>NW_020837995.1:68520-376258 GCF_003676395.1 Aethalodelphis obliquidens
CATGCACGCACGCGCGCGCACGCACACACGCGCACGCACGCACGCACACGCACACACGCGCGCACACACTCCCACCCCCACTCTAGGCTTCTCTAACTGCCTGCTAGGCTCCTGGCCCTTCCCCCACAACCTCCCTTTCCTGTTCCACAGCCTTGACCTCTTCACAAACTCCGTTTCCCCTTTATTTAACATCAGTAACATGGAGAAATTAAGAAACACAAAAAGAATAACTTCTGTCCTTTCTCTTATGAGTGTTTAAATTCCTGCCATCTTTTGCAGAATGAACTCTGAAAAGACACACCAGAAAAGCCTCAGTCCGAATGACCTCCTTGATCTTCACTCCCTCCCTCTGCCCCTAAAACACCATGGCAACTGCCACCTGAAAGAGGCCAGGCGGAAATCATCCAATAAAACCAAGGTTTGCTTGCCAGTGCTTTCTTATTTAATAAAGTTCTGCAGAGGGTACTTTTCCCTTACCCTTCATTGCCTTAACTCCCTTAATGCTAGCAAGACAAAGAACATGTGGTAGTACATGTGATTATAAGAACCATAATTTGTTGTAGATATTTACTTGTAAGTCTTCACATTTTCTCTGTAAGTTGAAAGTTTGTCATCCTCCAGGTCTGCACCCAGAAAGTGAGGCCTATAGCAGAGGCAGAAATCAGTGGGATGGCAATAAATAGTCACACTGTGGCAAAAAAAAACACAGGCTGTCCAATCAGGCAAATTTGGGCAAATTTCAACCTGCTGTTTATCAGCTGTAAGACCTTGAACAAGAAAGCTACTTTGCGTCTCCATGCCTCAGTTTCTTCATTTGTAAAATGGGGTGTTCTGCTTGTCTAAAATGGGGATTATACAATGTTTACCTTGCAAAGTTATTTTAAGGATTAAATGAGACGGTGCAATTAAAGGGCGTAGTAAGCAGAATGCACCCAAGCTATGATTAGCTATGACTAAGGTTATCAATAGAAAGGTTACAAGCTTTCTAGACTCCTAGTTTAGTTCTCGTGCAATTAAAATCAAATTCCTCATGGGATTCTAACTTTCAGGAAGGTAGATGAAATGCTTCCACAGTGCCTGCTCCTCTACAAACTAGAAACAGGGTATTGTCTGGAGAGAAGAGGCCTTCAATGAAATGGCAAAGAATTTCCTGGACTCCCACATGACTGTAGTTGTATTGTTAGAGCAAAAGCCATTATGAGTCTAGAAACACTTTCAGTGACTTAAAAGTGTATTACACTCAACAACATCAACAAACATTTGGGCAACAGTAGTATATACATTTGAGAGGCATGTTATTTATTGGGGCCACAGGCTGGGCTCACTTCATGTGTACATGGATTCTGCTGCAACAACACTGCAGACCCCTAAGAATCTAGAGCTTATAGTTTAGAAAGCAACAGTCAAGCTCAATTGTCTCAAACTGCAAAAGGATCATTTAAGAGCTTATTTTTAAATCGTAGGCTCCACCCCCACCCACCCCGCCAGAGATTGATTAAGTAGATCAGGGGTAGAGGTTAGGAATGCGAATTCTCGGTAAATTCCCCATTGGGGAATTGGTTGATTACCTTGAGTCCAGAGGAGTTACAGAGCTCTGGGAATTAGCATCCCTGACTGGCCCCTCTTCTTTCTCTTCCAAGGATCTCATTCCAATCACCTACCTTCTCTTTGTTCTTCACAGTTCTGGGCTTCTTTAACTGGAGTGTTATGCTGATATCACAAAACAACACGTAGGAAAATCTCTGAGAGTCAAACATAATGACTGGCTTTCTTCAAAGAGCAACAACATTCAATTATGCTTCAATTTTTTTAAAAAGCAACATCATATCTTTGCTTTTCAGGGACTTATTTTTTTGATACTAACAGTACCTTAACATCCATTTTAACTAATTCAGAGGCAACCTGTGCTCACAAATGAAGGATACAGAGATTATGCTCAAGTGGTCTGGCTTGAAAATTGGCTCCACAATGTAAACACCCAACAGTACTTTAAGCTATTCCTGAAGAGAGGAAAACTTTTAAGTCAATAGGGAAGCCAAAATAGAAAATGTTGATAAAATTAGAAAATATCATAAGGAGGAACCACAAAACCAGAATAAGAAGCCCATCTTCACCACCAACTCCCCCATCCAGAATATCCTCCCCCACTAGAGCCTCTCAGTCTCCCACACATGAGAAGGAACTGGGGACAGGGTGCCAGGATAAGTCCCTTTTTCCCATCCTTTATTATCGTCAACGCCCTTGAGTGCCTCTTCAGCTTTTTTGGGAACTTAAATGCTTAGTTTACGAGGTCAAATGACTATGGAACATTTTCCAAAAATTAAATCACCAATTAAAGAAAGAACAGTGTTGTTTTAATATTCTCTTCTGCTGTTTCTCTCAATCTCTCTCTCTCTCTCTCATTTCTCTCTCTCCTTTCATTCTCTTGCTCTTTCTCTCCCTCCCTTCTTTTCTCCCTCTCTCTCCCTCTCTCTCCTTCCCCTCCCCTCTCCACTTCACCACACACAGAAACCCCTTTTCAAAGGGGCTTTTTTCCAACTCAGTGAAGTAAAGTCTTTGCCCCTTTGTGGGGAAGGCTCATTAACATTCCCACAGCAGCATCTCTTCAAGGATTTTACTTTTGTAACTCTGTGGGGAGGTCAAGAGGCCACAGTGGAGAGGTAAAAGGAAAAAATGGTAAATGGGGGAGGGCGGAAGAAAGGAGAGGAGGGGAAAGAGCCCTTCCTTTCACAATAAGGCCAGCAAGAAGGAGGGTGGACCAAAGTAGGAAAAGACCAGACAGACAAGACTCAGTAAAGAGATGAATATTGGGCCCCCAGATCTGCCCTTGGAGATCTCCAGATTCCTGAGAAAAGCAGAAAGCTATGTTCCTTCTCTCATTTCTTTTCCTCAAACAGGAAGTACAGATGGAAACAGTGGAATGAAAGAGTGACAAAACCCAGTCTATTCCACTGAGAAATTAGAAGCTTTCCTGGCCCCAGTGTTCCCATTTCCCCTACAATAGCCTAGTGATAACTGCACCTGTCTACCACAGGGAGGTTAACAGGATGAATGAGACAGTGTCAGCAAGAGTTCCAAGGGTTGACCGTGAGGGAGCCACTCAAGGTCCTGACCCCAAAGGACTGGGAAAATAATGGAGATTCAGTGAACTCCAAAGCAAAGATCAGAGTGCTTTCCAAATCTCTTCAGATGGTGGTACCTGCTTCATTTATCACCAGCAACCCTCCTACCATCTGTCTCTCTCTCCCTTTCTTAGTATTGCCAAAATAGCCTGGACTTGCATAAGGGAAGAAATGACGGAAACTTCAAGTTTGCACCCAAAACTGAGTGAGCTTTGCTTTGTTATTCTCTGAAGACACAGCCATCAGAGATTTGCATCACTCAACTCCAAAGGGGAAAATCATTCCCACTTTCCTAACAGATGTGTTTCAGATGCTCTCTTAGCCAGAAGAGTAAAAGATAAATAAGGTTAAAAGAGAGGACCTAGGCATAAAGCTAGAAGATAGGGCATATCTGGATATTCTATGCCCAGGGGTAACAGCAGTACCTTAAATTCAGGGAGGAACAGCAAGGTCAGAAGTTAAAGAACAATAAACCAATCACCCTTAAGTGTGCAAGCTGAACAGGAGAGATCCAGTTGGTTGGTTGCCAAATGATGTATTCTTAAAGGTCAAACTTCACATCCACAAAGAAATTCTTTCCACAGAATCCTTGACAACTGTTTTCAGCCTCTGTGAGAACATATTACAGAGAGTTCCCACATTTACTGGAGAGTCCATTACACGTTAGAAAGTTCCTTTATATTGAGCTGAAAGTGCCTCCTTGTAGCTTCTACTCCGAAGTACCAGAGAACTCATCTATATCATCTTCTCAAAGGTGGCATCCCTCAACCCTGGGAGCTGGACAGGAGTGGGAGAGACAGAAGAGACACTATTTTAAATGAGATTCCTTAAGATCAATCTTTTTTTTTTTTCACACTAGGAGTCTGGTGGCATATTGTACCTTTAACAAGATAGAGGGGGAAAAATGCTAGACTACTGTCAGATACACCTGGCTTGCAGGCCTGTCTCTGTTGCATCATAGCTGTGCAGTCTTGGATAGGTTACTTAACCTCACTGAGCCTTTCGGTTTATCTATAAAGAGGATCATCTATAAACAGGAGTAGTAAAACCTGCTGTGCTAACCTCAAAGTTGTAATACTCAAAATATGTCCTGTACACGAAAATATCCTATAAATTATAAAGAGATCTACATATATTAAGTTATTATTATAATGACCTTTTTTGCTCAATCTTTTTGTCAGCCTTTCACATCCTCATTTTTGACTGGCAGGTAGCTGACTTCTTGGCCTTATAATCAGGATATACCAGAAAGTTCTCATTTCAGCTTATACCTCAGAAGCAGTCCCATCATCAAACAAGGTGGCATAGAATCATGAAATAACCAAAAAGCACTGTGAAGAGCTTAGAAGAAGAGTTAGAAAAACAACCGAAGGACATTTTCTGAACAGACAGCACAGGGAAAGGCCGGGAGCCTGGGCAGGGAGGAGAGGGTTAAATCCTTTCCTCTGCAGTACAAAAGAAAAGAGTGTGCGGAAAGATTAGGATTTTTGCTTTTACAATGGGAGCTGCAGAAGCGTAGGGAAGAAGCTGAAGAAAAAAAAGGGGGCGTCTCCCCTTTAAAGACTTGCAGAGATTGAGAAGAGAGAGAGAGAGTCAGGGACAGAGAATCAGAGCGCGCGCGTCTGTCTGTCTGTCTGTCTGTCCCTTGGAAGGGAGAACATCTCTGCTTCACAGTGGTTGGCACTGGGGGAGAGGCATCAGTTGGCTTCAGACCCAAGGGGGAGACCAGACCAGGTCACCCCGGTTAAGACTAAGTGAGAGTTGCCCCTCCCCGTCCCACCTCTCTCCACCCGGGAATGTCTCGGCGAAAGCAGCGGAAACCCCAACAGTTAATCTCGGACTGCGAAGGTCCCAGCGCGTCTGAGAACGGTGGGTGCCGGGGAGGGGTTGGGGGGGCCTTGAGCCCAAGCCTGTGTGGGTCAGGCCAGGGCAAGGGGAGGGCACCCGGGCCATGGGCAAAACCAGGGGGAGAACTTGGTCGCTGGGGGGTTGAAAGAGTTGAGATGCAGCGTGTAAGGAGATGACCTGTGCTGGGGAGAAGCCCCGCTTGGCTTTTCTCAGGGTTGATTATGTTTGTGTTTTCTGTGTTGTTTTTCTCTGGATGAAATGGAGTTTTCAAACTGGCTCTGTTTCCCCACCCAAGAGTTTTCTCCCCAGGTCCCCCCTTTGCTCACTGGTCTTTGTGCCGTTGCTAAGTAACCTCCTCAGACCTGAAGATCGTCTCTTAGGGGTGGGATTTTCCCCCCTTTTCTTTCTGGAGAGTTGGGTTGCAAGAGAATGAATTGGATAAACGTGAAGGGTCCCCTGAGGGAGAAGAGAAAAAAGTTTCTCATTGTTGGGCTGAGCAGAGAACAGATCAGAGCTCCCAGAGGGAGAGAGCTAATGTCGGTCAGATGCAGCCTGGTTTGGGGTGTGTATCTGTGTCACCTGGAGTAGAGGCTAGAGGAAAGTTCTGGATGAGGGGCTTAGGTTTGTGTTTCAAGGAAAGCCAAGCTAAAAAAAGTGTATGAGTTAACATACTTGTTGATACATGCATATCATTTTATGGGGATATGATCATTTGTTTAAGTAACAGATTTTCTTTATGAGGGGGGGAAATTTCATGTATTCTTATAACATTCCAGTAAGTAAGAGGCAGCCAACAGAGCAACTAAGGTATTGAGAAGTGACATTGCCCAAAGTCTCAGAAACAGAGGTACAGTCAGGTCAGAAACCTAGATTTCATGACATTTAGGGTTAGTGGTGCTCACTCCACCTAAACTAGGGTTTTCCAAGCTTGCTTGCTTGTGGGTAGATCTGGGCTAGAGTCTGGGAATCTGTATCTTTGCAAATGTCCAGGTAATTCTTAGGATCGAGCAAGTTTGGGACAATCTAGTATGGCTACATATGTTCACACTGTGAAAGTCTGAAAGTCCTGGCTCAGGGATAAACTATTTATTTAGCAAACAGTTGATTCACCCAACAATGCAGTGTAGGATTAAGCACACAAGTGTTCTGAAGGCAGACTTTCAGGATTCAAATCCTGGCTCTACCACTTGGTTAGCTGTGCGACCTTGTTGGTTTACTTTGCCTTTCTATGCCTCAGTTTCCTCATCTGTAAAATAGGGATGAATATACTAGCTACCTCATTAGGTTACTGAGTTAATACATGTTAATACACTTGGAAAAATAACTAGCATAAATAAGTGCTTAATACATGTGGCACAGTCCCTAGCATAAATAAGTACTTAATATGTATTATTTTTTTTAAAGACTTTTTTGATGTGGACCATTTTTAAAGTCTTTATTGAATTTGTTACAATACTGCTTCTGTTCTATGTTTTGGTTTTTTGGCCGTGAGGCATGTGGGATCTTAGCTCCCCGACTAGGGATCGAATCTGCGCCCCCTGCATTGGAAGGCAAAGTCTTAACCACTGGACTGCCAGGGAAGTCTATTATTATTATTATTATTATTATTATATGTGAGTACAGTGCACTTCCTGTAAGTGCTGAAATATGACCAAAGCTCGGGAGCCTCTTGGTGAACTTCAGCATTTCTTTATGAGATGTGTGCCATGAAAAGCTCTAGGATAATGTATTTGTAGTAGCTAAAACTAAAATATGGATTAAATTTACCTTTCCACCTGTTGTAAAAAAGGACTTGAGATCAAATCAGTTCACAACATGCTACGGAACAACCTTAACAGACATATTGTTTTGGGTAGAACACATACCCCTCAAGTCAGTGCTTTACTGGGATCCCACTGTGCCAATATTAAGAGGTGGCATGCTGGTGGCATCCTTCCCTCCTGGGACACGTTAGCCCCCCTTAATGCTGCTGCAGGCCGGATGTTTCCTCCTCCTGCTCTACAGGAGACTTCCCCCAGAGCCTCAGAGTTGCCTTACAGTCCTGCTCCCCTGCTGGTTAGATTGTGGAACAATGCTGAATCCCCTCCAACCCAGAGGCATCCTCTCCTCTCCCCCCCATCCTCTCTTCTTCCCACATCCTCAGTTCACCCATTCCCTATACCGCTGCTGAGGAAGAATCTGGGAGGGAGTCACAAGAAATCGTTCACAACTGCCCTAAGGGGATTCTCCAGCCCCTTGAACTATAGCTCCCACTTGTGGCTGTGAACACTTGGGGCCACGGGGATGCTGCTGCAAAGCCGTCCCCATAGAAACAGTGCAGGCTTGAACTCACTGGCAGCAACAAATTTCAGTTGAAATTTTGCCTTTGAGCCATAAAAGTTGAAAACATAAATGTTAAGGAGCAAGGAAGCAGTAGTAACCTTAAGAAAGATCTGCCTTCAGAATTCTCCTGAGAGACTGAAAGATCCTTGGGCTACTTGTATGACTTGGCGTGTCACTGGGTCTCATTTGTAAGATGAGGTGGCTAATATGAAAATCTAAATTCCTTCCTGCTTTTATAAGATATATAGATAGGGTTTCTATTCATTTATGTGATCTTCAGGCTCCTGAGTTTTCGTTCCGCCCCAGGGACTGTTTCTTGTTCTGCATGCCCCAAAATTAGGTAGGGAGGGCTCTGGTTCGGGGGCTCTTACACATGTCCTTTTACAGGTATACCTGTGGAACTATGGGCATCATCATGACCATCTGCAGACATTTATTTAGTAAGCTAGGGTGCCACTAAGGTTTTCAAGAGTCTTTGCCTTCTTTTAAGCAATGTTTACCATATGTGACAAGCAAATGCTGAGCCTTTGTTGCACATTTTAAAAGCCTCATCTCTGCAGTGACCTAAGATATCACCAAGGAACAGTCTGAAAAACCTGTTTTCCCACCCTGTTTCTGCTCAGCTTCCCTGACCAGAACACCAAAACCTACCAGAATAGTTATTGCACATAAGTGATGAGAGGGAAATAGTCTATTTGCTTAAAAACTCTGGAGAGAAAAAAAAATTTCTGTCTCCCCTACAGAGTCTAGAAATCTGGATTAGAGAACATAAGCGATGTGAATTGGGAAAATGTAAACTAGTACATCTGGGAAATAAAGGAAACGATCAGAAACCCAGATATTTAGTGAGAAGGAGAAACCAGGACAACAGCCAAACAGACCTAGGGGGAGAAATGGCAGTTGGCAGACAGCAAGAGCAGCAAAAGGGGAAGGAAGGCAAAAATAGAGTTTTGAGGGTTCTGTTCTCTTTAGAACTGGAGGTAGAGAGCATCGCCTCTCAGGGTATTGATCCTTGAGCCTTTCAGCCCTAGGGACTCCTGGGTGAAAAAGAAAACATTTCTGAGTAGATAGAAAGTAACTCAGGGAGGGTGCAACAGAGCACTGGATAAGGAAGCAGAAAACCTGGTTTTCAATCCAGCTTGTACCTTGAAGCTTTGTGACCTTGGGCAGGCCCATTCTTCTGCCAGGGCTTCAGCTTTTAGACTTGAAATAATAATACTCATTGCTACTATTTGCAGAGCATTTACTATTTGTCAGGTACTATGCTAGGCCCTTTATATATTTCCTCTTGTTTATTCCTCCCAACTCTGCTATTATTACCTCCATTAAACTTTTTAAAATTTACGGTAAAATATACATAATAGAATTTATCATTTTTAAGCATACAATTCAGTGGCATTAAGTATATTCACAATGTTGTGCAGCCATCCCCACCATCCATCTCCAGAACTCTTTCATCTTGCAAAACTGAAACTCTATACCCATTAAACAATAACTCCCCATTCCCTTCACCCAACACTCCCAGCCCCTGGAAATCACCATTCTACTTTCTGTCTCTTTCTGTGAATTTACCAATTCTAGAGACCTCATATAATGGACTGATACAATATTTGTCCTTTTGCGTCTGGCTTATTTCACTTAGCATAATGTTTTCAAGGCTCACCCATGTTGTAGCATGTATAAGAATTTCATTCCTTTTTGTGGCTATACCCCCATTTTTAAAAGAAATGCAAGTCTTAGAGAAATTAAGAAACTTTCCCAAGGTCACAAAGATTAGAAAGTGCTGGGACGTTAACCCAAGTCTGATTCAGAGCTGGCACTCTCAATCACTGTGCTTAATGAGAGGTCATATCTCTAAAGTCCCTTCCAGCTCCAAAATGGTATGAATTCCAAGTGCCATTCATACCAAGTGCCGAGTCCTTTGATATCAGAAAAACGTCCTTAAAAAAAAACCACCCTTTTTTTGTGTTTGATCTAAGATATTCCTATTCTGGAAACAAATATATTTTTCTCACTTAGCACCAGATGTATAAATCTTTGTGCCTGTTTGTCCACTGTGTTGCACAGGCCAAGGGTGCATTTACTAGGTGTGGGTAGCAAAGGAGTATGTGTATGTATTTAGGAGAGAGGAGTAAGGAAGAGAAGATGAGACATTCTCCTTCAGAAGTTATCTATGCAGCAGTTACAGAATCAACTCATAATTGTGGACACTACCAATCTGTGTTGGTCCAACATTAAGTTTAGGCAGGGGCTTACATAGCGTGCTTGTTTCTTTAGCGGCTGGATGATGCTTGAACTCTGTGTAGAACAAAGCCTTTCATTTTACAATTGGAAGTATGGCTCAAGATGCACATACCCTGGGAAGGGCAATACAGTCACTTAAATTCATAGACAGGTGTATATCATGTCAAATTCTGCTCCTGAAAGCAGGATACAAGAGAGGCAAAGTGGCTGTGGTCAGAGTAGAGAGGCAACCCGATGGGAAGATTTTGCATTGAGCAACTCATTTTGCCTACATCCTAATTTTGGCCGAGTTGAGCACAGGTAAGATTTGTGAGGAGCAGGGTGGAAGGTTTGATGGGGAGGACACTCCTCTGATGTGTACTGTGGGTCTCATCCTTGGTTGTACATCAGAATCACTTGAGGAGCTTTACAAACACTGATGCCTAGATCCCACCCTCAGGGAATCTGAATTAATTGGTCTAGGGTACGGCCTGGCCATTGGGATTTTTAAAAGCTCTCGCAGTAATTCTCATGGGCAGCAAAGTTTGAGAACCCGTGTTCAGCTCTACCACCCTGCTACCCACCAATTTTCCTCTGTTCTCCCAGCCATCCTCTCCCGTTTAATGAGTTACCAGGTTTAGAGAGTCACTTAGTTTCCTTTTTCCTTGTCGTTTCAGCTCTTCATAAATTTAAACAAGCATGTCCCTGTCTCAGTCCTATGTCCACCCCAGACTTTACATGTGACCCAGGATAGCTTACCTCACCTTATCTGCTATCTAGGGACACCATTACCAGCTTAGTTTATTCCTGTGTTTATGACTTCATTCGTGTCTGCCTAAGAATCCTGCCCCCCTTTTCAGGATAGGCAGTGAGTGCAAAGTGCTGAGAAATAGAGGCTTCCTCTTACAGGTGGCTGTTGATCTGTCACCTTTCACCAGGGACTGAATTTACCTTAAAGAAGAGCCCAGATCAAATTACGCATCAGAAAGCAAGTTTCATTAAAGAGCAAGAAAGGGGACAGTGTTTCCCAGGAGAAGATGAAAAGAAAAGGATTTCTTTTCTTGTCGGAAGACTTGACAAAACAGCAACTTGATATCAAATGTTCAATGCTAATTAACAAATGCTCAGTAGAAAGCTTCCATCTGATTCCCTCTCTGTTACTGAGGCCAGAGAGCAAATGGCAGGTAGAAGCTACACAGGGCCCTTTCTCTAGCTTAGGGAAGCCACACAATGTTGATGTGCTTGGGAAAGCACTGGACAGGAGTCAAAAGTCTGAATGCTTGCTTCACTGAATTACTGTGTGAACTTGGAAGAGTCACTTAACCTCTCCAAGCTTCCATTTTCTTATCTGTAAAAATAGACAACATTGCATTAACCTGTGACTTGCCATATTGAAATAGAACCCCCTCTCCCTCATTGTCAGGGTCAGGCCTGGAAGCATGTAGCTCATCTGTTTCAGAGCCATTGTCCACAGTGTTAAGGCCCTTGTGATTATCTGAAGTTTCAAAACATAATTCAGTACAATGTTTTCAATGAAAGTGGACGTTACTAATATTACATTGTTTCAGCTCCCCCCAAAAAAGACTTCCTACCCTTGATATATGCCAATTATATCAGCCTCAGAAATTAATAAGATTGCTAATTCCCTGGCGGTCCAGTGGTTAGGACTCCAGGCTTACACTGCTGAGGGCCTGGATTCGGGGAACTAAGGTCCTGTGCAAGCTGTGCGGCTTGGCCATAAATAAATAAATAAATAAGAAATTAATAGGCAACATGAAAACAGATCTAATTTTAATATATATGTATTTTATTTTGATTGTTTTGCCACTGACAATATAAATTCTCTAATTCATAATATTTGGGACTCCTCCCAAAGTTTAAAGTCTCATATATACATGTTGTTATTATTTTATACATATTATTTTATCCCCACAATATTTCTCTGATGAAGATAGCACAGCTACAACATTACCACTTTACAAAAAAGGAAATGGGGGCATAGCATGGTGTGACTGACCACCACGCCTCAATTTATCAGCCAGACAAGATTGGAACTGGGATTAGAACAATGTGGATTTACTGATGCCTTTGGCAAACCACAAAACTAAGGACTTGTGGTCATTTCCTGTAAGTAAGATAAGCTCTTTTAAGGAAGTGGGAAACCCATTAAGACTCATTTCAAGGTAGAAAGGGAATGCAGAGTACCTGGTCCAGGAGGCATCTTATCCCTACTTATCCTCTCCCTGAATAGGAGGCCACCTCTGTGCTGGTGAGCAGGTGTTAAGTCATTCCTAGGCATTCAAGCCAGGTTGGGGCTAAAAGGGGCTTTAGGCACTGAGAGGCTGCTTGGTAACTCCCTCCTACTGCATTTTCCCCATTGTTTCAGGAGAAGCTCCCCTCCCCCAAGGTTAGAGCTAGGTAGGCCTCTGCAGGCTAGCATCTCCCCAAACCCAGCTGTCCTCAGTAGTGGCTGTGTTGGCAGAGAAAGACAACGGAAGAAGAAGGGTAGAGAAGAGGGTACTAAATAGGAGATGGCCCCTTAAATAAGCATGAACTCTCTAAATTAGGTGTGGGCTGGGTGACCTGTGGAGTAACTCGCATTCAGCTATTATTCTGGGGGAGGAGGGGCGGGGAGTAAAGGGGCTTAGTGTTACGCAGAGAGGAGTCCTGAAACGACTTCCTTGGAAATTCTACCTCGGGGCCTCCCACCCTGAGAAACTTCTTTTGTGGATGGGGTGGGGGTAGGGTGGGAATGGAGGTCAGGAAAACAGGACAAAACTTGGGGTATCTTGGGGGCACCAGATTATGTGTGTGTAGGTAAGGGGTAGGTGTGCTAGGATTCCCCCTCCCGCTCTGGCCCTCAGACCACCCTCTCTGGAGCCCACGTTTTCCAGGCTCAGCGGATCCTTTATCCAAAGGAAAATAAGAGAAGCCTGTCGCTTTGCTCTGTTGAGCAAGGCTGTGTTTCCTACTGTGCCCCCTTGAGCTTGCTGGGGGATTGGGGGGGGAGAGGGGGCAGGTCTGGGCAAGGACATCCGGAGATGGGGGGAGCTGGCAGAGGGTAAGGAAAGGTGGACCCCCGCCATGCCCCACAGCACCTGTCACTGAGCCTCCGGAAACCCTCCCGGGCTCTGGGCTCTGGGCTCGCTCCCCTCCCTCCCCAGCAGCTCCTCCCCCATCTCCCCTCTCCCAGCTTTCTCGTTCCAGCTCCTCCCCTCCTCCGCGACTCCTCGCTCCCCTCCCCCTCCTCCGCCGCTCCCTGCCCCCGCCGCCGATCTCCATCTCCGCAGTCTGGGCCGCTGGGTGCAGAAGCTGCCGCAGCCCCGGCGGCCAGTGCCGCCTCCCCCAATCCGGATACCCATTGTCTCCCACTCCACCTGGCCCTCCACCTCCCACACAACCATGGCGCACGAAGCCGGGAGGAGCTCTCGTCTCGGGGGGCCCTGCGGGGAGCCGGCGGAGCTTGGAGGTGCGGTAGGGCCCGGCCCGGGCAGGGGTAGGGGTGGAGGGGACGCGGGGGGCGGGGAGAGGACTTTCGGTGGACGAGATAGAAGGCACGATTCTCTGCACAGGACCCGGTACTCACACCCAGTCCTTGCGCCCGCCAGTGGCCCGGGGGGGGGGGGGGTGGAGGGGGGGAGTAGCTTGTGCATGCCCGCTTCCCCTCCTTCCTGGCCCCCAGTGCTGGCGAGTCTCCTGTCCAGGCGGGACAGCACTGAGCTCTAGCCTCCTGCACGGCCAGCCGGATGGTGAGCTCATCTCCCCACCCCCACTAGCGGTTACTGGGCTCGTTGTTAATTACAGCCTCTGCATACCCATCCGAACCGCACCACCCACGCTCTTTCCTTGTCTTCTTCCCAGGTGATGCTAGCGAGGAGGACCACCCCCAAGTCTGTGCCAAGTGCTGCGCACAATTCACTGACCCAGCTGAATTCCTCGCCCACCAGAATGCATGTTCTCCTGACCCCCCTGTAATGGTGATAATTGGGGGCCAGGAGAACCCCAACAACTCTTCGACCTCTTCTGAACCCCGGCCTGAGGGCCACAGCAGTCCCCAGGTCATGGAGGCCGAGCAGAGCAACCCGTCGGATTCCGGGTCCTCTGTACCCACAGATCCCACCTGGGGCCCAGAGCGGAGGGGAGAGGAGTCTTCGGGGCACTTTCTCGTAGCTGCCACAGGTACAGCAGCTGGGGGAGGTGGGGGCCTGATCTTGGCCAGCCCTAAGCTAGGAGCAACTCCATTACCTCCAGAATCCACTCCTGCACCACCACCCCCTCCACCTCCTCCTCCGCCCCCAGGTGTAGGCAGCGGCCACTTGAACATCCCTCTGATCTTGGAAGAGCTCCGGGTACTGCAGCAGCGGCAGATCCATCAGATGCAGATGACTGAGCAAATCTGCCGGCAGGTGCTGCTGCTTGGCTCCTTAGGCCAGACAGTGGGCACCCCTTCCAGCCCCTCCGAGTTACCTGGGACAGCCGCCGTCTCCTCCACCAAGCCTTTGCTCCCCCTCTTCAGCCCCATCAAGCCTGTCCAAACTGGCAAGACACTGGCGCCTTCCTCCACCTCCTCTTCCTCAGGGGCGGAAACACCCAAGCAGGCTTTCTTCCACCTTTATCATCCCCTGGGGTCACAGCACCCTTTTGCTGCCGGAGGGGTTGGGCGAAGCCACAAACCCACCCCTGCCCCCTCCCCGGCCCTGTCAGGCAGCACAGATCAGCTGATTGCCTCGCCTCATCTGGCATTCCCAGGCACCACGGGACTACTGGCAGCACAGTGTCTTGGGGCAGCCCGGGGCCTCGAGGCTACTGCCTCCCCAGGGCTCCTGAAGCCAAAGAATGGAGGTGGTGAGCTGGGCTATGGGGAATTGATGGGTCCCTTGGAGAAGCCTGGTGGACGGCACAAATGCCGCTTCTGTGCCAAAGTATTTGGCAGTGACAGTGCCCTGCAGATCCACCTGCGTTCCCACACAGGTGAGAGGCCCTATAAGTGTAATGTCTGTGGCAACCGCTTTACCACGCGTGGCAACCTCAAAGTGCATTTCCACCGGCATCGGGAGAAGTACCCGCACGTGCAGATGAACCCTCACCCGGTACCAGAGCATCTGGACTACGTCATCACCAGCAGCGGCCTGCCCTATGGTATGTCCGTGCCACCAGAGAAGGCCGAGGAGGAGGCGGCCATGCCAGGTGGTGGTGTGGAACGCAAGCCTCTGGTGGCCTCCACCACGGCACTCAGTGCCACAGAGAGCCTGACGCTGCTCTCCACCGGGGCAGGCACAGCCACGGCTCCTGCGCTCCCTGCTTTCAATAAGTTCGTGCTCATGAAAGCGGTAGAGCCAAAGAGTAAAGCTGATGAAAACACCCCACCCGGGAGCGAGGGCTCAGCCATCGCCGGGGTGGCGGAAAGTGGCACAGCAACCCGCATGCAGCTAAGTAAGCTGGTGACTTCGCTACCCAGCTGGGCCCTGCTTACCAACCACTTTAAGTCCACTGGTAGCTTCCCCTTTCCTTATGTGCTAGAGCCCTTGGGGGCTTCACCCTCCGAGACCTCCAAGCTGCAGCAACTGGTAGAGAAGATTGACCGTCAAGGAGCTGTGGCAGTGGCCTCTACTGCTTCGGGAGCCTCCACAACCTCTGCCCCTGCAACTTCATCCTCAGCCTCATCGGGACCTAACCAGTGTGTCATTTGCCTTCGGGTGCTGAGCTGTCCTCGAGCGCTGCGCCTGCATTACGGCCAACATGGAGGTGAGCGGCCCTTTAAATGCAAAGTGTGTGGCAGAGCTTTCTCTACCCGGGGCAACCTGCGTGCACATTTCGTGGGCCACAAGGCTAGTCCAGCTGCCCGGGCCCAGAACTCCTGCCCCATTTGCCAGAAGAAGTTCACCAATGCTGTTACTCTGCAGCAGCATGTTCGGATGCACCTGGGGGGCCAGATCCCCAACGGTGGTACCACGCTCCCTGAAGGTGGGGGAACTGCCCAGGAGAACGGCCCTGAGCAGTCTGCGGTCTCAGGGGCGGGGAGCTTCCCCCAGCAGCCATCCCAGCAGCCATCCCCAGAAGAGGAGTTGTCCGAAGAGGAAGAAGAGGACGAAGAAGAAGAGGAAGACGTGACTGATGAAGATTCCCTGGCAGGGAGAGGCTCCGAGAGTGGAGGTGAGAAGGCGATATCAGTGCGTGGTGATTCAGAAGAGGCCTCCGGGGCAGAGGAGGAAGTGGGAACTGTGGTGGCAGTGGCCACAGCTGGGAAGGAGATGGACAGTAACGAGAAAACGATTCAACAGCCTTCTCTGCCGCCGCCGCCGCCGCCTGACAGCCTGGATCGAACGCAGCCAGTGGAGCAGGCCGGCAGTGATGTTGCAGGAGGCACAGAAGAGGGGGGCAAATCGGAGAGGAGCGCCAGCCCCGTGTCAGCGTTGGCCCTAGAAGGGGAAGGCAGCAGCCCCACCTTGGTGGAGGAGCTGAGCCTGCAGGAAGCGATGAGAAAGGAGCCCGGAGAGAGCAGTAGCAGAAAGGCCTGTGAGGTGTGTGGCCAGACCTTTCCCACCCAGGCAGCTCTGGAGGAGCATCAGAAGACCCACCCCAAGGAGGGGCCGCTCTTCACTTGTGTTTTCTGCAGGCAGGGCTTTCTCGAACGGGCTACCCTCAAGAAGCATATGCTGCTGGCTCACCACCAGGTACAGCCCTTTGCCCCCCACGGCCCTCAGAATATTGCTGCTCTTTCCTTGGTCCCTGGCTGCTCATCCTCCATCACTTCCCCAGGGCTCTCCCCCTTTCCCCGAAAAGATGACCCCACGATCCCATGAGCCTGTTTTTCTGAACCTGCTGCCCCTTGACCCCGGGGGCAGAAACTGAGAGCTCTGTAGAAGGACCTCCAAGATCTGTGAGCCCTTATTTGTCTATTTCTCTGAGTTCTTATATGATGTGTCCCTAGTGGCTTTTCTCTAATCCCTGAGCTTTGAAATCCTTGTGCTTACAAGGGGGTGGCCCCCTGAGAAACTTTTCTTTCCTCTTCATTCATTGTACCTGAGGAAAATAGATTCTCTACAGCTTTCACATTCCCAAGAAGAACCCTCTCCACCCTCCCTGGGAATGACCCTTCTACCCTCTCCTCTCCCTTTCCCTGTGGCAGGTGCATCTGAGCACCCACATTTGGAATTATAGCCCAGCCCGAAGGGGCCAGCAGCTGTCCCTGGAGGGCCTAGGGCCACTCCTCTCTGGTGACCAGGTCAACCTGCAGGACTTCTTGTCCCAGGGCATTCCTGCCCAGCTGGTGAGGGTGGGCTCCCTGTCTTGCTGAAACCAGGACACGGCTTTACGGTCAAGTGACCTGCCCCTCAAGCCCCAGAGTTCCAGCTCCATCTCCATCTCCACTACCCCTTCAGGCCCCACACCACCAGTGCTGTTTGGCCCAGGAACTGTGGCTGAGAAGTTGCCTCCAGCAATGGGATCCAGAGAAGCCAAGGAAAAGAGATTCCCCCCTCCTTTTCTTTTGGCCTCTGGCATCCAAGACAGTGCCTGAGAAAGCCTATCATAGAAGAGAAGTAGCAAACTGTACATTTCTTCTCCTTCCCCCTGCTCCAGAAGGTGCCGACAATGAAGATGCAACAATATCAGTATCTGGTGGCTCCGCCCCAGGGTGTAGGGAGAAACGAAGGGCATAGGACACTCTTCCCAGTAGTAAGGCACTAATGTGCCTTCGTCACGTTAAGGCAAAGGTGTTGGCTGGTTAATATGCCAAGATATTTTGAGCTTGTCATATCTTTCATCCTTGCCTCTGAGTTAGGAAACAAGTGGATTTCTTGCTGAGAGGTCTCCCATGGGATGGATATTTTGGGGAAGGAAAGGTGAAGTTCATATCTTTAACAAGCATTGTTGATGAGGGTTAGCTGAAGGAATAATGGAGCGTTTAGGAGTGTTGCTAAAGCATAGGGCTTGCTGAGAACCTATGTGATTAAGAAAGGGGTGTGATATAAGGGAGGGGACCTCAAACTCTTAATTGGATGGGTTGATGGGTCTCATGAATGTTCTTTTGAACTAATGGTGACTTTAGTGTGCAGCAATGCACCATGGATCATGGGGGATTTCCTAGCACTAGTGTGCTTCTAGTTTTAGATAACTCCCTCCGCTATTCCCTGGCCCCTTGTATTTTCCTCATCTTCCTCTTTCAAGGTCCACTTCCTTCCCATTTTGCTTGTCCACGGACCGGGGCTTATGTCTTTGCCACTGTCTGGTTCTTAGAGTCCCAGACTTTGCGAGATGAGCCCTAGGTGCTGTCCTCCCTGCCTCTCCGTTTTGTAATGAGATGTAGTATTTACTTTTAACATAGGTTCATTTGGAACCGGAGTTCTGAGGAGGAGGAAGTGAGGGTTCTGCTATTGACTGACTTGAGTGATGGCTCCTCCTCCAAAGGTGTAGGCTCCAGTTTCCTAACATAGTAAAATGTGAAGAGCAGACAAAGGAGATGTTAGTGTCTTTCCCTTTTCATTAAAGGTGTTTTAACCAAATATTTTTGTGTTTCTCCTTATTTCATTTCAACAGCCAGCTGGGGTGTGATATGAGCATTCCCTAACATTGAGATTCCCTTCCCACCTACATCTCCTGCCAAAGCTGAACATATGGTGTTGAAATATTTAATTTGCTCAGCCTTGTCCTAAAACAACCTCCAGTGAATGTAATTTCCTTGTAGAAATGGTGTTTGTGTTCTCAAAAGGTAGGGGATTTGCTCACTGTTTATAGCCACTGTCCAGGTTTTCTCTTTGCCTAGAACCTTCTACCACCAGGCTTTTGTATTTTATTTTACTTGTTTTGTTTTGTTTGGAGGTTGAAAGCTGTTTCTTTATCTATCTATCCTGACCTGTAGGCCAGCCTAGCTGACATCAGTTAATCTGCAGAACCAAGATGAATTCATCTTTATGATACTTGAGGTCTGATGTTATAAACAGGAAAAAAAATTCAACCCTAGTAATTTCTACCAACAAGATAATATAAAGGAGAATTCTTAGCAGAGGAAGTGCATTGGGGGTGGGAGAATGAAATGAAGCATATATATATATATTTTTTGTTTTGTTTTGTCTCTCCACAACATGGTAAGGTTCAGATTTGACTCTTAAGACCTTGCTTTCCTAAAGAGAACATTCTCCGGAATTTTTTTTTTTTTCGTTTGTAAGATTATATCACTGAAACCACATGCTAAAGGGATGGGACTGGTAAAATGATTTGCCTAAAGACATTCAGCCAATCAGTGGCAGAACTGCATTAAGAACCCAGGTCGGCAGAATCCCAGTCTCAGTGCTAACCACCAGTGGTCAGGAATGGTGCTTGCTTTCTGTTACATACTAAAGACTCCTGAAGTGGTGAGGCTGGCTGGAAGACTGAAGGGAAAGGTGAGTAAACCTACTGGCTCAATTCAAGGTAAAGAACAGAGGTTTGATTCTAGTTGCCTCCTGGAGGCAACTTTAAACCCGTCCCGCTTTAAAGGTACAAGTGAATAGGACATGGCAATCTTGTGAAGTCGGCTGGAGAAGAAACAGCTCCTGTCTCTTTAATTCCTTACCAGAGCTTTATAAATCTGTTTTTCTTTTCAGCCTATGGAAGGAGGTAGGTCACCAATCCTTCTATTCCCTTTACCTCCCCTACCCCCACTGGACATAGATAATGCCATTTAACTAATTAAACTAGACTTGCCCTCTCTGTAGATGCCAGTTCCCATTATGGTAACAGCTGTCAGTGAGGCTTCTGCTAATGGGTGCTTCCTTGGGCAGGTCAGCACTGAGCTGGACTCCCCACCCCACTCCTTCATAGCTCTACTTTATTTTCCCTTCTGTCTCCTTTTCATTCTTCTTTTTCCTCTCCTGCTTTTTATTCTTTCATTGACCTACAACTTCTACTTTTCTCTCTTCACCTTTAGTTTATTTCTCTCTTAGAGCCTTCAGTTTCTTCCTTCTTGCAGTCCCCTCCAATCCCCACCCTCAACCCCACCATTTCTTACTCTCAAGCACTTCTCATTTGATCATCCTTTTGGAAGGTGAATTAACTCTAACCTGCTGAAATGAATATGTCAAGAAATGCAGCTTGCGAAACGCTTTACCTGAAATATACATAGTGGATTCAGTTCAAACTAGATGGATAAAAAATCACTAGTACAAGAAGCAAGAGACAGCTTCCTCACTCATTCATTCAGTTAATTTTTGAGGATTTGTTTCAGAGACCAAGTGTTGGGTAGATACAAAGGTAAACAAACTTCTGCCCCTAAGGGGGCTCAGTCAAGGAAGAAGAAAAATGAAAACATATTTTTATATCATGGTAGTAAATACTGTGATAGACACAGTGGCCTGTGGGATTCCAGAAAGGGAAATAACTAACTCATGTTACGAAGAGAGAGAAGGGGGCGGGGACGTACCGTTCTCTTACATTCAGTTTTCCTAATAACCATGCTGAAATATATTAACTGAATCCATATGACAACCTAAGGACCAATGCAGTTACCATATAAAAACCTACATAAGGTACGTCAAGTCCCCTTTGGCAGATACAGAGGTGTGCTACTTCAGAGATGTCCCTTTAAGAAAGAACTGGCTACCTAGCTGCAAGAAACCTGGTTAGCTGACAGCCTCTAGCTGTCCTACTGTTCTCCAAACCCCTGGCCAAAGGCTAAGCAAGGTGGTGGGTGGTACAGGGCTTAGCCATTCCCAGGGAACATGGGACTAATGAACGATTCTTGCTATGGAACTCTCCAGTGGTCTGGCAGAGGCTGTCATGTCTGCATCACTGACAGCTTTGGACAGCTCTCCCTGCCCAATCCCATTTTCTTCTCTTTTTCTTTTTACAAGTGTTACTTCCCAATAAAACTTTTGGACTTCTGACTCTCTCAGCATCTGCTTCTCCCAGATTTCAACCTGTGTCACCCCAAAAAAAGGTTTCAATTCTATTGGCACATTTTCATCTCTCACAGATTTCTGGGACTCTGGATACCGTCCCTGGAACTTCTCAGTAAATCAAGGAACATCCGTCTCCTGATCCCCAAAACAAACTTAACTCACATGAGCGTTTCTCCATTAGACCCAACTTTGACTTCCCTTTACATTTCCTTGTCTTTTCTAATGTTTAATTTAACAACAGATTTGCTAATCCCATTGGACACTTTGCTTTTGATCATATAATTTAAAAAAATGAGTAAGGACAAAAGTGAAGAAAAAAAAATTTTGACCAAAGAACCAGTTACGAAGTGCAGTATTTGGTCAATACTGTGGATGTTTCAGTAACCCATTGCTGTGTAACAAACCATCCAAAACTTAGTGTCTTAAACAATAATTATGTATTTGCTTGTGAGTCCATGGGTTGTCCCAACAGGCCTCAGCTAGGATGACTTGTCTATGTTCCATGTGGTGAGGGCTGAGCTCACTCAGCAGCTTCAATTCGGGCTGGAGGATCCAAGATGGCCTCACTCACCTCTGGCCCCTCAGATGAATGGCTGGAATACTGCAGTCTCTTTTCTTAGAGTTTTTCATTCTCCAGGAACTCTTTTTGATATCTTTCAATCTCTAGGATTTCTCTCTCTCTCTCTGTCTCTTTCTCACTCCTTTTTTCTCCCTCTCCTTCTCCCTTTCCCTCTCCCTCACTCTCTCTTCAAATGGTCTAGCTATTAGGATAACTGGACTTCCATGAAGGCCTAGGCCTCCAAGACGACAAAAGCAGAAGCTTCAAGGCCTCTTAAGGCCTAGACTCTGAAACTCAAAGAATATCACTTCTGCCACTTTCTGTTGGCCAAAGCTAGTCAGAAAACCAGTTCAGATTCAAGAGGAGGGGAAACAAGCTTTACCTCTTATCGGGAAGAGTGGCAAAGACACACTGCATAAGGGCATGTGGGATGGGAGCCAATATTGTTGTGGCTAACTCTGGAAAGTCGACCACAGCAGATAGGAGGAAAAGTTCAGAAATGTAGTGCATGCAGCACTCATCTACTCACAACTAGGCTTACACTCTTGACTAGAAGAGGTCTGGGTGAGATTCCTTCCTCCTTCCTGTACTGCTCAGGGTTGTATACAGACTGGCTAAGAGTAGGCACACAAGAAAGCAGTGGCTTTCTTATGAGCTGAAAACTGGTCCTGAGGAGCCTAGAAAAAAATCCCTCTATAAGCAGATCATGCTAAGTGGCCCTCCTGTGCTCCTAAAATTTGCCTAATTTACTACTGTAATAATTTATCCAAAGTGAATATGAAAGCAAAGACTTCTGGGAGCTGGCCTTAACTTGGCTGACTTTAAGGAGTACCTGTACTCCTTCTTTGGCTTCCTCTGTAGGTGAGAGAAGGCAATCCAGGTCTTAGGTACCTCGAATTCTACCAGAGACTGAATCTCTTCCACTAGAAAAATTCTTCCTTTCCTAGACGAAAATGCTTATGAATTTAAGGGTTGACCTGTGGAAATCTGTCTTTAAGATGAATCAACCCCCTTCATCTTCTACAAAGCTATATCCAGTACTGTCTTTCTCTCCCAAGACTATTTAATTTTACTGCTATATAATTTCTATGTATTTCATTTCTATGTGTTAAGGACCTTGAAAGAAATAGTGATCTTACAGCAAGTGAGGGATTCAGATTTGTGAACAGTTAACTCTAACAGTTCTCTAATAGAGCAATAATGGGATTATCTTACTTCAGTAATAATACATGTGTCTAAACATAGGGCCACACAGAATATATCCCAAATGAAAGTGCAAAGCATCCCTTGTCAACTCTCTTCAGGGTAGTTGTTAGACCCAGGTTATTAAAGGAAGCAAAACCTGTTAAGTAGGGTCTTCCTTGGCGGTCTGGTGGTTAAGACTCTGCCTTCCACTGCAAGGAATGTGGGTTCAATCCCTGGTCAGGTAAGTTCCGTGTGCCGCAGGTTGCTGCCAAAAAAAAAAAAAAAAAAAAAAACCTTAGGTAGAGCAGGCCCTTGGAAGTAGTCTTTTATGATTTCACATCAGCCAACTTTGCCAAGAGTATTTCAGCTGAGCAAGATGGAATTTTTTCCTTCTAATTAAGTATAATCCTGAGAATTAAATGTCCAGATATGCTCATATGAGCCCATATTCATTTCTGTGTCCTCTATCTCAATGCTCATATATAAAGGTACACATCTCAAAAGACAATGTAGGGCGGCCTCCCTGGTGGCTCAGTGGTTAAGAATCTGCCTGCCAATGCAGAGGACACGGGTTCGAGCCCTGGTCCAGGAAGATCCCACATGCTGCAGAGCAGTTAAGCCTGCGAGCCACAACTACTGAGCCCGTGTGCCACAACTACTGAGCCCGTGTGCCATAACCACTGAAGCCCACGCGCCTGTGCTCTGCAACAAGGTAAGCCACCGCAATAAGAAGCCTGTGCACTGCAACGAAGAGTAGCCCCCGCTCGCCTCAACTAGAGAAAGACTGCGCACAGCAACAAAAGACCCAATGCAGCCAAAAATAAAATTAAAGTAAAATAAATAAATAAAAAAAGACAATGTAAATTATCTACTAGGTAAATTTAAATTCAGAAAATGATATGGAAATGGATATTTTGATCACTACTAAATCTCCACAGTACCTAGCACATAGTAGTCACTCAAATATTTTCTGAATAAATTAATGAAACTGCCACATTCCAAAACACATACATCTTTCTTCTCAGTAGTCTCCCTTCATATTCACCCCTTCCTTTCCATTACTATACATAGATAGCTTCTGACTTAAAGGTCCTATCATCAAACAGTTACAATAGGCTACTGATTATTTTCCCTATCTCTAAACTTTTCTCCCCATCTCAATTCAACCAGAACACCAGATTCCCTAAAATATTCCCTATTCACAAACCTTAAAATGTACCCTGTTGTATGCTGAATAAATTGCAAGCTCGTTGCTCAGGTAACATGTACCTTTTGCAATTTAGCCTCAAATATGGAAACAAATATTCTCCCAAATTCCCAAAAATAATTCTCTGTGTTCTAGCAAAATTAATCTGGGTCAGCACGGCACGCATCATGCTTTTCTACATCTAGTCTAGACCTTTGCTTTTATCATGTTCTTAGCCTGGAATTCTTTCCTATAGCTTCACCTACTGAAGTACTAGCTGTCACTCCAAGCCTGAACTTTGATGTCACCTCCTTGCCAAAGGGTCATCTGGGCTTGGAGTCCTCCCTTCTTTGCAATCACATTTGTTTTTTAAGTCTATGCTCGGTGCTGCCTTAGTCTGTAAAGATGGTTCAATATCAATAAACTGGGTCATAGCTCCTTTACCACACCAGAAGCTCTGAAAGCAGGGGCCGTGCCTTAAGCTGTTCTTTCTGGCAGTGTTTGGCGTTCCGTAGGCTTGATAAATCAGTGGTTCTCAAATGCTTCCATTCAGAGAACCTCATTAAAAAAAACGAAATTTTTAAGTTTACTACACAGAGAAGTGCACATACCAAAATGTTTGGCTCAGTTCATTTTCACAAACAACGTATTCATACAACCAGCTCTCAGAATAAGAAACACAGCTCAACCAGAACCTCAGGAGCCCCCTAGTGCCTCCTTCTGAGTATGTATGTATGTATGTATGTATTTATGCATGCATGCATACATTCTGAGCAGCTTGCGATCTGATTTCCCCGACCGCAGATTGAACCGGTTCCGTTGGCAATGAAAGCGCAGAGTCCTAACCACTGGACCACCAAGGAATTCCCTGAGGACTCTATTTTAATGTATTACACATGATACTTGTAGATTTGGTATAAGCAAGAAGAGTGAGAATATGTATTTGTAGACTCATTATAGTATCTCTGCTCCATCAGTTATCCTCCCTCAAATATGCATGAGTAATGGCTATATTTTTGTAAACAAGTGCACGGGAACATGAAGCTACACCTTCAGTGGCAAAGGTATGTTAGTACCAAACTGTCAAAAGAAATTAGTGATCCTTCATTTCCAAAATCTAGACTACATACGCTGCCCCGCGTGCGCTGTCTTAGTACGACTCGAACTCATTTCCTAATATTCAACATGGCCGCATGCGCGGCTATAAGCAACATGGCAGCTCTGCCAGGCACCAACATGGCAACCACAGCCTCACCTCACCCGGAAGCGTGAAAGAATTCCCATAAAAAACATACCCGCCATTCCGCCAACACTTAAGTTGGCTCTCGTTTCAGCTTCAAAGGGAGAGCAAAACCGGAAATGACTTTCCGTCCGGTGCGTCTCCCGGGATCTCTTTCCGGTTAGGCTTCGGGTGTCCGCATGAGAGTTGGATAATTCTTGGAACTAGGGCTGAGAGGTGGAAGGCAGTCGCCCTTGGTTCGGGACGTGTCTGGGCTGCGAGACCGAAATGTCGGACACGTGGAGCTCTATCCAGGCCCACAAAAAGCAGCTGGATTCTCTGCGGGAGAGGCTGCAGCGGAGGCGGAAGCAGGACTCGGGGCACTTGGGTGAGGCGCGGGACTGTTGGGGCCGAGCCTTAGCCGGGGAGGGCTGGAGGGAACCCTGGAGAAAAACACAGCTCCCGAGTCGGTGCCTTTCCCCAAACTGCCGTTTCTTTAAGCCTTCATACACTGGTACTCTTCTCCCCCCACCTCAGCAGCACAGACGCTTCACCCTGCTGCAAGTAGTCGCGGCTCCTTCCCAGCCTGGGCCCTGGTTCCGCCGGTTCCGCTTTCCCCGGCCGGAAGCCTCCGCCTCCCCGCGTCAGGTTGACTCCTCTTGAGTCTGAGAGCGTCTCACTTGCTAGGCCTTTCAGCCCCCGATCCCTCGAAGCAGCAAGTCCCTTTTTTTAGTCACTCCCGTGGCGCTTTGTTCTTTTCTCGGTTATAGCAATTGCTTTTTAGTGGTCATGTCTTTTGAGATTCGGGGCGCTGTGAGAGCAAGTACGGAACCTTTATATCCACAGTGCCCAGCTCAATGGCCCTCGCAGAGTTAGCACTCGGTGTTGCTAAACGAGTAGAGGAACTGGCATTGTCTTAGACGTTTACACACTGAGCAGGAATCTGAAAACATTTGTTTTTAAACTTTTTCTCCCCTCCCGTTTTCTCCTGTGTCACAGTCTTAAAACTTGAAGGAACCTCAAAAGGTTAAGTGCTACTCATACCACATCCCCAGCACAAGCCCTGAATTATCTAAGGCAAATCAAAGATCTACAAGGATAATGAATCCGTACCGCTCTTGTGTGTAGCTTGTTGCACTGTATATCAGTATACTCGAGTCTGTCTGTAAATCTTGTGTTGAAATATATATTAGGTCCATGCACTTGTAGTCTGGCCCTTGGAACTAGAAGATGCTCTGGCAGGACTCTTATACCATAATGAATGAACATCTATCGAGTGTCTACAGCGTACATGAGTCCAGTTAGACAAAAGACAGTGTCCCTGCCCTCAAGGAGTTTAAAATTTAGTTGGGGATAAAGGAAGAGTCAGAAATACAATATGACATATGTAAAATGCCAAATGAATCGATTCCACAATGAGTACAGTGAAGGTAGAAGTAACAAGAGTCGGTTTAGCCAGTGAAGGCATCAGGGAAGAGTTGGCACTTGGAATTTGGTCTCTATGGCTATGTAGGACTTAGACAATTAAAGGGAAGGTAAGAAAGCAGGGTAAGTAGGGGAAGAAGTGCAAGTCATATTATCATGGATTAATTAATAGAAATTCCACTTCACTTCTCCATGGTATTAACCACACTTTGGTATTAACCAAACATTGCGCCATATGCAAAGTTTTTTTTCTTCAGTCAGTTCTTTTCTCACAGAAAATAAAAATTTTCTTACCACATCTAGATTTTTATAGCATTACTGAAATCTGATACTTGTTTACTTCTGAGGTTAATGTTAAAAGACAAGGATATTGAGTAAACTAAAATGTATTCGTGTCATTAATGAATGCAGAATACTATGAACCAAGAATCATTCGGAGACCTTTGTTAGCTGGGCATTTTTAAAGTACAACTTTTTAAAAAAGTGTGGCAAAATACACATAACATAAAATTTACCATCTTAACCATTTTAAAATGTATAGTTGATAGTGTGATGTATATATATTCACACTGTTGTGCAACCAATCTCTAGAAGTTTTTTGTCTTGCAAAACTGAAACTGTACCCATTAAACAATAATTCCCAATTCTCCCCTCCTCCCGGGCCCTGGCAACCACCGTTCTATTTTGTTTCTGTGAGTTTGACTACTCTAGATACCTCATGTAAATGGAATCATAAAGTATTTGTCTTTTTGTGACTGGCTGATTTCCCTTAGCATGTCCTCAAGGTTCCTCCATGTTGTAGCAAGTGTCAGAATTTCCTTCCTTTTTAAAGCTGAATAATACTCCAGTGTATGTGTGTACCACATTTTGTTTATCCATTTATCCACTGGTGGATACTTGCTTCCACCTTTTTGGCTATTGTGAATAATGCTGCTGTGAATATGGCTGTGCAGATATCTCTTCAAGATGCTGTTTTCAGCTTTTTTGGATATATAACAGAAGTGGAGTTGCTGGATCATATGGTAATTCTATTTTCAGTTTTCTTAGGAACCACCGTACTGTTTTCCATAGAGTAAGGTACAGATTTTTGAAGTGAGGATTATCACTTCCAATAAATATTTACTTAATTTTAACTGAAACAAAATAAACTTGGCCAGGCTTAGCACATTAGTAAATATGTGAATTGCTCAATATATTTCATCAATGGGATTGAAGATGTGAATATAGATGTTGACATGTTTTAGGGATCAGCAAGTTAGTAGAGCAGCCATATTTTTATGTCTTCAAGCTAGTATTTTGTTTATCTTCAACGGAGCTCTTAACCAAAGAATGAACTCAAGTATTAAGTATTCCTTTGCTGAGCCCAACACATTAAATTTTTCATTAGATTAGAAGCAGAGTGTCAGCATAGTTACCAGCATAATGGAAGCACTCAGTAAATATACTGAATTAATAACTGAACAAATACTTTCTGAAGGAGTTGGAGCTCAACGATTTTCTGCCAGTGACCTATTTTAAGAATGATAAAACGTTGGAGTCTTTCTCCCAAATTTGTAGTGACTTCATGGAATTCACAGAGTGGCTAAAGCCCATCTATAAATAACAGTTGCATTAATCAGCTGTTAGATTTTTTCCAAAATATTAAACGTGAGCTTCCTCCTCCCAATAACCTGAAAAAGGTATTTTTTTAAAAAGGTATTTTCAGTGTCCTGAATGTCATGAAAAGAATACTCCTAGGAGGTGTTACTAACACAAGGATTCATAACCAGAATCACAGGCTGTTTTTTAAAAGAACTGTATTAAAACAAGTGATCAGTCAGATAACCAAAGAGGAAAAAAAAAATGTCTGTATCCAGTTCCAGGGATTGAAAATGTATGTTTAAAGTGGTTCTTTTCATAGACTTCTTGCTTGCTTTAAGAAAAATTACACATGACTCAAAGAACATATAAATTTAGTTACCAGAGAAAGTGAAAACTCTGTAAGAAGAAGAAATGTTTATATTATATTCTTGGTAGTATCAGGTTAATTATAAAAAGTACATTTTCAACTTATTGACATTAACATTGGAGCAAAATCAGTGCTTTTCCTCAGTGAGATGATGTCTGTTAGGGTATTTGTGTGCCACGACAAAGATCCCGCGTGCCACAACGAAGACCCAACGCAGCCAAATAAATAAATAAATAGGATTACGTTTTTTTTTAAAAAAAGTTCTAGTCTGAGATCCAGCAGAACATAAAAGAATCATACATAAGCAAGGTAAAGAAAGTTCTGCAATTATTTAACATTTCTAGCTAGTATGGAATTGTGGAGTCTGTTTTCCATGTAGGGTATAAGTTATTTTCCTAAAATGTAACTGTTCCCCCAAGGTGTTTGGTATACTTCAGCTCCATTTTCCTTAGACTTCTGAGTTAAATTTTACTAAAGTTAGTTCCATTAGAGCGGAAATTTCTAAGTAACCAGAATATCTCTAAATGTAAACTAGTGGCCCACTTATATAGTATTTAACGGAATTCCAATACAGGTTCTGAATGTTTAATATTTCATCTGTATTTTAACTAAATAATCACAGATATTAGGCTCTCCCAAAGGTAATATTTTGTCCCGATTTGAGTTTCTTAACTCTTCTCAAGGTTATGTTGGCTACCCAGCTTGTGAAGTACTAGAGTAAGTGATAAAAATATAGTCAAGAAATATCATTGGTGACCAGGGCTTCAGCAGTTTTATAAAATTTTTGTGTTTCACTTTAAAGGTCGCATCATTCTAACCCCCAACGCTGTCATTTTTTTTTTTTTTTTTTTTTTTTTGGCGGTACGCGGGCCTCTCATTGTTGTGGCCTCTCCCGTTGTGGAGCACAGGCTCTGGACGCGCAGGCTCAGCCGCCGTGGCTCACGGGCCTAGCCTGGACCGGGGCACGAACCCGTGTCCCCTGCATCGGCAGGTGGACTCTCAACCACTGCACCACCAGGGAATCCCTCCTGTCATTTTTTATACCCTCTGATGTCCAGTGGCCTTAATTCATTCAAATTCAATTCTTCAAAAAGATTTGATCACAGTGTAGGTTGTTGAAAATATTCCTGGCTTACAGGTTGATTATATCAGCTGTCATTTTAGAGTGACTAAAGGGAGGTGGTATGGACATTTAAATCTACCAAGCTGCTAATTTATTTCCTTGAAGCACAGCAAGGAAAGGAATTAGGAAAAGACCTCTCACCCAACAGAGAAAAGGTAAGTGGTTCCCAGAAAATCCAGGATTATCTTGGCAAAGCAGTGAATGCTTGAGTGTGATTTAATAAGGGGTATCTAGTGCTAAATCTGGTCAGAGAATTTTCTTCATGAAATGAAAGAACTGTGTGTTGTGAATGCTGGAGAACTTGACTCCTGAGGAATGTATACATTGACAATGGTTGTCCTTTTTCATTTTCATTTCTCTTCACTCCTAGATCTTCGGAATCCAGAGGCAGCACTGTCTCCAACCTTCCGTAGTGACAGCCCAGTGCCTACTGCACCCACTTCTGGTGGCCCTAAGCCCAGCACGGCTTCAGCAGTTCCTGAACTAGCTACAGACCCTGAATTAGAGAAGAAGTTGCTACACCACCTCTCTGATCTGGCGCTAACTTTGCCCACTGATGCTGTGTCCATCCGTCTTGCCATCTCCACGGTAATGACCAGATAAGACAAGGTTGGGAACTACCACTGTTTTTCTTCAGTTCATGGTCAGTGTCTTAATGCTTTCCCCCCACCCTCCTTCCTTAGCCAGATGCCCCTGCCACTCAAGATGGGGTGGAAAGCCTCCTACAGAAGTTTGCAGCTCAGGAGTTGATTGAAGTAAAGCGAGGTCTCCTACAAGATGATGCACATCCCACTCTTGTGACCTACGCTGATCATTCCAAGCTGTCTGCCATGATGGGGGCTGTGGCAGAAAAAAAGGGCTCTGGGGAGGTAGCAGGGACTATCACAGGGCAGAAGCGGCGTGCAGAACAGGACTCGACCACAGTAGCTGCCTTTGCTAGCTCTTTGGCCTCTGGTTTGGCCTCTTCAGCATCAGAAGTAGCCAAGGAGCCAACCAAGAAATCAAGGAAACATGCTGCCTCAGATGTTGATCTGGAGATAGAGAGCCTTCTTAACCAACAATCTACTAAGGAACAACAGAGCAAGAAGGTAGGGGTAGATGGAAATGCTTTCACACATGTACTTTGAATTTTAGCTTTGGTTGAGAGGAATTTACCCCGAGGGCGAAGAGCAGTTCTTAGAATTCAGGGTTTAGAGCAGTGGTTCTCAACTGAGGATGATTTTACCCCCCTCGCAACCCCCAGAGGACATTTGGCAATGTCTGGAGACATGTTTGGTTTGTCACAGCACGGGAGCACTACAGGCATCTAGTGGGTAGAGGCCAGGGATGCTGCAAAGCATCCTACAGTCTTAGCAGGGCAACCTCCACACGACAAAGAGTTATTTGCCCCAGAATGTAAACAATGCACCAATGTTGGGAAACTCGGATTTAGAGAATCTTTTTCATTGTATCTGTTTGGAAGAATCATCAGATCTTGAGAAGAGGAATCCAAATATAGTAATAGAGGGGACGAATACTGGAAGATAGTCATATGGACCAATAATTATGGAAATTGATTGTACAATGTGGAATGGCATTGTAGTGGTTTCTGAGTCTATTAAATATTGGACCCACAATAGTTATCCATTTCCAGCGCTCCCCCACCCCCTGCTTATAGGATTGTTGCATAGGCTCTGAGCTAAACACTAAAGTGCTTAGCACTGTGCCTTGGTTCAGTACCTAATAAATGTAAGTGGTTTTGGTTGGAAGGAATGCTTTCCTGGGGAGGGGAGTTTAGCTTAATGCTTAGCAGTAGGAACCAGTCTTCTTATATTTTAATTTCATCCCAAATGCACATTTGTGAGGAAGGACTAAACCCATGACACATCTCTTCTCCTAGGGCTCCAATTTTCCCGTATTAACTTAGTCTATTGACCCCTCATAGGATATTGATGTCAAGTAGAATTTGCAGAGGTGGTTTAAGGGCTAATTTTATCTACAGACCCTTTTAAGACCAAGGCTTCTTCTGTCACAGGTTAGTCAGGAGATCCTAGAGCTACTGAATACTACAACAGCCAAGGAACAATCCATAGTTGAAAAGTTTCGCTCACGAGGTCGGGCTCAAGTGCAAGAGTTCTGTGACTATGGAACCAAGGAGGAGTGCATGAAAGCCAGTGATGCTGACCGGCCCTGTCGCAAGCTGCACTTCAGGTCTTTTGGGAGGGAGAGGGTTGGATGGGTCTCCTAGAAGCAGTCATTCTTTTTAAGCACATTTCTTCCGGTTATTGGGTTTCTGTCTTTAATCCTGTTATTAAGTGGTTTTAATATGATTTGTCTAAGACTTCCAGACTTTGAAGGTAAACTTTCAGAAGTAGTGTTCTATGGGAGGGAATACAGGCTGCACTCCCAAAACGACGTGAGATTTAAAGAAAAAAATGCCCCTCTGTTCTTGCAATAGCAAGACATCTCTGTCTCCGAGCCCCAGTGAAAGTTAAAGTTCTCTGGAAGAAGGATGATCTTAGGAGAAACAGGAACCTGGGCTGTTAGGTAGGTGCTTTATTCTGCTCCAACTAGCAAGCCCTTCCTTCCTGTCATAAGGAAGTTAACTCTTTGCTCAGAGAAGAATTAAAACTCTTCTTTAGTGTAAATTACAGATTTTAATGTCACCTGCCTTCCTTATTTGAAAACTTGTGGAGGCAGCTCTAATGATAGTGAAAGACTAGAAATTTTGCAACAATTTGGACCTCGAACTGCGGCATCTAACTGGAACACCATCTTGATTCCAATTCTCCCTTTTTATTTCCCCAGACGGATCATCAATAAACACACTGATGAGTCATTAGGTGACTGCTCTTTCCTTAACACATGTTTCCACATGGATACCTGCAAATATGTTCACTATGAAATTGATGCTTGCATGGATTCTGAAGCTCCTGGAAGCAAAGACCATACACCAAGCCAGGAGCTTGCCCTTACACAGAGCGTTGGAGGTGACTCCAATGCAGATCGACTCTTCCCACCTCAGGTACCTATCTGCTCAGAAAACTTACCTCAACTTAAGGACCTTTATCTTAGTAGGGTAGCCATACATGTAGGAAAGCAGGGCATAAATCACCAATCCGCCCTGCTGATTGGGAATGGAGTGGGATAGATACGCATCTAAGGGAATAGGAAAATCAAATGTAAAAAGAGGGACTGGGGCCATGAATCTAAGAGTAAAGGAAGGGAAGATGACCAAATACCACCTCATGCAGTGGATCTGTTGTGATATCCGCTACCTGGACGTCAGTATCTTGGGCAAGTTTGCAGTTGTGATGGCTGACCCACCCTGGGATATTCACATGGAGCTGCCCTATGGGACCCTGACAGATGATGAGATGCGCAGGCTCAACATACCAGTACTGCAGGATGATGGCTTTCTCTTCCTCTGGGTCACAGGCAGGTAATGCAGTTCAAAGATATGTAGGTATGGGCAGATATAGTATAGAGTGAGTACTGGGTGGGGATAAAATCCTGGGTTTTCCTAGCCCTGCTATTAAATATATAAGTGAGTCAGCCTTTTTTACCTACTGAGATCTAATGCCTGTTTATAACACAAATGACACATGAAGTCTATGAAACTCTACGTTTGTTACTTGTGAAAGGTAAGGTCATTGAGAATAGATACTAAGTTTTATTTTTTCATTCTTAGATCCATTCTGTTGCCCTAATGGTGTCTCGCATGTTCACTGAATGTCTACTGAAGACAACACATGTATCTTGAAGGGAGAAGAAATATGGGCATGGAAATAGCTGTTTAACCTTTATTTCTTTCTAGGGCCATGGAGTTGGGCAGAGAATGTCTGAACCTCTGGGGGTAAGTAACGATCATTGTGTTGCTTTCTTTTGAGGGAAATAAGTACATAATTACTGTAGTTGATATGTGTTCCTTTCTTTCAGCGTATTCTGTGATTCCTTGCCTCTGTAGAACAGATGGCACCACCCCTAAACTGTGAAAGCCTGATTAAAGCTCCAATTCTTTTTCTTATACCCCACAGTTACGAACGGGTAGATGAAATTATCTGGGTGAAGACAAATCAACTGCAACGCATCATTCGGACAGGCCGCACAGGTCATTGGTTGAACCATGGGAAGGAACACTGCTTGGTGAGCAGCAGTGGGGCCCAATTCAATAGGTGGAGCAAAAAATAGGAATTGTTTGATTGCTTATTGAGAAACAGTTCAAATGCTGGGGTTTCATAAGGTAATCTGTTCTCTGGTGAGCAGGTTGGTGTCAAAGGAAATCCCCAAGGCTTCAACCAGGGTCTGGATTGTGATGTGATCGTAGCTGAGGTATGTACTTTGCCCAGGCATCCAAAGATGCACATTTTAAAACTGCTATCAGTTATTCTAGTCAGGTATATTCTTATCCCAGGTTTTCTCATTGGGATCATAAACATAAATGGAAAGGGCTAGAATTTCAATCTTGGGTAACTTAAAAGTAGCTAGAGCTTTTATTTCCTAGGTTCGTTCCACTAGTCATAAACCGGATGAAATCTATGGCATGATTGAAAGACTGTCCCCTGGCACTCGCAAGATTGAGTTATTTGGACGGCCACACAATGTGCAACCGAACTGGTAAGGTGACCAGAGAACATGCTAGCCCCCAAGGGCAAAACTGTTTATGGTCAAGGACAGAAGTTAGTAGAGCTTCACCTCACATTCCACTAGTCTATAAATGGGCTTCAGAGGATTCTTAAGCAACCAACAACATTCATTGGGAACCCAACAGGTTTTAAGATTTAAACCACTGCTCTTAAGGTCTCCACTGTTACAACCTAAAGATCTTTGTTATTCTATGGGATGTACTGAATCTGCCCCCTGGTGGTTACTGAGAATCTGTGTAATCTGTCAACAATTTTAATTTTTCATTCTGTTAGTAGAGCTTTAAAAGACGTGCTGCTAGCATTTCACTAATCCAAAGGATACTCACTGGCAGCAGCAACTTTGTGAAGTAGGCCTGGTTAAACATAAGTTATTAACCCTTAATTAGTACAGATCCAGCCTTTTTTAACACCAGAATCTGTGCCCAATTTCTAACCAGCCATACTACCATATACTATACTAATAGTAAGATCTTTTTAAAAGAATTGGCACGAATATTCAATGAGATGATAGGCAGTCTTAATAAAAAGTACGTATCTTTTAACAGTATTAAGCCTTTAAATTCCAGGATTTTTGGTTTGCCCCATCTTTCCCCATGCTTCAGGATCACCCTTGGAAACCAACTGGATGGGATCCACCTACTAGACCCAGATGTGGTTGCCCGGTTCAAGCAAAGGTATCCAGATGGTATCATCTCTAAACCTAAGAATCTATAGAAGTACTTCTAAACCTAAGCATCCGTAGCCATGGCTCTGCAGGCTGCACCTGAAGAGTAATATTTGTACAATAGTTATTTTCCTTATTTAAATAAAACTTTGTATTGTAGTTGGGATTTTGAGGTCAAGTTCTGGCTCTGCCACTTAACAGTGTGTGATCTTGTGTAACTCATCTCTCAGTATGATTACTTATATGTAGACTGGGAATATTACCTACCTCATGGGGTTGCTATAAGGGTTCAAACTAAATGAATGCTTGAAAAACATTAAAATATTGATTATACTGTATAGGATCAAAGTGATTAGCAAGTAGTGCTAGTAAACATGGTAATCAAGAAGGGGGTTCTCTGGGACAACATTTCTTAAGGTAAGATTTGAGTTTCATTTAAGATTATCATCACTAGGGCTATCATGCTCGAAATGTTGCTTATTCTGTTACAACTATGTGGCTTTGCTAGTCTATTATTCGTTTATTTCCAAGGAAAGTGAAATAAGCACATCTTACATTAAATTTAAATAAGTGCCTAGAGTATGCAGAGAATTAGCCTATATATTATATAAGTGAAAACACCTCTGGCCTATCTTTCAAAAGATACTTCATCAAACACAAGTGAACACAACTTCTTTAAACTTTGGTGAAACCTCTTATATTAAGGATGTAGAGTTCTGCCTTTTGCACTCATAAACTGTGATAACTGAGATAAGAGTGTTGACTACAGAAATATTGCAGAGAAATAAATAAAAGACGCTCCTAGGTGATGTTATTTTCTCTACAGCCCAGTGTGCTTACTATGTTGAAAACCTTTGTTCTCAAAGTAATTAATGTGCAGATGTGATAGTAATAGTTCCCTGTTTAAGAGGTAACCTTTAATGCAGCCTTTTTTTAGCCCCTTTAAAATGGATGCACACAGTGATGTTTTCTCCTAGGCTCAAAGCTGAGTATTATCCTATCATTTTAATAGTATTTTAGGCAAGTCCTATGACAATTATACCAACAAGTTTTCCTCAAACAATTCCCCACCCCTAGCCACCACCCCTATGTTCTGCTTGTTCATATGCCCTTCACCCTTTCCCCTGTTATTATCACTGATATCTCTGCTTGTACGTGAAAGTAAAAAGCAATTCCAGCAAACTCAATGGCCCTGCTCCATAGCCTGGCCCCTGTAGAAGAGAGACAAAAGGGGAGTAAAGTGAAGGACATAAAGGACCATCATGGGTTGAGATCAGGCACTACCAGAAGCCCAGCTTGTCTTTTTAAAAACAGGCTCGGTGGACATGTTCCCAGCAGGTAAGTCTTCACTGGCTTGGAGAACAGGACTACTTCACAAACACTACTGTGTTTGAGTTTCTAGAGGCTACCCAGGCCAAGAAGACATCCCTAAGAAAGAAAAAGATACACACAAACTCAGAATTACAGCCTAGATATATTCTTTTTAAAACTTTGTCTTAAACAAATAGGTTGACATATATCACCCAATAGGAATATAAAGGCAGTGGGCCTAAGAGTCAGAAGTATAGGCAATCCTAATTTACTTTGGAGGATTTGAGATAGGAAATACCAATGCCTTGTTTCATGGATGTAGGTCAATCTCAGGAAAATTGGGGAAATGGGGAAAATCTTCAGAACTTCTTCCCTTTCCCCCTATACTTAGCACCTTATTGTGCTACTTACCGCCTATCCATTCCTTCTCAAATTCTAATTCCCTAAGAGGTCTGATTTGCACTAAGGAGATAAGCTAAACTAAGATTCAGTCACCACCAGCTTGATGTGTCATATTTTTAAAGAGCACACACAGAGGTAATGTAACTGAAAAGTGTGAACTGCTCATTATGTCATCTTTATCTACATGGCAAATGTAAGCTTTTTTTTAAGCAGGGGAACTTCTCTAGCAGCTTCTACAATCAGATGTATATAGCAACCTACTCTACCAAAGGTAAGGTGGTACTGATTATATGCTCAGGGTTACTGTGTTTTCCAACACAGTTTATTTAGTCATACTTGAATTATAAGAAGGGGAACTGTAAGCTCACCTGCAGTGCTTCACCACGCACTCATTGCTGCAGTACTCATTGTCCCAGTCCTTACTCACAACGGGAGGGTTCTCACAGCCGGACCTCACACATCGAGGCTGGGGTGAGAGCGTCATAGGAGACCCACTCACCAATTCAACATCCATTTGAGAAGGAGACTCAACCTGTGAGAGGGAGAGAGCACCAAAGATGGATTGGATTGCTACTTACCTAGCTAGCCAGCTAGTCAAATTAACTCTAGGATCCAATAGAGCAACAGATGTTACAGTCCCTCACAGATGGGGGTACACTTCCAAAAGAAGGTGAGTTCTTGGTCTTCTCTATATCCAGCTTTAGAATTTTGCCATGCAGATTGACATGAAGATGCTTCCTATAAGGGGAATGCTGCCATACTGCTAGTGTTTAATCTTAATTTTACCCATCACTGACTTTATTCTACAGTTGAATAATATTCCTCTGAAAATATCAAATCAATAGAATGTGAATAGAGGTTGGGTCACCTCAACTAAGATCAGAGACTAAGAAGATAAAACGTGGTGCCATTAGCAAAAAGGAAAAAAACTTAGAGATTAATAGTTTCCTGGTTTTGAAGGGGTGGGGTGGGTGGTATTTTTCTTTAAAATGACTGCTTCATTCATTGTGGGACTATAGTCACAAACAGACCCATATTTCAAAATGACTACTGGTCAGGTACAAATTAAAACTAGGGTAAATTGGCATCTGTTTGTTTCTGAAAAGACTCAATGATACTAACCAGTTGAATTTTTCTACCTGTATTCCCTACCCATCCCCTTACTTAAAAACATCAAGCCAAGCAGTCAAGGTTTGGGAGAAATGGAAGGATTTATCTCCAAAGCTTTGGATCCTTGGGTAAGACACCTGAAAAATAACTCTATGCTTAGGATATATCTTTAGTTGACTACCGTATTACTTCTGCTTAGTTAAGGAGTAGTCTAGGATAGGAGGCCCTCTTAATGTTTCTCACCAAGAACACTACGGAGTATCTTGCAGGGAACTGACAGGATATTTCATACGCCTAGTTGTGCCAGGCATTAAATGCTAGTAGCAACCCCTGCTTTTATTAGATCAACCAAAAATGCTTACACATTTTCACTGGTCTAGAGGAAATACTTGAAAACAGAGACTCACCTCAGGAACTACATCTGTGATCATCTCACAGATTGTCTCAGGAGAGGTTTCCTCCACTGTGTGGGTCTCAGGGCTGCTGTTCACAGGCCGCTCCGGACTCCTTTCTACAGGTGGTGGAACCAAGGTAGTCTGCATTTTTAGAGTGGGTGGAGGCACAAGCTTGACCTGCAGTGGCGGCGGCTGCTGCTGCAGATTGATTCGAAATTTCTGAGGTGGGGGCTGCTGCATGGCCTGCAGCGGGGGAGGCTGCTGCAGAATGGCGACTTGCTGCTGAGCCGGGGGCTGAGGCATTTGCTGCAACGGAGGGGGTTGTAGTCGGGGCGGAGGCAGTTGCATGGAAGCTGCTGCTGCAGCTGCTGCCTGCAGCACTGACCTAGTGACGATCTGGGCTTGCTGACTAGGCTGGATAGTAGCTGTACTGGTTTGGCCTAGTTGGATCCCCCGGGAGGTCACCACTGTGGCTGGGATAACGGTAACCATCCCTCCTTGAGACATAGTAATAGAAGAGGGCAACATCTGTTTGGTAATAATCAACTTGGTAATATTGGGCTGACCCCCAGCCCCAGAAGATGCCTGGTTTGCTACATAGGATGAAAGAGTGGAGTTAACAACAATGGAAGGAGACAGGGCAGGGGGCTCTGTTGAGGCTGCTGCTGGAGAGGCTGGCTCAGCAGTAGTCACAGGAGGTGGAGAAGGAGTCTGTGATGGGGGCGCTGGATCCAATTCCACTGTTTCCACAGTAGCCTAAAAGAAGACCAAAAAAAAAAAAAATCAGGAGATTTATTCTCTTCCCCAGGACATCCTCACTCTAATCACCTCCCAAGAAAAGGTACATCACAGATTGGGGAGGCGGGGGGTACGAAGAGAAAGAAAGAAAAAAGAGCAGCCATGTGTCTGCCTGGCTAAAGTAAACAATGAAAATAAACTCAGACTGTTTGGCAAGGTTTACGATGGAAACAAATGGGAAACCTGTTACATATTTTTGAGCTTTTAATAACTATATACTATTAATAGGTTCCACAGGTTTTTGGTGGTATTTACTTCTTATAATTGCTAATATACAGCTTTAAAAATGTTTTTATTGGTTTAAATATCCACCTACCCCAATCTTCTTACCTGACACTCTTGATTGTCTTTATAAGCAGCCAGAGCCTTCAGATACTCTTTCTTGGCAGCTTCAGTTTTCCTCTTATATACCTGCATGAAAGACAGACTGTTTGTTTAGAAAGTCCACAAACTCCTAGTAAAGACTGATAATCCTACATCATTCATCAATGAAAGACAATTCATCTCAGTCTAAATATTGACAACTCCTGAAAGCTAGTAATCAAGACAGCCACCATGGCAGACTTTCCAGTGACCATGCATCTGAAAGCCAGCCAATCAACAGTAGGCTTGCAGAATAGCTACACTTCTAAAGCCAACAGCAACCCTTGCTCACATCTGTGTAACCAGAACAAATCCTGACCCCCAATAAGATGAGTAGTCTGCTTAGTCTGAGATTGTGTCTAACCAGTATACTTTCCCTTAAGGAAATGTGCTAAACTGTTTGCAATGATAGCCACAAGAATTCTTCCTGTGCCGCATACCTAGTCTTCCATCAACAGCTGAAACTTATTTCCCATTCCTTTGAATTTGGGCTAGCTCTGTGAGTTGCTTTAACCATTAGAATGTGGCTGAATTGACAAAAAGAGAACTTGTGGACATCTGTTTTTGTTCTCTTGGAATACTGCTCTAACTCTGCCATAGTGTAAAGAAGCCAGTCTAGCCTATTTGGAGGATGAGAGACCATGTGAAAGAGAACCAAGGCATTTCAGCCAACAGGTAGCACCAACTGCCAGGCACGGGAGCAAGGTCATCTTGATAAGCCATACCAGCTGTTGTTTGGGTACCACTGTAGGAATGAGCCCAGGTAAGAACACCAGGAAAAACACCCAACCAATTTACAGAATCATAAGAAATAATAAATTGGGGACTTCCCTGGTGGTCCAGTGGTTAAGAAATAAGACGACCTGGGGAGTGTAGTGTAATGATAATTATAGCCATCTTCAATTTCAACTGTATCTTATATTCATGTAGTATCACAATTTTCATTTGTTTAATCCAGGTTAAATTTAGGGAGGTTAACTATAGTTCTCAAGTTTATATGAGGCCAATGAAAAAATTCAAACTTTGCTGTGGATTTTAGAGTTAGCTACAGCATGCAATTCACCAAAGAATAGCCTAATTTTACAGATAAAAAAAAAGGCATAGAAAGTTAGATTCAGTGTTTTTTATAATAATTTTTTTTTTAAATTTGTTTTTATTTATTTTTTAAATATTTAAATATTTATTTGGCTGCACCAGGTCTTAGTTGTGGCATGTGGGATCTAGTTCCCTGACCAGGGATTGAACCCAGGCCCCCGGCATTGGGAGCATGGAGTCTTGGCCACTGGACCACCAGGGAACTCCCTATAGTATTTAGATGGGTATTTGGGATTCAGTGTATGGCTGCAACTTTTAAGATGAAGGATGATCTTGAATGCCATTAACAAAGAGCTGATATGAAATAAGAACACATAAGGAAGTTAAAACTTGAACATTCACTAACCACTAGTTCCTTGTTATTTGCTCACCTGTTTTTGCTCCTCTCCAAGACTGTCCCACATGGAAGCCACAATTTTTGAAACCTCCCCAAAAGTGGCATTGGGATTCTGTCCCTTGATGGCAGCCTGTGTGTCACGAAAGAATAAAGCATATGCTGAAACTGGTTTTTGAGGTTCATTAGGATCCTTCTTTTTTCTCTTCTTTGGGGCCTTCTGCTTTTTCCCTGCTTCCACCACAACTGTCTTCTGGCTGGGAAGTTGCTGTGGGGGGGGGAAAGAGAGAGAATTACAAGAAGAAGAGAAGTATCATGTCGGGAGAACTGAAAGAAAAGGACTTTTATATGGGGTAAACTAGTCACATGAATGGAATTCTCAGAAATGCTAAAAGTAGAGGCAATAGGATTAAGACAGTAAAGTACGTGAGGACCAATAAGAATGGAGATTGGAAGGAGCATTATAAACTATAACTAGAGAGGCAGGACCCCATACCCAGAAAAGAGCAGAGGAGACAGCAGGGCAGGAGTAAAGAATACTTAGTAGGAGCTGTAGGTCAAGAGTTTTATCCCAGAATAATATGGCAGATTTGATTTTAGCAGGGAATGCCTCACCCTCCGGAATTCCTCAACACCATCCTCATGAAGTGAACTAGTAGGTGAAGGTGTGGTTGAAAGACGATCCTCAGGTGACTGGGCAGGTGGCAGGATGGTGCCACCCCCTAAGCTCAAACCAAGTTGAGAACTCAGTTCTGACTGATCAATGGTGGTCAACTGGCTATGCCCCATCAAGCCAGATGTCATGTCTGTCATTGGTACATCAATTGTAACAGGTGGATTGGCGCTATACTGAGTTCCTATAGAATGATCCAAGTCCTGAGAGAAGCAGAAGGACTAATTAAACACTAAATACAAAAAGCACTACCCTTCCCTTCCCCCCCACCGGAATTCAGGACAATTTATAAACCCTCTGCTTACCCAGAAAGTATCATCATTTAAACAAAGATCAAATAATTTGTCTACATATAAAACATATTAAGCTTTTTAATAAAGTACAGAAATTACAAATTGAGTACTAAGTCACTTCTTTGTACTCAAAGGCCTATTCCAAAATAACTAAAAATAACCAAAGAAGTCATAATTTTGGACAAGTTAATTTAAAGAGCAAGTAAGTTATTCAGTAATCTAGAGAGAGTGATGACACACAGGGGAATGAAAAACTTTCTCCCTGTACCCTCCTAAATAACGGCTCTTAAAGCTGCAATACACAGGCAAATCAGAGTGCATAAGGGCAATGTTAGAGATGTTTGGCATCAAGTACAGTGGGTGAAGATGTGCTACTAATGAGATGTGCTAGAAGCCCAAATACACTGATTTATAACACATACTAATCCACAATTAATACTTTTGGTTCAGACAGTTTTTTGAATACATCCCTCAGCATGCCAGCAATCACACTCACACTTGAATCCTAGGATATGAAAGCCATAGTAGTAGGGAAAAAACTTTTCTTTCAAAAATCCCAATAAATCATTTTCATTTCAGGGTTAACACTGGACATCTTACAATTTTAAACCAGTTTTCAAGTAAAATTGATTCAGATGATACATCTCACTTATTCAGGGGAAACGAGGTCTTTGTTGGTGAGCCTTTAGCCAGAAGAATGGAAAATAAATACTACCCAAGTGTAGCAGGGAATAGAGTTACTTATGTCTCCCCTAACACCATGCCCATGAGCTTGGGTAAGCCTGATAATGTCTTGCCCCTTACCATGGTCAAGCCCCCACTCAGGAGCCCCCCGCCCTGCTCCATCAAGCCATGGGTCATGCCCACAGGCATGTCCAATGTCTGGACCCCATACTGGGCTGAAAAGCTGCCATCCTGAGAGGAGGAAGGGTCTGCCAGGTCATCAAAGTGGCCAACCACATCTGAGACAGCCAGTGAGGGATCAGAATCCAAGGAGATAGGGGGGATTTCAAATTCTTCATCACCCAGGCTTGGTGTATGGAACGTCTGTAGGGAGGAAAAAAAGGGAAAAAGACTTAGTGGGAAGAGGAGGAACTGCATACTACTAAGTGAAGAACATGGCTGAGTACTGGAGATTCTCAGTGTACCTCTTTTTGGCCTGGATCCCATTTCTGTTATCAATTTCCTAGGACCTATTTAATTTTACAAATAAATCTTCCTCATATCTTTGGCCATATGTCACATACAAGGCTGCCAACATCAATCACAATTTTCAGTTCTTTTCTCTCTTTTCTACCTTTACCATCTTGGTTGTCCTAAACTATTTTGCCTATTTGTCTAATGAATGATTCTTTCAGCACCATTAGTAGGGACCCAACCTTTATAACCTGTTTAGCTATGATGCTTAAAATCTCTCTATTCTAATAGACAGCAGTTATTTAATACTTACTACACCTGAACTGTTAGACCACAGAAATTCATTGTCAACTAGACAATTATACTTTGACTGTTGTTTTAGGTTCCTTTGAAGCAGATCCTAAAAGGATCATGGGAACTTTATGCCCCTCTAAAATATATGCACTTAAGAGTTTCCTACCACTTCTCCATTTTAGAAATCACGATACTAACAACAAATAAGATTTCCATGTGTACAAGATTTTTGGAAAACCCAACAATGCTAAGATAAGGATAAGAGTGAGGAGAAAAACCTTCATTAAGAGATATAGCCAGAGGGCAAACTGGTTCTCTAACAGTTCCTGAACACATTCCTGTCTTGCTCTGAACAAGACTTTCTGCAAGAAAGGAAGAAAAAAATTATTCCAGGTGAAGACCCAAATCCTTCCTCTGAGTCCAACTACAATAATAATATACTATTTCTATTCTGAATGACGCCACAATTTACGGAGCTACAGACCAATGTCTGACCTAAGATACATTAAATGTTATGGTTCCTTTTGACACTAAAATACTAAAATGGCAGCATCTGCAGCAACAGAGCCTTAATAATGGCAAGAGACTTTGGTGTCACAGAGATCTGGGTTCAAGTCCCTTCTCTGCCATTTACTATATGACCTTGAATGGATTTTCCTCATCTATAAAATGGGACTTGTAATGGTAATCTCCTTATATGGTTATTATGAGGATTTGTGGGATTTAGTATACAAAACTTTATCACATGGCCTGATATATATAACTGCTTAATGATAATATTAATATCCTAATTATTTAACTTAACACCTGCCCCAACCAATTACCACAGATTGCTGGAATTTTAGAAACTTTAAATTCTATCAACCTTGTCACATGGCACAGTAAATACCAACTGATTCAGATCAAATTAAATAGGTACTCACAGTTTCGGGGGTTTTTTCATGATTAAGTAAAGCATTCTTTAGGAATTCCTCAAGACTTTTCCAAACCCAGAAAGGGTCTCACTAATATCAGCATTTTTAAATTTTGCTAGAAAGAATATTTCCAGCTAGTAAAACCAGGGAGAAAGAGCATGCCTGTGAAATGCTTGATTTCTCTGAAATCACATCACACTGAGAGAAGTTTCCTAAACGACAAAAAGATATGTATATAGCTTCATTTCTATATTTTCCTCCTCCAAGAGCCTTACTATTTTACTTAGCATGGTAAAAATTTGTGATATAACATGAGAGGAGCATACATAAAGAGCATGGGAGCAGACAATTCTTTAGGAAAAACTAAAACTCTCCCCAAGAACTGAACTTTTCTCAGTACACAACTCATTTTTGTTATTGTGTGGAAGTTGTTAACTTCAGGTCCATGATTTTTTTCTGAGATTTCAGTTTAAGTTCATGTGCTCATTTTTCAGGAAGAAGAGTACAAAGATTTTTACCAAATTCTCATGCAAACAAACAAAAGTTACAGGGGCAGGAAAAAGGACCCGGGGAAACATTTACTGTACTAGATTTATAGTTGTATAATAGTGGTGTACAATTTTTTAAGAGGATACAGCAAAAGTAAAGCAAAAAATGACTATCCTATTCTGCTTACCACAATAAAAAAGCAACTCTGCCAAGATATGAAAATGATACTATTAATGAGAACTGAAAAAGAATAAAAACTCATATCCAAAACAGGAGACCAGTGTTCTGCAAAGGACCAGCCCTCATAAACTATCTGGAGCACTCTCATGGAGTACACTAAAAAACCAGACATGTAGAGATTCCATAGTAACCAATTAACAAGACATTCTTTCTATGTACCACCCCCTGGAATGTGCAAACAGCTTTGTTATTCAGTATCTGTGGCTTTAATGGTGTTTTTTTTTATTTTGTTTTATTTGTTTCTTCCTTTAAAAAAGAAGAGTAAAATAATGGTAATGATCAAGAATACAGAAAGGTAAACCACACACACACTAGAATAGAGATCCACTCTAAATCTTTTACTACCACAAGTTATCTGTAAGATTATAGGTAAATCCAATATCTAAAGTTATTTTATTTTAGTGGATTCACCACATAACTAAATCATACTCTAGATTGTCAAACATAAAATAAAGATAAAACTGTAGCAAATATTAAAGTAAAAATAAATGATTTGGACACAGAAGGTGGAAATAGGAACATGATACCACTACCTTCTCAACTCAGCTTTTGTTTCCTTCTCTGTTAAATTCCTGGGCCTTTATGAGGAAGAAAGCAGTTTGGGAATTACATTTTATAAGCAAGGATGCTTAGCATTGAGAGAACCAAAATATAAAAAAATACCATTTCCCTATCTTTTCACATTCCTCTATATCAAAGCACACAATCCAGTATTTCTTTAAGTACTTTCTTGTGTAGATTATTCATTTTAAGGAAATTTATTTTAATCAAACACCTATTTATTCAACATTACCCCGGTACTACAGATTATTAAAATAGTTTAATTGTTTTTAAAAACTAATACAGTAGTGAAAATTTTAACTATTCAGCCTGAAATCATTAACTGGTTCTAATGATTACTTTTCCTAACTAAGGATAGTTATCTTTATAACTTATTTCCCCAGAGTGCTCAAAGCACAATATCATTATTTAAGTGCCAGCCTAAACAGGAGAAACAGAAAGATTAAACTCCCTTCAGATTATACAGCTTTCCTATCTCAAGCAATGCTGTAATAAATGCTAAGCCTTCCTCTCTGGACATGTACTTTTAAAAAATTATTATTATTTCTTATTTTACTGAGGCATAACTTATGTAAAGCACATAAATTTTAAGTGTATGGCCCAATGAATTTTTACATACGTAAACACCCAATTAACTACCACCCAGATAAAGATACAGAACATTTCCATCACTCTAAAAGATTTTCTCATGCTCCTTCCTAGTCAATACTCCCTCCCTTCCACAACAGGTAGCAGTATTCTGATCTCCATCAGCATAGTTTAGTGTTGTCTATTCTTGATCTTCATTAAAAAATGAACTCATGGGGACTTCCTTGGCAGTACAGTGGTTAAGAGTCCACGCTTCCACTGCAGGAGGCACAGGTTTGATCCCTGCTCAGGGAACTAAGATCCCGCATGCTGTCAGGTGCACCGTCCGCCACCCCCCGCCAAAAAAAAAAGAACTATTATAGTGTCTACCCTTTTTTGTCTGGCTTCTTTTACTCAGTAATATATTTTTGAGATCACCCAGGTTGCATTTATTAGTAGTTCATGCTTTTTTATTGCTGTGTTGCATTCCTTTTAACAAATTAGTTTATAGACATCTGGTTTTGTTTCCACTGTTTAGCTATATAAATAAAGTTGCTGTGAACATATTTCGGTTAGTATATGCACTCATTTCTCTTACGTATATATCAAGGAGTGGAATTACCAGGTTACAGGGTAGGTATATGTTTATCTTTAGTAGATACTGCTAGTTTTCCAAAGAAGCTGAATCAATTTACACTCTCACCAGCAATGATTAAGAGTTATCTATATCCTTGCCAACTCCTGGAATTGTCTTTTAAATTTTCAACATTCTGATGGGTGTGAAATGGTATCTCATTGTGATTTTAATTGGCATTTCCCTAATGAGTGACGATGACAATGACACTTTTTCATATGCCTAATGACAATTTGGATATCCTTTCTTGTGAGGTGCAAGTTTATTTATTTTATTTTTTTAAATTTATTTATTTTTGGCCACGTTGGGTTTTCGTTGCAGTGCGTGGGATTCTCATTGCGGTGGCTTCTCTTGTTGCAGAGCACGGGCACTAGGCGCATGGGCTTCAGTAGTTGTGGCACGTGGGTTTCAATAGTTGTGGCTTGCGTGCTTTAGAGCACAGGCTTGGTAGTTGTGGCACAGGGGCTTAGTTGCTCCATGGCATGTGGGATCTTCCCAGACCAGGGTTCGAACCCGTGTCCCCTGCATTGGCAGGCAGATTCTCAACCACTGCGCCACCAGGGAAGCCCTGAGGTGCGAGTTTAAATATTTTGCCCATGTTAAAATGGGATTCTTTATTTTATTCTGCAGAAGTATTTGAATATATTCTGAATATGAGCCAGATACATGTATTAAAATATCTTCTCCCAGTCTGTGAATTTCGGGAATTCCCTGGTAGTCCAGTGGTTGGCACTCGGTGCTCTCACTGCCAGGGCCAGGTTTGATCCCTGGTCAGGGAACTAAGATCCCACAAGCCGCATGGTGCAACCAAAAAAAAAAAAAAAGGTTCTTAATTTCAATGAAGTCCAATTTTTCAACTTTTTTATGGTTATTACTTTTGTGGACATTTCTTTTTCTTGCAAGAAAACTCTAAAACTTACTCTTCTAAAAGAAAAAAATTTTTTTAATTACCTTTATCTAGTTCTAAGATATATTTGGGGTGGCTCACAGTAAGACCAGAAAAAACAAAAACCGCAAACCAATTGAAATAAAGGAAAAACAAATTAAAAAACTGAAACAACAACAACAAAACCAAACAAACAAGGCGGGAAAGAAAGGTGAAGAAGTTGTAATGACAAGGAGAAATGTTAACACTGACAGGGCTCTAGGCTAAAGGAATCCACTGAAATTTAGTTACGAGCTTCTTGGCAAAATAGTTTTTTAAAACATTTCTTAAAGTCATAAAAGCAAAAACAAAGGATAGACTCAAACCCGGAAAGTTTCTTGATGAGCCCAGTGTGAAATTTACAACACTCTAAATAAAGAAATTTAAGGACTTCCCTGGTGGCACAGTGGTTAAGAATCTGCCTGCCAATGCAGGGGACACGGGTTTGAGCCCTGGTCCGGAAGATCCCACATGCCGCATAGTAACTAAGCCCATGAGCCACAACTACTGAGCCTGTGTTCTAGAGCCTGCACGCCTAGAGCCCGTGCTCCGCAACAAGAGAAGCCCAGCACTGCAACAAAGAGTAGCCCCGCTCGCTGCAACTAGAGAAAGCTCTCGCGCAGCAATGAAGACACAACGCAGCCATAAATAAATAAATAAATATAAAAAAAGAAATTTAAATGTGGAGACCTGATTCAGAAGAAATTGGCAATGATGCGTTTTCATGTGGATGAGCCCAATGTGAAATTTACAGCACTCCAAACAGTGAAATTAAACCATGGAGATATCACTCAGAAGAAACTAGCAAAGAGACAGCAAAGCATCAAACAGATTTTTGTTTTATATTGTTTCTAAATTTGCTGCTTATCTGATTCACACTTTCCCGGGCTTAGAAGAATAATAATGAATAGTAATCAGGATAAAGCAGTTTAAAAATAGCAAATGCTCCTTGCTAATCTAATTCTCATCCACGAAAACATTAACTTTTGTTATAAGTTCATTCAACAGCAATTGATAATTCTAGATACAAAACACTGATGAAAATGGTTTACACAACGTTTTTTAAAAAAAACTAAAATCCTCAAAAGATAGTACAAAGTTCAAGACTTCAGTTTCTCAAAGACCGAAAAATTTATTTCTCTGTTCCATCTTACTCTTTTGCCTTGCCTAAGCAAATGATACACTTACGACAATATTTCAACTAAAACTCTTCCACGAATACTAAAGGACCTCACCATGATCGTTACTTCTACTTCACATCATCATAAAAAACTATTATTACAGCCATCTGACAGCTGGGGAAACTTGTGACATACAAGGGTGAAGTAACCTGCCCAAACTCTGAGTCACTGACAAACAGAAATGCATGGTCTAGGGACTTCCCTGGTGGCGTAGTGGTTGAGAATCTGCCTGCCAATGCAAGGGACACGGGTTCGAGCCCTGGTCCGGGAAGATCCTACATGCCGTGGAGCAACTAAGCCCGTGCACCACAACTACTGAGCCCGTGCGCCACAACTACTGAGCCTGCACTCTAGAGCCCGCGCGCCACAACTACTGAAGCCCGTACACCCTAGAGCCCGTACTCCACAGCAAGAAAGGCCACCGCAATGAGAAGCCCGCGGACCGCAAAGATGAGTAGCCCCGCTCGCCGCAACTAGAGAAAGCCTGTACTTAGGAACGAAGACCCAACGCAGCCAAAAATAAGTAAAATAAATAAATTTATTCAAAAAAAAGAAATGCATGGTCTACTCAACTCCCTTCATGTTTTCTGGCAACTATTTCCTTTCATCCTGTCACTAGCAAAACAAGCTAACACCATGTAAGTAAACATAACTATTAACTTTTCCAAAAATCACTGGGTAGGAAATTTAAATGAAACAAAGACCCCTTCAACAAAGTATGTTTTAAAAATGAACACATTCCACAGTTAACCTCTGGTAGGTAAATTCCTTCCCTGTCTCAAATTTCTTTGGCTTAAACAATTTCTCCCCGCTGCGATCTCCCAAGATTATTGTAGTTATTTCTCCTCCACGAAAGGAGACAATTCCACTCTGTATTCCAATCCAGATCAGTCTGAAATAGGTTCGGTCTTTTCCAACGTCCTACTTTTCTGATGACAGCAGCTTCCCGGGCCATCTCCATGGTCCTCATAGCCTGTGGAGGCAGCTGCCACTTTTCTCCAAACATCAATCGCGGACCCCGTTCCCAACACCCGGCCCCTGGCGTCCGCGCTCTCCTCCCCACCACCCGGCCCCGCCGCTGCCTCACGCCCTCCCCCCCGCAGCGTCGGCAGCTCGTGCTCACCTCGGCCCCTGACAGGAAGGGGTGCGAGGGCCCTGTGATCGTCAGGTAATTGTCATTTCCTCCGGGAAACTGGAAACCAAAAGAAAGCCGCGGGGATAAGTTAGGGGAAGCAGGGAGTTGGCTCGGAGCGACAGATTCTGACCCCGACATTATGACATCACTCCCCAAACCCTGCTCTCTCTCCCCTCCCGTCAGCAGCCTCTCCGCCCGGCTTCCCGCCTCTACTTCAACCCCGTTAGCCAGGCTCTCTCGCCAGCCTTCTAACTCTGAAGAACCTACCTCCATCTTCACACAACGCCTACCACGGTCTCAGTGCCCTCATCGCTCCCACCGCCCCACTGGACACGGAACTGCCGTCATTTCCGCAACGACGTGCGTCGCTCTCCGCTGATTGGAAGGAGCGCCGTGGGGCTGTTGCGAGTCAGCCCGGGAAGGCCGAGAGCACTGAAAGGCTAGCTATCTCCCCCTGGAGCTTGGTGGGATAATGGCAGGTAGGAGTGTTACAGACGGCCCTGGAGCTGGTATCTGGGTACTACCGTCGCTCCGACCGAAAGAGGATTTCGAGGGAGAGTAATAGAGACGTGATCTGGGCTAGAGGGGCCGGAGGTCGATAGACTGAGTGGCTAGAGAGGCCGGAGGTAAAGGGCTGTAGAAGTCGGGCGGACCCGGAATCCAGAGGAAACGGGACCATGACTTATGCTTATCTCTTCAAGTACATCATCATCGGGGACACAGGTAACCCGGGGCGACAGCCCTCAAGCTGGGGCGGGGATTCGAAGCACCGAAATCGGGTCTTGGGGGCGGGGCTCATTCAGTGGGCTGGGCGATTAAGTGAAGCGGGGGCGGGGCGGGCGGCCGGGGGCGGGGCTCGGGACTCGGGGCTCGGGGCTCGGGGTTCTGGGTTCTGGGCTCTCCGCTCCCCTTTCCGAGTCCCGGATGCCCCGACACTGGACTGTACCCGGGCGGCGTAACTCCTAGAACGCGCGTCCTCTTCTTTCAGGTGTGGGGAAGTCATGTCTGCTCCTGCAGTTTACAGACAAGAGGTTCCAGCCTGTCCACGACCTCACAATAGGTAAATGCATGTACCTGTCCTAGAATAGGTTATGAAATATGGCGAACTAAAGTGGAAAGTTAGCAGCCTTTGGTGTTCGAAGTAAAAAGTTACCTCTCCCTGTTTTTGAACTATTTAAAAGTTATGTTTAGTGAAGTGTGACTAATCAAATGCTGACAAATGGGGAGTAAGTAATTGAAAGGTAACTTTAAATTTAGAGATGAGCGTGAGGTATGGATTAGTTACTGTAGGATTTGTTTTCCCAAATGCAATTTGTATGTCTGTGGAAAATCCCACGGAAACATAACTATTAAAAAACTCGCCTTGCTTTGCGGTAAATTAGTGCGAACCTCACATGTGTTTTTTCAAAGTAATCACTACTATATAGATTTTGTGTGTGTGTTGGAAAGGAGGAAGCAAATTGAAGACCCGTCCCAGACTTAGAATTCAAAGGTACGTGGAACTAATAACTTTTGTTTTAAAGAAAAGAGAATGATAGAGTTCAGAGACACACTGGTGATCCTAGGAAGTATGAACATCTTCCACATATTTGTGATAAGGCATGGCCTGCTGGGGCTTTAACGACCCTTTCCCCATAATCTCCATAACTCCAGCCCCCCCCAAAATATATGTGTAAAACTAGTCTTCTTGCCATGCAGATGCAGTTTCAGAATAAAATCCCTAGCTCCTATTCTTACTATATTGCCACTTCCAAGTCACACCTTATGGAAGTCTAAGTTACTACTGATCCCAAAGGACTTATTCAGAAATACCTAATGAGGTTAGAAAAGGATTTAGAGGATAGTATCAACAGGAAAATATTTTTGCAAATGAATATTAAGTGCACAACTACTCTGTGCTAGGTGCTAGTGATACAGTGCTTAACAAGGCAAACACTGTGCCTACATTGAAAGTCCAGTGTAGGAGGTGGGGCTGGGGGCAGATAATGACAAGTAAATTTCAACTGCAAAAGGGGAAAAGAGGTACCACCTCTATCAAGAGAGGCTGAAAATGGAAGAATGAGCAGGAGTTTGCCAGGGAAAGGGGTTGTAGAGATGAGGGAAAAGTGATCAGGGCAAGAAGGAATAAAATGTGCAAAGGCTCAGGAATAACAGAGATCAGGCTACATTTGGAAAACTGAAAGTAATTTAATATGGTTGGAGCATGGAATTTAAAGTGGAGAGCGGGAAGAAATAAGGCTAGAGAATATATTAGGGATGAAATTTTGAAACACCTGAAGGTAATGGGAGTAAGTTTCAAAACAAGTTTCGAAACAGAGGAATGAAGTGATCAATCAAGTTTTTCCCAGAGTCCAGTATAGGCTGTGTTTCTTTCTGAATTCAGTTTTCTGTGCCAAGATAAACAAGGCAGTTAGATAGAAAATATGTGCAAAATATGAAGGTTTCTGTGTAATTAGAGGAAGTTGCATAAAAGGGGACAAAAGTGTTATTTTTTAATTCTTCCCCACTGAAATTCCATTCTTCTTGTCCAGAAAGAAAACAAAATTAGTGACTTTTTTTTTTTAGTAACTATCACTATTCTTGATGAAGCAGTCCAGAGTAGTAAGAAGCAATTTTTTAATTTGTCTTATTGACTGCAGAACTTTAGAGTTGAGATTCTGGTCACACTGTGCCTGGGGCCACTGAATAGCAGAAGCTAGATTAGTGCTCTTTCTTACTTGGAAATCAGAAGTCCTGGAGTAAAATACTGTATAAAAATAGAAAATAGGACAAATTGTTTGACTTATCATCAAGTAATTTTAATGTAAGTAATCTTCAATTTTTAAGTTTTGTCCTGACATAACCTTGAAAGAAGCTGAACGCCAGGTAAACCAAAATCTTCATCAGACTGTTTCCAAACTCCTAGGAGGAAGGCTGTTTTCCAGTGAACTCTGGGAATTATTGGAGACCTGAAATGTTTCATTCTTGAGAACCTACTTCTTAGATAGGTGCTTTTCTAAAACAAAAATTCTAGAATTGCAAAAAGAAATATTGTTTCATATAGAGGACTAGAGAGTGACTTTGAGAAAATATTAGGAAATATTTTCAAAATTTTTATAAGTTTTTAAAAAAGTTACAAACTTAAACATTACCTAATAACATTTAAGCATTAAATAATAATGCTAAAATTTTATTCACCTTTTCCTTGATTTATTAGTTTTATCCCCATATCTGCTTTTTGGTTATATTTCCAAGGTCATTATCTAGAGCACAGTTTTTAATTCTAGAAGGTAAGTAAAACTTCAAGGAGCACAAAATGAATTGGAGCAAATAGGCAGCTGTAATGTGCTTAGTGGTACTAAGTGCAGACAGAGGATGAGTCTTTAGCACATTGAGGAAAAGCATGAACCTCTCATTCAACATGGCTGTTGTTCATTCTTTCTCGCGGTTTTCACTGACAGGTGTGGAGTTTGGGGCCCGTATGGTCAACATTGATGGAAAACAAATCAAACTGCAAATCTGGGATACGGTGAGAGGAAACAAAAATACTTTAGTCCTGATGCAGGGGCAAAGGGCTATGATGGTGGGGTTAATGGTGGAGATCAGAGTAGTAGAAGAGTGAAATCAAAGAGATAGGGAAGCTTTCACTTCCATCTGTTACAGTTGCAAATTCTGAATGCCATATCTTTTTGTTTTAAATTACCCAAATAATATATGAGTTTGCTCTAGTAAAAATATTGATTACATAATCCCAAGTTGGGGAATTCCCTGGCAGTCCAGTGGTTAGGACTCTGTGCTTTCACTGCAAGGGCCCAGGTTCAATCCCTGATCAGGGAACTAAGATCCCCCAAGCCACGTGGCACGGCCAAAAAAAAAAAAAATCCCAAATTCATTTGTATTTTACTTTGGAATGCATTTTGATTCTTAGGAAATGAGCCTATCTGACTTTGTAGGAATGGATTATATATCTTGAAACTATATATAATCTGATGCTTCCATTTGGGGGAGATTAGAAAGTTGTTAATTCTCTTTATCTCCATCTTAATTCTTTGCTGCTTCAGATTTTTTTTTTACTGGGGATGGAAAAAGATACCTCAGACTGATGCACACCAACCCAGATTGAACTGCTCACTCTTTCTAGCTTATTGGCTCACAAACTTTGGTTCAGGAACTTGGATTGAGATTAAGAAGTAAAGTGATTTGATTTTTTTTTAATATCTTTATTGGAGTATAATTGCTTCACAATACTGTGTTAGATTCTATTGTACACCAAAGTGAATCAGCCATATGCATACGCCCTCTTGCATCTCCCTCCCAGCCTCACTATCCCACCCTTTTAGGTCCTCACAAAGCACTGAGCTGATCTCCCTGTGCTATGCGGCTGCTTCCCACTAGCTGTTTTACATTTGGTAGTGTATATATGTCAATGCTACTCTCTCACTTCGTCCAAGCTTACCCTTCCCACTCCCTGTGTCCTCAAGTCCATTCTCTATGTCTACATCTTTATTCTTGCCCTGCAACTAGTTTCATCAGTACCACTTTTTTTTTTTTTAGATTCCATATATATGTGTTAGCATTCGGTATTTGTTCCTCTCTTTCTGACTTACTTCACTCTGTGTGACAGACTCTAGGTCCATCCACCTCACTACAAATAACTCAATTTCATTTCTTTTTATGGCTGAGTAATATTCCATTGTATACATGTGCCACATCTTCTTTATCCATTCATCTGTTGATGGACATTTAGATTGGTTCCATTTCCTGGCTATTGTAAATAGTGCTGCAATGAACATTGTGGGACATGTCTCTTTTTGAATTATAGTTTTCTCAGGGTATATGCCCAGTAGTGGGATTGCTGTGTCATATGGTAGTTCTATTTTTAGTTTTTTAAGAAACCTTCATACTGTTCTCCATAGTGGTTGTATCAATTCACATTCCCAGCAACAGTGCAGGAGGGTTCCCTTTTCACCACACTCTTTCCAGCATTTATTGTTTCTAGATTTTTTGATGATGGCCATTCTGACTGGTGTGAGGTGATACCTCATTGTAGTGTTGATCTGCATTTCTCTAGTAATTAGTGATGTTGAGCATCTTTTCATGTGCCTCTTGGCCATCTGTATGTCTTCCTTGGTGAAATGTCCATTTAGGTCTTCCACCCGTTTTTTAATTGGATTGTTTGTTTTTTTGATATTGAGCTCCATGAGCTGTTTGTATATTTTGGAGATTAATCCTCTGTCTATTGTTCATTTGCAAACATTTTCTCCCATTCTGAGGGTTGTCTTTTTGTCTTGTTCATGGTTTCCTTTGCTGTGCAAAAGCTTTTGTTTCATTAGGTCCCATTTGTTTATTTTTGTTTTTATTTCCTTTACTCTACGAGGTGGGTCAAAAAGATCTTGCCGTGGTTTATGTCAAAGAGTGTTTTTCCTATGTTTTCCTCTAAGAGTTTTATAGTGTCTGGTCTTGCATTTAGGTTTTTAATCCTTTTTTTTTTTTTTTTTCGGTACGTGGGCCTCTCACTGTTGTGGGATCCTCCCGGACCAGGACACGAACCCATGTACCCTGCATCGGCAGGTGGACTCTCAACCACTGTGCCACCAGGGAAGCCCTTTAATCCATTTTGAGTTTATTTTTGTGTATGGTGTTAGGTAGTGTTCTAATTTCATTGTTTTACATGTAGTTGTCCAATTTTCCCAGCACCACTTACTGAAGAGGCTGTCTTTTCTCCATTGTATGTTCTTGCCTCCTTTGTAGTAAATTAGGTTACCATATGTGTGTGGGTTTATCTCTGGGCATTCTATCCTGTACCATTGATCTATATTTCTGTTTTTGTGCCAGTACCATACTGTCTTCATTACTGTAGCTTTGTGGTATAGTTTGAAGTCAGGAAGCCAGATTCCTCCAGCTCAGTTTTTCTTTCTCAAGATTACTTTGCCTATTTGAGGTCTTTTGTGTTTCCATACGAATTGTAAAAATTTTTCTTTAATTCTGTGAAGAATGCCACTGGTGGTTTGATAGGGATTGCATTGAATCTGTAGATTGCTTTGGGTAGTATAGGCATTTTCACAATATTGAATCTTCCAATCCAAGAACATGGTATGTCTCTCCATCTGTCTATGTCATCTTTGATTTCTTTCATCAGTGTTTTATAGTTTTCTGAGTACAAATCTTTCACCTCCTTAGGCAGTTTATTCCTAGGTATTTTATTCTTTTTATTGCAGTGGTAAATGGGAGTGTTTCCTTAATTTATCTTTCTGATTTTTCATTGTTGGTGTGTAGGAATGCCAGAGATTTCTGTTCATTAATTTTGTATCCTGTAACCTTACCAAATTCATTGATTAGTTCTAGTAGTTTTCTGGTGGCATCTTTAGGATTTTCTATGTACAGTATCATGTCATCTGCAAACAGTGTCAGTTTTACTTCTTCTTTTCCAATTTGTATTCCTTTTATTTCTTTTTTTTCTCTGATTGCTGTGGCTAGGACTTCCAAAACTATGTTGAATAAGAGTGGCAAGAGTGGGCATCCTTGTCTTATTCCTGATCTTAGTGGAAATGCTTTCAGTTTTTCACCATTGAGTATGATGCTTACTGTGGGTTTGTCATTTGTGGCCTTTATTATGTTGAGGTAGTTTCCCTCTATGCCCATTTTCTGGAGAGTGTTTATCATAAACAGGTGTTGAATTATGTCGAAAGCTTTTTCTGCATCTATTGAGATGATCATATGGTTTTTATTCCTTAATTTGTTAATGTGGTGTATCACATTGATTGATTTGCTATATATTGAAGTATCCTTGCATCCCTGGGATAAATCCCACTTGATCATGGTGTATGATCCTTTTAATGTATTGTTGAATCCTGTTTGCTAGTATTTTGTTGAGGATTTTTGCATCTATGTTCATCAGTGATATTGGTCTATAATTTTCTTTTTTTTGTGGTATCTTTTTCTGGTTTTGGTATCAGGGTGATGGTGGCTTTGTAGAATGAATTTGGGAGTGTTTCTCCCTCTGCAATTTTTTGGAAGGGTTTGAGAAGGATGGGTGTTAGCTCTTCCCTCTAAATGTTTGATAGGATTTGCCTGTGAAGCCATCTGGCCCTGGACTTTTGTTTGTTGGAATATTTTTAATTATGGTTTCAATTTTATTACTTGTGATAGGTCTGTTTATATTTTCTAATTCTTTCTGGTTCAGTCTTGGAAAATTGTACCTTTCTAAGAATTTGTCCATTTCTTTGTGGTTGTCCATTTTATTGGCATATAATTGTTTGTAGTAGTCTCTTATAATCCTTTGTATTTCGGCAGTATCGGTTGTGATTTCTCCTTTTTCATTTCTAATTTTATTGATTTGCATCCTCTCCATTTTTTTCTTTATGAGTGTGGCTAAGGGTTTATCAATTTTATCTTCTCAAAAAAACAGCTTTTAGTTTTATTGATCTTTGCTATTGTTTTCTTCATTTCTATTTCATTTATTTCTGCTCTGATTTTTATGATTTCTTTCCTTGTACTGACTTTGGGTTTCTTTGTTCTTCTTTCTCTAGTTGTTTTAAGTGTAGGGTTAGATTGTTTATTTGAGATTTAAAGTGATTTGATTTTAAAAAGCATTTCTGATGGCCCACTGGAAGTATTTTCATCTGCTAAAGTTAAATGCTGCCATATGATTCAACCATAACACAGGCCTCCCTCAGACTTTCTGTTTTAGTTCCTAGAAGGCCACAAGGAAGGAAGCTTTCAACCATAGCAGAAGACGAGAAAAAGTAAGATAAAAGCAAAACAGGGGGGCTTCCCTGGTGGCGCAGTGGTTGAGAGTCCACCTGCCGATGCAGGGGACACAGTTTCGTGCCCCAGTCTGGGAAGATCCCACATGCCACGGAGCAGCTGGGCCCATGAGCCATGGCCGCTGAGCCTGTGCATCCGGAGCCTGTGCTCCACAACGGGAGAGGCCACAGCAGTGAGAGGCCCGTGTACAGCAAAAAAAAAAAAAGAAAAAAAGAAAAACAGGAATCAAATAATTTAAGACGTAAAACCATTAGAGGATAAATAAAATTTAAGTGAACTCTTGGAGGGAAAAAGCATGTTTTAAATCTTAAAGTTTTGTTAATATTACCAACAAACTTTTTAAAATTATTTTTGGATTTTGTTGTTCTAATAGGTATGCAACTCATTAAAACATTTGTATGATTTCTTTTTTTAAATATATATTTTTATATTTATTTATTTTTGGCTGTGTCGGGTCTTAGTTGTGACATGAGGGATCTTCACTGCAGCATGCGGGATCTTTTGTTGTGGCGTGCGGGCTTCTTTCTGGTTGTGGCCTGTGGGTTTTCTCTCTCTAGTTGTGGTGCGTGGGCTCCAGGGTGCGTGGGCTCTGTAGTTTGCAGCACACGGGGTCTCTCATTGAGGTGCATGGGCTTAGTTGCTACACGGCATGTGGGATCTTAGTTCCCCGACCAGGGATCGGACCCATGTCCCCTGCATTGGAAGGCGGATTCCTTACCACTGGACCACCAGGGAGGTCCCATTTGTATGATTCTTATAGTAAGAGATTCTTGTATTGTTGGAAAAGTAACCTTAGAATTAGTGTACTGGAACACTCTTCTCACCTACAAACCTGGGTTTAGGTTATATGAAATAATGTCTAAGAAAACAAACTTTTGTGCTATGAAGTACTAAGCTCCTAAGTTTATTTATTTATTTTTTAAATATCTTTATTGGAGTATAATTGCTTTACAATGGTGTGTTAGTTTCTGCTTTATAACAAAATGAATCAGTTATACATACATATATTCCTCTTCCCTCTTGCGTCTCCCTCCCTCCCACCCTCCCTATCCCACCCCTCTAGGTGGTCACAAAGCACCCAACTGATCTCCCTGTGCTATGTGGCTTAAGCTCCTAAGTTTAAATTATGGATTCAACATATATAGAGTTTATAACTTTTGGCCCGTTACTGAACTGTCCTTTGAGCCTAATTTTTCCCATTTGTGATATAATTAGTATCATTACTGTTATTGTTATTATACTATGAAAAAGCTATTTATTTTCCACATCTTAGTTTTCCTATCTTTAAATTATGAACAGTAGTCTTCCTTCCTAAACTTTATGTTGGAATATGAGGATAAAGAATTTCAAGAATGTGAAAACTTTTCCTATAGGATAGATTCAGTGCTCAGGGTATTCATATTTAGATGATTTTGCTTCCTTTAATGAAAACCCCCCAAAAACCCCAAAACTTCTTCCATCAGGAAACCAAAAGTATCCAGTATATGGGGGAATTAATAAATTGCTCAGTTATAAATAAAACCTAATATCTTGGCCCCAGTTGGAAATGAGATTAGAGTATAAACAATTGTGTTTGTTTTAGGAAAACTCTGTCCTGGGCCCGGGGCTTCTTTCCTTATTTGTTATTCCTGTTTGCCATGACAAGATCCCAGCAAGGGACATCTTGGTAGTCCTGCCTTTATTAGTGGAACACTAAAGGTTAATCAGCATATGCCCAATTTAAGTGTTTTGTATCTAATTTTCTACATTGATCCATCAAAAGGAAACTTCCATTAGACAGGGCATTGGCATTCTAAGATAATTTTCCTTTTTATAGATAAAGGAATAGAAACAGAAAAGAAAGGTTAATGTGATATGTTCAGCATCATATGGGATTGAAAATACTCTGAGTTTCTAGTTCTATTTCCAGTTCTTTCCTAGGGGATATTGGGAAATGTATGGGAATGTCTTTGATTGTCACACTGTGGGGCATTGCGACGGGGAGCCAGCGATGCTAAACATTCAGCAATTTGATGGACAGTCTCATAGGAAGAGTTGACCTACCCAAAATATCCATTGCACTGTCATTGAAAAATATTGATTTCCCACCTGGACTTCTCCCTGAGCAGTCAGGTTTCCTTTTCCCTAATTCTCTTTTCTTCTTTTTTTTTTTCTTTTTTTTTTTTTGCTGTACGCGGGCCTCTCACTGTTGTGGCCTCTCCCGTTGCGGAGCACAGGCTCCGGACGCGCAGGCTCAGCGGCCATGGCTCACAGGCCCAGCCGCTCCGCGGCATGTGGGATCTTCCCGGACCGGGGCACGAACCTGTGTCCCCTGCATCGGCAGGCAGACTCTCAACCACTGCGCCACCAGGGAAGCCCCTCTTTTCTTAATAGAAGTTCTTTTGTAAAATTAAGTCCTTTGTGTTAGAGTGGCATTTGATCAAGTAATTTCTCTGGAAATAACCTGGTTTTGTTGGGATTTTTTTTGTTGTCATGTTGATGGAAAAGGCTGGACAAGAATCCTTCCGTTCTATCACCCGTTCCTACTACAGGGGAGCAGCCGGAGCACTGCTGGTGTACGACATTACAAGGTGAGTAACATCTGGTGGGTGAGAGGCAGATTCTTTCCTCTGTTCTCAATATCTTTTTTATCTACTGAATCTAGTTAGAATGCTAAAGAGGAAAGGCCTCTCTAATATTTTTCTTTACACATATAATGTTCCCCCTTTTCCCATACATTTGGAATTGCTTTGGCGTTTTGAAGTAATCCTTTGACCCACTTTCTAAACTTTTCTGCTGTAGGCGTGAAACCTTCAACCACTTGACCTCGTGGTTAGAGGATGCCCGGCAGCACTCTAGCTCCAACATGGTTATCATGCTGATTGGGAATAAGAGGTAAAATTTTATTTGTATAAATAATAAGTACCAGGAGTCATCTAGGTACTCTGTGGACATTGGATCATTTGGGCCCTAAACTTTTTTAGTTTAGGTACATTTAGTGTCTCAGTTAAAAAAAAAAAAAATTATTGTGGTTAAAATATACATAACAGGGCTTCCCTGGTGGCGCAGTGGTTGAGAGTCCACCTGCCAATGCAGGCGACACGGGTTCGTGACCCGGTCTGGGAAGATCCCACATGCCGCGGAGTGGCTGGTCCCGTGAGCCATGGCTGCTGAGCCTGCGCGTCCAGAGCCTGTGCTCCGCAACAGGAGAGGCCACAACAGTGAGAGGCCCGCGTACCGCAAAAAACAAAAACAAAAACAAAAACATATATATATACACATATATACACGTAACATAAAATTTACCATTTTAACCATTTTTAAGTAGATAGTTCTGTGGCATTAAGTATATTTACATTGTTCTGTAACCATCACCACCATTCATCTCCAGAACTTTTTCATCTTCCCCGACTGAGACTCTGTTACCATAAACAGTAACTCCACATTCCCCATCCCACCAGCCCCTAGCAACCACCATTCTACTTCCTGTCTCAATAAAGTTGACTATTCTAGGCACCACATATAAGTGGAATCATACAATACTTGTCTTCTTATTACTGGCTTATTTCATTTAGCATAACGTCTGCAAAATTTATCCATATTGTAGCATGTGTTAGACTTTCCTTCCCTTTTAAGGGTGGATAGTTGTCCCTTGTATGTATTTACCACATTTTGTTTATTCATCCATTGATGTACACTTCAGTTGCTTCTACCTTTTGGCTATTGTGAATAATGCTTCTTGTCAACATGGGTGTACAGATATCTGTTTGGGTCCCTGCTTTCAATTCTTTAGAGTATATACCCAGAAGTGGAATTGCTGGATCTTATGGAAATTCTGTTTGATTTTTTGAGGTACCACTGTATTGTTTTCCATAGTGGCTACACCATTTAACATTACTACCAACAATGCACAAGGATTCCAGTTTCTCCACATCCTCACCAACACTTGTTATTCTCAATAAATTTTCTAAGGCACCCATAGGCCAAAAGACATACCTAATAGTTTTGTTATTAAATAAATCTAAACAAGATAACAAGTATTTTTGTCATAACAACTAACTGAAAAATGAAAAACATAAATTAAAAGAAAAATAATTTTTTATGTCATTCTTAAATGACCATAATGACAGCGCAGCTTCTCAAACCTTGGAATCAATATTGGACACTACCACTCTCCGTTCCAAATTGATTTTAGTGCAGGGTTTGCTTTTTGTCACAGCAACTGCCAAAAAGTCAGCTTCGCAAAGATGTGCAAATGTTGAATGGAATCTGTCAGGATCTGATGGTGACATTGCCAGTTATATCAAGCTTGTAATTTATTTGGTGTTCTGATGTTGAGTGTTGCTGTGTTTCCCTTGAATATTTAAAGTAACCTGTGGCACCCTTGTGAGTTTGTAGTAGTGCCTAAGGTGCATCGTTTGAGAACTGTGGCCACAGACTAATTGTACTCATTTATTGGTTCAACCAATTTATGGAAAACCTGTCATGTCTTAGACATTGTGCCAGACCCTGAGTGTGCAAGGTGAAAACAAAGCCCTGCCCCCATTCCCATGGAGCTTACCGTCAATGGGGACATAGTTATTGAATATAAAATGATTTGTATCTGATTACAAATTATGATAAATGCAGCGAAGGGGAAGAAAAAGGGCACTATAAAAAAGAGTACCAGGGTACTTATTTTTGATTTAGAGTTGTAATTTAAGCTGGAATCTGAAGGATGTGCAAGAGTTCAGTGGGCAAAGATTTTAAAAAGTATCAAATAGGGGTAAAAAGCTGTGTGAAAGCCTTAAACTGGAAAGAAGCTCGATAAGTTTAAAATGTTGAAAGAAACCTGGTATGGTTGGACTAAATCAGAGGGGAATGGTGCAAGATGAAGTTGGAAAGGAAGGCAGGGGCCAGATCTCATCATGGCACTTACTGATCTGAGAGAGGAGTTTGGATTTTATTCTAAACACAGTAGGAAGCATTTAAGAGTTTTAAGCAGAGAAGTAGCTTGATCAGGTTTTAAAAGATCACCCTGGAGGGGAGCAAGGGTTGACGTGGATCTTAGCAGCAGCAGTCCAAGTGAGAGAGTGGTGGATTAGACTAGGTCGATGACACAGAGAGAGAAAAGTATGATTTTAAGGTACATTTTGGAGTACCTCACTTTGGGGTGCATAGGGTATTTGGAGTGAAGGAGGAAAAGGTGTTAATAATGTCTTGGTTTTTGGCTTGTGCCATTTATGGAGATGTGGAAGCTTGGGACAGAATCAGGACATTTCATTTTGATGTACTTCTGAGGTGCCTTTTACACATCAGAGTGGAAATGAAGAACAGACAAATGGACAAACTGATCTGGGGCTTAGAGGTGTGTCTGGGCTAGAGGTACAAATTTTGGACTGTTGCCATTTAGGGTTAGTTCTTCCCTGGTCTTCACAGAGCTGATGAATAATAAATCTACATTTTGTAGGTTTGTTGTTCTCTAATGGACTTACTCCTTGATTTTTTTTTTTTATGGTGAAAAACTGGAATCCTCCCAAATGAAAATTTCCTATTAGAAAAATGAAAATCAGGCAGTTCACCATTGCCTTATTCTGCAGCCTTTTATCTTGTCTTGCATAAAGTCTTTCCATGCCACTTTATTTTTTCTCATTCCTTGGCTCTGTCTTCACATCCTCAGTATCACCTAATTTTTTTTTTTTTTTTTTCGATACGTGGGCCTCTCACTGTTGTGGCCTCTCCCGTTGCGGAGCACAGGCTCCGGACGCACAGGCTCAGCGGCCATGGCTCACGGGCTCAGCTGCTCCGCGGCATGTGGGATCTTCCCGGACCGGGGCACGAACCCGTGTCCCCTGCATCGGCAGGCGGACTCTCAACCACTGCGCCACCAGGGAAGCCCAGTATCACCTAATTTTATCCATATCATTTTCTCTGAATCCCTCATTTCCCTGGTGGCAGGCTGCTACTTATTATACACATTAATAATGAGACTAGTGTGTGTTAAGGCAACTGTGTTCTCCCTATTCCTGGCTCTCTCTCTTCTTTCTTGTAGATTGATTCTAGTAAAGAGGAAGACACTTATCACTATGGGATTTGACATCTATGACTTTTCTACTTTCCAGTAACTGGAATTTCCCTTTCCTCTTCTTTCCTTTGCTTTAACTGGATCTCATTCAAAAAAGCAGCATAAGGCATAGACCTTGAGTAACTAGGGGGCTTGCCTAACCTCTTATAAACCTTTTTGTCTGTAATAAGAGTAAGGTATTATCCTCAACCATGCAGCAGCTGTCAAGAATCTGATCTGAAGAATATTTTCCAAGAGGCTACAGAAATCAGTAACCCTATACGAGGAACATCATGCAGGATCTACATTCTTTATGGATTAACTGGCAGTTGAAACAGCTATGGGATTCTTTTAGAACAAGAGTTTCTTCTTTCACTTGGATCTTTTTTTAGTTTTCTTCCCAATTAATCTCTTGCAGTGACTTAGAATCCCGTAGGGATGTGAAGAGAGAAGAGGGAGAGGCCTTTGCTCGGGAGCATGGACTTATATTCATGGAAACGTCAGCCAAAACAGCCTGCAATGTTGAAGAGGTACTACTTGGGAAAAAGTAGGGAAAGTTTTCAGAGATTATACCATATCTTTGTCCTTTAATTCAGAATTCTCTTCCCTTATAAGACATGGGTAAGAAAAGGATGTCTTATGGTCATAGTGACCATATGTCTCCCTTTAAGGGAATTTTTCCATTTCTTTTTCCTTGATTCCTAAGGCTTTACTTTTATATTAGGTAGCATTAATTGGTAAGTGTGGATTGACACTACTGTTATTTGTAAATCAGTAGAACTAATGGATTCTACTTTAGTCATTCGTAAGCCTGATACTGACTGTATCTTCAGTAACTAACTGAGAAGAGAGCATGTTTGTTTTATTTGCAGAGGGTACCAGCCTAGGAACCCTAGGTATATCGTGTGTCAGTACCAAAATACCATAGAATCCCCTTTTTCTTTTTGAAACTACTCTCAATGGCTTTTACAGGGCCTTTGGGGGACCATCTGTATTTTTACTCCATTCTCCTAATATTTCCTAATTCACCTTTGAAATCCAAATAGGAATAATATTTGTATTCTCTTTTCTTAATCTCTCTACCTAAACTTGAGCCTAATACTATGGTTTATGTTTCCTTTAGGCCTTCATTAACACAGCCAAAGAAATATATAGGAAGATCCAGCAGGGTTTATTTGATGTCCACAATGAGGTGAGATAGGGTGGGGGTCTGACAATGAACTTTGCTTTGTCTTAAACAGGATAGGAAGCTCCCTAGAATGTAAGCACTTCCTATCTAACATGATACTATTTGAAGCTATGCCAATTCATACTTGATTTTTTTTTTTTATGTAGGTACACAGAAACCTGTCATCCTTTTCGTTTTTTCTCAAGTCTGAGACCCAGAATGCTTAAAGAGATTATTAATTGGTGATCTAAAAGGTTTATACGTTATGGGAGATTTTCTTTTCAACCTCAGTTTTTTACTATTCCAGAGCTTGGGGAAGTGTGATTCTTAATTGCTCAGCGCGGCCATTTCTGTAAAGCAAATTTGGGGTCAAAACAGAAAAAGGGATTATATGCTAATATGCTGCCACTTCTCTTTTACCTCCTCTTACTCTTAACCTAATCACATCCTGATTTTGCACATAGCTTTGAAACTTAAGTATAACAGTCACTTTAAAAATGGGCACGAAAGCCACTTCTGGTCATCGATAATACCAGAGCTGGTCATCTCATCTTCACTGTCACAGATTACTGTTCCACAGCAGTCTGGCTAGAGTGCATGGTTACTTGCCAAGGCCATATCTACTTCTAGAAAACGTGATTAATGATTTCTCCTTTTACCCCTCTCCTTTCTCCCACTTAACTTTCACACTGAGGTGGGAACTACTGCCTCTTTTCTTCTACAGGCAAATGGCATCAAGATTGGCCCCCAGCAGTGTATTTCAACGTCAGTGGGACCCAGTGCCTCCCAGCGGAGCTCTCGTGACATGGGGTCCGACTCTGGCTGCTGCTGAACATCTGGCCTGGACTCTTTTTTCCTTCCTGGAACAGCTTCAGATAAATAGGCTTAAAGAAAGAGGTCTTACTTGCTTTGGCTGAGAAAAGCCTCTTTTCAAGGTGTGATGTTTTGCCTTTCCACTTAAAGACCAGGGGAGAATTTGGGCCCTTATTGACCTGTCCTTCTTCAGGGACGTGAGCATTCCCTATAGATTAGGGCTCTTCTCATCCTTCTATTTTAATTTCTAAAATGTTAGGATCAAAGCTGATTGTCATGGTAGTTCAAAAATAAATTCTTTTATAAGCATATACAATCTACTCCCCACCAAGAATTAGTAACAATGGTCTAGGACCTTCTGCTTGAGCACTTGAGATTACTGGGATCCAGCTGGGCTTTTGACCATAGATCCTCAGTCTTGGGATTTCATTGAATTTTTTCACTTGCCACGTCATAAGATGTGTTGCAGATAGTGGTTCCTTCTACTTGAACTGCTCAAGGATGCTGAATACTTCTCCATCATCCCATTACTAGTTTCTCTGTCTTAGAGTAACTACAAAATTTTGAAAGCAGTGGAGTTGCTCCTGGACCTGTAGCCACTTACTATCATTACCTAGAGAAAACATCTTTCCCTGTTCATTTTGTTTTAGGGACCAGACCTACCATTAGTAAGTCAGTGTCTTTCACCAAATAGACTCCTACTGTTTCATCACACACACTTCTTAAGAAGACCTATTTAGACTTTCTATTGTAGTCAAGCTAATCTGCTTACTGGACATGACATATTTGCTTCCACTCCTATGCCTTTGCACATGCCCTACTCTCCACTAACATTATACTCAAAGTCCACATTTTTTTCCTTCAGAACGCCTTCTTTGACTGACCTAGGGACTTCTGAACAATTATTGACATAGTACCTTTTAGCTTTCATATATTGTTTATTCATATGTATATTTATTTGTATTTATGTTGCTTTGTAAATATGTTTTATAGTAGCTTTGTGTGTGGAACCTGTCTCCCCATGTAGGTTGTAAGCTCCTTGAGAGTAGTAACCGTGTTATCCTTTTAGTTTTGTAAACCGCTTACTCCACCATTCCTTCGGTGCCTAGTGCTATTCCTGTGATCACTGAATTTGACTGACATACTTAAAGACCTGGAACAGGTTTATCTTAGGCTGCAGAGGAAACAAAAGGCCTTAGCGTCATCTCTTTGTAATTCTATCTCAATCTCTTCCACCTGCTTACCCTGGATTCTATATTGCTCTTCTCCCTCTCCTCTCTCTCCCTTCCCTGGCCCTTCACCTCCATTCCATGCAGCGTACACTAAGGCTGCCTGCTTCCAAGCAGTCAAATGAGTGGATACTTCTCCAGCCATTCTCCTTTTCAAGAGCATATAATTCTATCCTAGTCAGCTTTGCCTTAGCTTCACTAATCATGCAGCCTTCTGGGCCAGTTGCTATGTCATTTTGACTTGATGTCCCATTCTCTTCCACAGCACTGAGGTCTCGTGAATTTTCCTCATTGTTTTTGTTGTTGATGAATTGTTTCATAATTAAATATATGCATGTATCCAAGCTGCTGACATTTCGTGTGTCATTTCTGATTGTATCCCAAACATAAGTAGATACTCTCTCCTTCTAGGGAATTGTATCAAAGGTATTGGAAGAAGCCTCCTTAAGATACATTCATTTTATACAGGATTCTGCCCCCAGTAGTAGTGGTATTCTTTAATAGTGCACCACGGGAAGTTGGAAGGCATTTGGAGTATTGCTTTGATTATCGTTTGGTTTGGTTTTTGAAAAATCCTACCTCATTCTAAAAGGGATTGAGGCTGTTGAATTTGGCTTGCCCCCTCACAACAGGGACAGAACTAAAGTAAATATAACTTAATAGTTTCTGTACAGGAGTTTTCCTTTACCAACCAAAAAAACCTTTAGTGACTGGGATGAATCAGAGCACTGATCAGAGATAGCATTCTGCCTAGAGCTGCTGCTTTCAGAGTCATTAAAGGATACCATTTTGATATTTTAGAGTGTATCTTTTTGATCTGAATCCCACATCCAGTTATTTTATCCAAACCACTGATAACCTTCTATACTCAGGTATTTCACCAATTTTAGGGAAGCATGAGAAACAGAAGTACCTGGGCAAATTCATGACCTGTATTGATCATTGCTGATGTTCTGAATGAAATGGTCATGAAGAATTATAGAAAGTGGATCTCCCACTCCCATGTGAAGAATCGTAGTTATAAGATAATATGGGTGTTGGTTGGTTTTTGAAGGCCAGGACTATTGGAAGTCATATTTATAGCAGTCTAAATCATTACTATTTATAGATCATTGAGGATAGCAGGCACACCCATTCCCCTTTCTGTAATGCTTATTAACTGGTTCTTTAGATAGTAGGTTTATTTTGTATCAAATAAGCAGAAGGATAATAGGTTCTCATTCTAGAAACTTAGTAATTAAGATCATATCTGTCTACGCATTTACAGACAGATATATTGTTCTGGTAAGTCCTAATACTAACATCAAGTTTAATTTGGCCAACAGATTTTGTTCAATATACAGAGAAATGTATTTGGCCAAGTTTAATCACTTCTGCGATAAAATACTGATTCGTGTGACTCCTTAAGGTCTCTGAGCTCCCATGTATGACCATGCAAATGTTACTCCTTGAGAAATTCCTTTAATGATACGGAAAGATTCCCTTCACTCAATAATTCAAAAAAATAAAAACTTCTTGTAGCAAGTTGTAATAGCAGTAGAGATTTAAACTAAAAAAACACGGGAAAAATCTCATTGAGGGCAAGAGAATTTCACCTACACTAAAATTATTAACAATTTAAACGCAGTTATTAGAACATTACTCTGCAGCCAATGTTTCTAAGGCAGTCTCTTAATGCCCCTCCTCCTTGCATATAATTTCACCTTTAAGATTTCTGCTCTCTATCTGTAGTCACAGGTAGTTTGGGTCTATTGATGAACTTAGGCCTTTAAAAAAAAAAAAAAAAGTTGAAATTCTTCCCTGAATCCTGTTCATTTCCAACTGACTAGCAGTACTCTGTACCGTCAAAGAATACTGGAAACCTTGCACGTGAAGCATAAGGATTAGAAGCATCTAGAATAGATGCATAACCTATGTTGATCTTATGCTGATATCCTGAGGAGTGAGGTGTCTCCAGAGGATTATCCCAGGAACTCGGAAAATCCACTCATTCCAAGAATGCATTTTTGCTACTTTGATTTGGTCAAGATCGCTTCCCTCGTATGAGAGAGAGGGTGGGGGCTGCCTCCAAGCGCATTCAGCACTATTCCAGATTTTCTCCCCATCGTGACTGAGGGATACTCTGATCATCTAAAGGACAGTACATGGGGGCTGCACCTAAGTAGTCCGACAGAACGCCGAAAGGGACTTCAAATTCCTTGAGCACTCCTTCCTCCTCCCCGCCCTAAGGCACCAGCCCGATCCAAGATGGCTTCCCAGAAACAGGTAACTAAACGTTGTTTTCGTTTAGAGCGCCCCCAACGGCGGGGATCAAGAAAAGATGCCGAGAGATCTGAAAGTCCGTGAACTGAGAGCCGTCAGAGCCGACCTACCGCCAAATTTTATTTTCAATCAGGCATATTTGTGGTTGCCTCAGCCTTTTAGGCCCTCCCACCCTCAAGAGACTTCCTGGATAGTACTCACACTACCCTGCTGGAAGAGGCGGGGCGTAGGCCCTGCCATTGGTGGGTGGGAGCGTAGTTGGGCGGAGCGAGGGAGAATGGACTACTAGCAAGCTAGATTGAGCCGAGGGCTGGCCATGCTCCGCCGGAAGGCGCCTTGTTCTCCGAAAGGGTGAATTGAAACGCTGGCTGGAAAGGAAGCATCAGGACTTGTTCAGGTAGGCTTTCCGCTCACGCCCGCCGCTCAGTGCTGGTCCAAGAGTCTTTGCAAAAGCTGAGGCTCTTAGAATTGGCTTCCATAACTCATTCTCCTCCTCGCGCCCCCGCCCTCTGCCCGTCCCCCAGTTGTAAGGGATCAGGTGCTGGGTGATGCTCTGGACTGAACCATTCTCCTTTGTGAGAGGCCGGGGGAGAGGGCGGCTGCCGGGCCGAGGGGCCCGAGTCGGGCCGAGCCGCGAACGGGGCTGCGCCGGCGCCTGTGAAGTTTTTAGGGCTTGTCATTGCATTGCTGGGTATCGTGTAGATTTGAGGCAGCTCCTTGTTTTCTTTTCCCCTTCAGAGGAGGGAAAACTCCCCGGCTCCGTTTGGTTACTCCATACTTTGGACTCAGAAGTGGGAGGTTAGGGATTTTTTCTTCCTTTTTTGTTTTTGTTTTTTTTTGCATTTTAGCAATAAAGGTGGGTAAGAGAGCATGGGGTGAGCCTGTGCAGATTGTTTTACATTCTTAGGCGTAATTTCTGTGGATCTTTGGGAGAGCAGAGCAGGCTTTTGGACGTGTTCAGAGATGTGGGAAGAGAGAAGCTCAAGCCTTGCATTTCCATTGACAAGTCTGCAGAGCTCACTGGTTTTCTGTTGCATTATGTAAACTCTTCAGTGCCAGAAGACCCCTCCCCCTACCTCGGAGCGAATGCAATTTCTTTATTTACCTGGCTCTAGTGTCGCAGGAAATTTCCCTGCCATTGCAGCAGCTGTGCAAATGCAGCAGCTCCTACCTTTTAAGGGTCAGTCCTAAATGATTAAGGTATTCAAGGAAGAGGTGAATAGTGGTGTATAGATGTTTAGTGAGCCAATCTCTTTTCAATGAGCACAGGGAACCAGAAGTCGAAGACTTAGAACTTGATGTCTTTTTCTTTTAAAGAATAGACATAGTGGAGCGCCCCAAACACCAGAGGAGCTGCATTATCTGTCTACTACACCCTACCATCACAGTAGCATCCACAGTTTGTTTACTCTTCATGTTGTTCTGAACCTGTCAGTTCAGTCGGGGATTCTCTAACTGGTTATCCTTAGAATCATGTGAGGTCCTATCTGGTGTGGGGCACTTTAGGTGCTAGAAGGTGAGTTTGTGATTTGAATAACGTTCTCTCTTAGTTCATTAGATAACGTCTTCTGCTTAGGAATTTCTTTTCTATTAATCAACAAATAGTTGTCAGAACAAACTATGGTCAGCCTCTTAGGGCCAGAACAAGGGAAGCTTCTCATTCCAAGTATTTTGGATTATCCCACCCCTTAAAAGAAAAGAAAAATTATGACAAGGAAAACAACATTTTTTATTTGAGAAGTCAGGTCGCAAGAGCGGTATGCCAGTGGGTCTGCAAGGCAAGATGAAGGACATTGGCCAAAGAGAGGGTAGCTGTGTGTGTAAAGACAGGCTTGGGGGAAGGTTTAAAACTGCAGTAGTGAGCTTCCCTGGTGGCGCAGTGGTTTAGAGTCCGCCTGCAGATGCAGCGGACACGGGTTCGTGGCCCTGTCCGGGAAAATCCCACATGCCACGGAGCAGCTAGGCCCGTGAGCCATGGTAGCTGAGCCTGCGCATCCGGAACCTGTGCTCCGCAACGGGAGAGGCCACAACAGTGAGAGGCCCGCTTACCTCAAAACAACAACAACAAACAAACAAACAAAAAAACTGCAGTAGTAAAAGAGTAGTGGATTGGGATAAGGGATTTGATGGAGCGGTGCACGGGTACTGGCACGGTTGTCACCTTCCCCATGTGTGATCTATATTGTGCATGTGGGCTTTTTTTTTTTTGCGGTGCGCGGGCCTCTCACTGTTGTGGCCTCTCCCATTGGTATTGTGGTAACGACCACTTCAGAGTTTTGCTTGTAACAAGAAAAATTTGCCATTTTATGTGAAGAGTTGAGTTTTTGAAGGTAAGGTAGGATGACGATGGGGCTTAGTCTTTAAAAGAAACCATTTTACACATCTCCTTTGGAAAGGGTGCAGTATTTCTGGGCAAAACTACTTCTTAAGATTAATTTGTGGGTGTCAAGCACTGTGCTTGCTTACTGAAAGAATGAGATTTGATATTCTTATCTGTGGAAGGACTGTAACATCTTCACAATGTTCAGATGAATACTAAATGCTTTGAAGATATTGTTTGTCCACAGTCCTGCAAGCGTTAAGCTATCTTCTGAGCTTAGGTTTAGCCTAATACCTGAAGGATAAACAGAAGACAAATATTTTTCTGGACCCTCTACCTTCACCCCTAGAAGTCACTCCACTTCTGGAGTTGCATTCGAGCCAGCCCCTGATCTGTAGGTCTTTGCTCGACCTACCCTTGCACTACTGTAACCAACTTAGTATTTACTATTTTACTTTTAGCATTCAGTCCATTGATAGACTATCATTTCATATCTTACTCAGTTTAACTTTTTGTATCTGCTCTTTAATTAATTATTTATTCTCTTTCTCACAGAGTTGGTGCTCTTCCTTTCATCCTTCTGTTACAATTTTGTTCACTTTGCCTTTTGTTTTAATTCACTTACATTGTCCCTTTTTGCATCTGTCTTGAGGCCGTTTAAGAATGCAGAGATCCTAATTTTCAAGGTATACTTCCTTTGGTGCCTAATACCCGAGTAACAGTTGTATTTCTGTTTTTTGTTTTTTGGGTTTTTTTTGGACCGCACAGAGCGGCATGTGAGATCTTAGTTCCCCGACCAGGGATTGAACCCGCGTCCCCTGCAGTAGAAGCGTGGAGTCTTAACCACTGGACTGCCAGGGAGGTCCCAACAGTTGTATTTCTATATAACAAAGCCGTTGTATGAACCATTTACTGTTGCCTAAAGGTTTATTTAACCATTTATTACATTTTGAATTTTATCCTGGATAACCTTCCCCCAGCATTAACCTCTGTTTTGTGTTGTGTGTACACATGTATGAAGTTGTAATTTGGCTCTGTTTTTTGCCTAAAAAACTAATTCATATTGTCTTGAAGATTTTCATTGTCTCTGTATTGCAAAATAAGTCCACCTCTTTGTAGTCTCTGAGATTTCTCATTAAGCTCTTCAATAGGTAACATTTCTTTTGCCCTTTTGTCACCGGTCACTTTCTATCCTTCACTAGACCCTTGGTTGTTGAATGACGCATGAAGCAAAATGCTCAACTTTAAAATGTGTTAATTCTTGCTTTCGGATCGCAGCAGGAGACTTTTAAAAATAAAGCACTTAATTTCTACCCACAAATGTACATTACATGATCATCAAAAGCCTAGCGTAAACAGAAAGACTGGCATAGATAATTTCTTTGCATTCACCTTCAGCAGGGATGAATCCAGGAATGTATTCCAAGCAGTAGAGCAGTGTAGGAAGCCTAGACAATGTTCTAGCCTCTTCCTATTCAGACTTTCCAAGTATATTCTCACTAGTTTGTTTGAAAAGAGTTCCCAGAACATGTTCAAATAAAAGTACAAAAATATTTCAACATCAAAGCAAGGATTTTAAACATTACTTACTCTTATGTGTAATTTTTAAGAAAAGATTGGCTTCGTAACTGAAAGAATGAACCATTCCTGATTTTATTCCTTCAGTACATTTCCAGAGAAATTTATTGTGTATGGCTTCTTTTTATTTGGTATTTTCAGACTTTATTTCATTTTAAAAAAGTAATTAAATGACATACTACTGAAATTACTAGATAATAAGAGAACTGTGCTTCTTTCCTCCACTGTATGTCAGCACCCTAAATCTGATAGTTCTAATCCTTTAGGCAATGTCCCAATATTCCAGTAATTAGTAACTCTGTAATAACAACACCTTTTTGTTTTGTTTTGTAGTTCTCCTAAAACTATATCAGTAACTCTCTGAGAAAGAATATGTATTAACTGAATTCTTAATTTCACCTGAGAGGAAGGATATTCAAGACCTGTAACGTCTTTGGGGTTTCTTAAATTGTCTCTCATGGTCATTAGAGAAACCTTTGGAATATCCTGCCTCCTTTTTTTCCTCTACTGCATACTTTGGGGATACATTATATCTTTAGGGATTATTCCTTTGGGACATGGGTATTCTGAAGTACCCAGTCCCATTAGTAATATGGGAATTTCTCTTTGGTTCTAGAAGAAACCAGTGATTTCAGTAGTTTGGCTGCCTACTTAGAACCAAATCATAATACAGTTTTGTAATAGAACATGAAAGTCATACTTCACATATTCTATGATTTTCATGTTTTATTACAGATATCAGATGTATATCAGGGATACATCCATCTAAATAAACTGAATGACTGGGAAGATTTTTCAGGATTTTTGAATAGGAGCTACCAAGTTGCATGAACACTAAACTTTAAGTGTTTTATTCTTTTTTTTTTAAAAAATAATTTATTTATTTATTTTTGGCTGCGTTGGGTCTTCGTTGCTGCGTGTGGGCTTTCTCTGGTTGCACTGAGCGGGGGCTACTCTTCGCTGCGGGCTACTCTTCGCTGCGGTGCGCAGGCTTCTCACTGCGGTGGCTTCTCTTGTTGCGGAGCACGGGCTCTAGGCACGCGGGCTTCAGTGGTTGTGGCGCACGGACTTAGTTGCTCCGCGGCATGTGGGATGTTCCCGGACCAGGGCTTGAACCCGTGTTCCCTGCATTAGCAGGCAGATTCTTTTTTTTTTTTTTTTTGCGGTACTCCGGCCTCTCTCTGCTGTGGCCTCTCCCGTTGCGGAGTACAGGCTCTGGACGCACAGGCTCAGTGGCCATGGCTCACGGGCCCAGCCGCTCTGCGGCATGTGGGATCTTCCCGGAGCGGGGCACGAACCCGTGTCCCCTGCATCGGCAGGCGGACTCTCAACCACTGCGCCACCAGGGAAGCCCGGCAGGTGGATTCTTAACCACTGTGCCACCAGGGAAGTCCCCAGTGTTTTATTCTTCATTGCTTCCACTCAGTACCCAGTCATTCTTTGTTTATTTACACATTAGTTCTTCTATAAAGTGTAGTGCTTCTGCCTGTTTTTCAGGTATGCCTCCTGTTGGAGGGACATTTTCCTTGAAGAATTAAATATATATGGGTAGTGGTCACTTCCATTCACTGCTTTCCTGAAAGTCATGGGAGTCAAAAGTTGAGGTACCTGGGTCTGGGCATGTGAGCTACCAAGGGACAGCCTAGTCATTTGGAGAACTGTAAGTTCCCACAGGCAGGCATTGTGAAGTAAATGGAGTATTCAGACACTGGCATCGTTCATACAAACACAAAAAATGATTAATAGAATTACCTGCCTGTTGGCCTAGCCACCGTGCTGGTTGAAGTCTGTTCCGTGGTTTTGAGGTTAAAGGGTTATACTGCTTTCTCAGCACAGTGGTACTAGTCCTTTGATCCTGCCCAGCAGTCCTGCTATTCTAATTATGAAACTTTTGCATTTATTTTAGTGTCCCACCATTCTGCTTAGCAGATCAGCTCAGCCAAACCTCTAAGGAGTAATTTTGCTTTGAGGGAAACCTTTAGTTTTTAAATTATTGGACAGGGAATAATAAACTTTTTATTTGCCTACTGTGTGCCAAACATTGTACATTATCTTTTAATCTTCACAATAACTCTGGAAATGTATGTGATGTTACTTTCATTTTACAGAAGAGAAAAAATAAGACAGTGAGGTTAGATCATTTAACCAGGAGTAGGACTCTGATCTGTCAGACTTCAAAGCCTCATTCATTATCGTCTCGCTACATTTAGAAATTCAGTGCTGACCCCTGGAGGAGAACTGTCTTTGACCACAACATTAGGCAAGTAGGCATTCCATAGCCTGTTAAAGCTGTGTCTTTAGCAGTTGTAGAACCTTGAGAATGTAAAATTTCTTTTTGTCTTTGTATTTCTGTCTGTTAAAAGGAAAAAAAAAAAAAGGAATAGTTTCTTTTATTTAACTTAGTTATTTTGAAGATAAGATTATGTGAAATATTTCAAGCTCTACAGAGGAAAATCACTTGGTCAGTCTTGCAAATAACTCAATTTTTTAGCCAATGCAAGTCAAACTAGCCAACTGAATTTTCATCAGTCCCATGTCGCTGGGTCACATTTTGTGCCTAGAGGCACAAGTGTGATAATAACAGTGTTTCTCCCCCCAGCCACACATACATTTTTTAGCATAAACGTTGCAGTGAAAACAATCCCTCATAAATAATTAAGAGTTCCCTAGTGGCCTAGTGGTTAGGATTCCCGGTTTTCACTGCTGCGGCCCAGGTTCAATCCCTGGTCGGGGAACATTGTGCAAGCCATGCAGCGTGGCCCCCCCCCCAAAAAAAAGTAAGTAAATATTTATATTTTTCTGTTAGGCTGAAAAAATATATGTATACTTGGCCCAATTAAAGTAGGGCATGCGAGGGTGGTGTGGGAGAGCATAAAGAGGAACAGGACTCTGTTACCTAAAATATATATATTATGGCGGGAGGGCAAAATGGGCAAAGGGGATCAACTGTATGGCAATGGATGGAAAGTAACTTTGTGGTGGTGAGCACGCTGTAGTGTATACAGAAGTAGAAAAATAATGTACACATGAAATTTATGTAACATTATAAACCAGTATTACCTCAGTAAAAAAAAATTATGTATATCATTATTTACGCTGGATGTCCAAAAGTGGTGTCACACAAGGTAGATATATTAATCCAGTTAGATATTCCTCATCTAGAACCTAGACTATTATTTTCACCTTGGTGAACATGTGCCAGTGAAGAGGAACTTCTCCAGATCCAGTCTAACTTGACCCCAGTGATCGTTAAAAATTAGGTTCTTACATTCTGTCTTCAGACTTAGACCAAAACTCCAGAGTTTTACTGGAAAAAAATCTACAATGAGGCTGACTTAAGAATGAATCCATGCCCTATTTTTGAGTCATATGGGTATGGTTTCATCCATTCACTTCTTGCCATAGTTTCAAATTGGTCACCACTGAGGCTTTATGGTCCCAAGCCTAAAGGAGATAACTGAAATTTCATTGCTTTCAATAGTAATTACCACACTATAGAAAATAGTCTTTTATGTGTATTGGATGCAGCTTCTTTTACTATACCTGAAAGCTGTGTCTGCTACAGGTCCTAAAAAGTGAAGATGCTTAAGATGTTGTGATGCCTCTTCTGAATGTTTCTGGTAGGAAATGTGCCACTGCCTGTTTACTATCTCAGCAGTCTGGAGAAGCCCTTGGTTTTGGTCAGATAGTTCCGCATTACCCCTCCACAGCCCCACTACCACACACCTTTGGCTGGAAGTTGAAAATGCATTCCTTCACAGAAGTACACTGAGTGCCTTTTACCACCTGATAAGCCAAGGAAATATTGTAATAAGTCATACACAGGCCTTGCCCTTGTGCAACTTGCATTCTAATATGGGGGTGGGGGAGGATGGATATCAAACAATGAATTATATAATGTTATTCAGGCTACTACAAAAGAGAAATTATGGATGTTACAAGAGAATTTGTAATAGGGGCATGTAGTCTACACCATAGTATAGTTGGGTGGTTAAGAGTGTGACTTCAGGGCTTCCCTGGTGGCGCAGTGGTTGAGAGTCCACCTGCTGATGCAGGGGATACGGGTTCGTGCCCCGGCCCGGGAAGATCCCACATGCCGCGGAGCGGCTGGGCCCGTGAGCCATGGCCGCTGATCCTGCGTGTCCAGAGCCTGTGCTCCGCAACGGGAGAGGCTGCAACAGTGACAGGCCCGCGTACCGCAAAAAAAATAAAAATAAATATAGTTATTCCTGTTTGCTGTAAATTAGATTTAATGTAGAGGAAGCAAGGGCTACAGTGCATATTCAAACTCAATAGATATTAGCCTGCTGAAATTAATGAATTATTTTGAAGGCCATTCATGTGGGTGGTGATTCCCTCTAAGGCTGCCTAGCATCTCCAAGGTAGGTAGAGACACTGGGAAAAAGTTTTTTCTAAATAGTCTATCCAGCAACATTCGTTGAGTACGTCCTAGAAATAGTGGTTACATACCAAGAAGTGTGCGAGATGTTTCATTAATCCTCACTAATGGCCCTGTAATTTGAGCCCCCTATGTACAGAGGAATGAACTAGACTCAGAAAGGTTTATTTACTTAGTGGGACAGAAATTTGAACCCAGATCCCTCTGACTTTAAGCTCATCATACCTCCACATACAAATATAACTAAAATACGACGTAGAAGATAATTATCCCCAAAGAGTACTTAACAAAAGTACTATGAAAGCTCATATGGGACTGGTTACTCTTAGCTTGACAGTGAAAAGTAGAGATGCATTAAATCCAATGGACATTTTAAAGTTCTTATATTATTGGACATTTTTGCTTTGTTCAATGCAATTGATCGCTCTTTCCCTCAGCAACACTCTACTGTCTTTGCTTTGGTGATATTGCACTCTCTGCTTCTCTAGCTTTGCCTTCTCTACCTGCTTAGTAGGTGTGGCTTATTCTGATTCTTAAATCCTGATGTTCTCTTGGGTTCCTCTTTAGCTTTTTTCACCCTACACCGAAAATCTCAAATTTGGGGGTTTCCAGCTAAGTGTTTTTTCTAACGCATAGTGTTTAAAACATTAAAAAAAATTAGTTGTCTGCATTTAAAACCCAGAAGATTTACATAAAACTCTGTATTTCTGGCTTTTGAAAAACCTGAAGTTCTCTTTCAATCTTGGATGTGTGTTTCCATATGGCAACACTTAACTAGAGCTGAATAGCAGCTGCTCTCTTTGGAATGGACATCCAGTTCTTCACAGACCCCTCACATTCTCTGTTGTCTCCCCAACAGTATTGGTGCAGTGTTTCATATACTAGCTCTGATTACCCAGAGTAATTACCTGGGTAATCTCCACTCTTAAAACTACTATTTTGATACTGATAACTCTGTCACCAAGGCAACTTTTATATTTATAATCCAACCTTTTATTGAATATCACTACTTAACATGCTATAGGTAACTCAGACTAAACATGGCTGAACTCATCTTTCCCTGTAAACTCTAGGTTTTACCAATTTTTATCCCCTAAGTATTATTCCGCTCTGGCCTTGCCTTCCTATCATTACCTTTTGAACCACATTGCTATGATTCAGGCTCTAATCATCTTGTTGGTTGCAAACAACAGAAATCATCTTTTGGCTAACTTAAGCAGAAGGGGAACATATTCAAAGGATATTGTGTGGCTCACAAAATCAGTGGGAATGCTAGAGGATCTGATTTAGAAAATGATCTGAAACCAAGGGAAGTTGGAAACATGGAGAACGTGGCCAGGATCATAGCACTGAACAGTCTATGATGCTGCAGAATTCCAGTGTCTGACATTGCTGAATATTGTCTAACTGGTTGGTTCTGGATCTTTGTATTACCACTGAAAAGTCAAGGTTTTCCACAGCAGTGTCCACTTAGACTAGGCTAGGTCATGTGCGTACTTCTTCTCCGACAGGAAGAGGAGATGGGACTCTGCCCCTCATTTCAGTACCCCCACCCACCCATCCCAGCTCTATAGTGGGAATTAAGATCCACTCTTCCATTGAAGACTTTTAACCTTGTGCTATTCTCCCAATATAGGAAGGGGGAAGCAGGAAAAAAAATCAGCAAGCATCCACAATACAACTCTTTTCTGGACTACCACAGCAGCCCCCTGACTACTTCTGTGTCCTCTGTTACATCAGCCCCCAAATCTATTCTCTATCAAACAGCCAGAGTTAGCCAACTAAAATGCATTTCTGATTATGTCATTCCATGTTTCAGTGGCTCCTCATCCACTAGAAGAAAATGCTTTAACATGGCGTTCAAGGCTCTTTCCTTGAAGGGTCTGGCCCTTACCTATACCTTCAATCTTATCTCCCTCTGATTTCTTCTTTGTGATTTACACTTTAGCAAGACTGAACTTCAGAGCTACTTAAGAGTTTCCTCTACACGTCTCATGGCTGTTTTTCATTGCTATCAAGAATGCAGTTTGGCTTGTGGCAGAGAGAGCGCTTTATCTTTTAAGAGTAAAAGGCCCCATGTTCCAGCAATTGGGCTGACTCACTCCCATGATGGACGGAAGATTTGGCCCCTTTTAATGGGTCGTGGGAGAAGGTGCAGTCACTACAGCAGAGGAGTTGACAGTGCTGCTAGAAGGCAGGGGATTCAGAGGGAGGCGGAGTTGGCCTAGTGTGGAACCCTCCCTCCCGAGTTTACGCTCTTTGGTGTGCAGAAAACAGTGTAGGTGGTGGGGGAATTTAATCGCCAGGACTAGTTTCCCGCAGCTTGAGACGGTTCTGCTGGCCAGGCTCCTTTTTTTTTTTCAAGCAAGCTGCAGGCTTCGCTTCGGCCCTGGAAACCGGATAGGCCTCTCCGTGCGCTCTCAACCTAACCCCGCGGTGGCGGGGGAGGGGGAAGCTCTGCCTAGTCCCGCCCACTGCGCTGTTTTGCGTGTTTGCCCCTGTCGTGAGTGGCAGTGAAGTTTAGCCAATGAAGACGCGGGGCGGGCAGGAGCATGAAGTTAGGCTGCGCTGGAGGAGGGGGAACTGGTGCTGGAGAGACAGCGAGAGGGGCGAACCGGCCCCCCACGGCCGCTGCAGGTAAAGGCACCTCTCTTGCTGGGGTGAGGCACAGCTCTTTTTCTACTTAAGGGCTAGTCGGGCCTTCCCGCCTGTAGCTTCCACCCTCACATTGCTCCCACCCGGGCATCCACACCCCCCCCCCCCCCCTCTTCCCGTCTTGGCCATCCCCACCCTGGAGGGCACCCCGCTAGCTCACTCCCTCAAGAGCATGTACCTCACCTCCATTTTGGGGGCTCCAGTTGCCCGACATCGCCCTCCTCTGCTGTGTGGGCCTTACTGGCACCAGCCCTGGCAGTATGAGCAGGTACTGTACCCGGGTCCCCGCCACCCCCGCCCCCAGTCGCGTCTCCCTCTCCGTCAACCCCGCACTTCCTTACCTTGCCCCTTCCCTTCCACATGAGTACATATAATTTCTGTAGTTTCTCCTTTACCCCTTGAACATACGAACATGCTTTTAGCATTCATAGTTGCCTATTTTGCTTTCCCTGTTTATTCAGAAGGACTCACTTTACCAGCCGTGTTTGCCCCAAATGTCCATACTCCTGATTGAGGTTTGAGTGCTTTTTTCTGTAATTGGGAAAACAAAAACAGAGTAGCCACACATTTGGAATTGAGAATGGTGAAGATAGAGAAAATGGCCTAGGATCTCGACCTTCGTGAGGAGAATCTCCTGAGTGGCTCCAAGTTAATAGCTCTATTTCTTATGGTCTGTGTCCCTCCATCCTGATCCTTTGCTGATCCTAAATTGTGATTCTGTTCACCTTGGATGTTTATTTCCCATTTCTTTATAAGATTTGAGACCCTTTGGGTTTCACAAGTGTCTCCATGATACAGTTTTTAAATCCTCCTCTTTTAAAATTATGTTGGTGAGTTTCATTTTAAGCCTTCTGATTTATTTTATTTTCAAGGGGTTTCCTCAGACTGCTTCTACCCATCTTGTTTCCATATCGTGTTTATGTCTGCCTGCCTGCCTATGCTGATCCTCTTGAAAGAATAGTTTCCAATAACAAGATTAATACTTTGAAGTAAAATAGTTTGTTCTTTGAGCAGTTAGAGGTTAAGTGGGCATGGCTGCTACTTTATAAAAGTGCATATTAACCCCCCAGAAAAGATCAGTTTTTGTCAATATGGCATTCATCTGTTATCTTCTAAGAGGATGGATAGTACAGAGAAATCTGTAAGGGAGAATGGATGTCTGTAGTTCAGTTTATATAATTTTATGTCTTAGACAGCTGGACTAATTTCTGTTGCAGTGTTTCTCATCCGTCATAAACAATATGATAAACTCCCTTTTGAGAGACCATAAGAAATCTTACCCCATCACAGAGATGTCGATAATCCTTCCAAACCAGGCATACTTCTTTTTCTGCCCCCCACCCCTACCCATGTTGTCCAGTTTTATTGAATATAAATAACCTAAACAATGAGATGTTTTCCTTTTCCATTTGACAAATATAAAATTATAACACCGAATGCACATTTTCAAACTTTGCATACCTTCCATCTCCCAGTTGAGAATCACTGCTTTGTTGAAAGGTATGGGGAGATTGAGATGGAAAAGTATAGAGTAGAATTAAAACTAAGTCTTTTATGATTGGACCCACAAGTTGTTATTGAAATGGGCGAGGGTTGGGAGACACGTTAAAATAAGAACAGGAGAGTTGGGACTCTAGGTTTCTAAGAAAACCCAGAAGAACTACATTAAAGATGATAAAGCTGCAAAAAAAATCAGTTTATATTTATTTCAAGGGAAGGGAGTAGTTTCTCCTTAAAGAAGACGATGAGATGAAGGGCTTTATATAAAGAATTGCTCTGGCTTGTTATTTGGAAGTTTTAGATGGGTGGCCTTGGATTTTAACCTTAACTTACTAGTTAGTACTACTTCTCCCCCTCTCCCTCCCTCCCCTCCAAGATTTTCTGTCGTTAGTCTACTCATTAGTTTGGAATTATGGAAAGTGATTAAGTGCAACCATCAAGCTCTCTGTCTTTCCTTTTGAGCATATACATATGTTCCTCTTTGGGGCAGTGGTAGATGAAGACTGGCCTTTCATTCTCAATATGATTAAAGTTTGCTATGATTTCTTTATCTAGGCAGTTGCTTTACTTAGGGATATATTAAGGGTTTGGTATATTTGAGTGCTTAACATCTGTTTATTTAATAAATTTATTTATTTATTTATATTTGGCTGCATTGGGTCTTCGTTGCTGCACACAGGCTTTCTGTAGTTGCAGTGAGCAGGGACTACTTCACGTTGAGGTGGCTTCTCTTGTTCCGGAGCACAAGCTTTAGGCACACGGGCTTCAGTAGTTGTGGCTCACGGTCTCTAGAGTGCAGACTCAGTAGTTGTGGCGCACCGGCTCAGTTGTTCCGTGGCATGTGGTATCTTCCCGGACCAGGGCTCGAACCCGTGTCCCCTACATTGGCAGGGGGATTCTTAACCATTGTGCCACCAGGGAAGTCCAACATCTGTTTATTTTTATTACCAGGGTTTGAACCATGGAAAGAGAATTCTACCAAGCTCATCTACCATGGGGTAGATGAACTTGGTAGAGTAGGCCAGACATGGGTATAGCCAGGATAACCCATAAGTAGGAACAGAAGGAGGGGTGAAGAAAGTTGGAGATATGTTTGGAGAAGGTTTATTCTTTTGAGAGTCAAGGACAACTTAAAGATATGAGTTAAAAAAGAAGCTGGAGACTAGGATTAAAAAAATTGTACAAGATGAATTAGGTCAGTAGAGGTGAGTTGATGGGATGGGACTGAGAAGTAGTGTGACTTGATGCTGTGGTTTTTAAATTATTGGTCCCCGACTGACCCAGGAGAAGCAGAAATTTGGTCCAAAAATTGGGAAGGGAGATAAATGATAAGTGCATTGACCTTTAAAAATTTATACTTGAGTCATATGGAAGTAAGGAAATATTTCAGAAGCTATTAGCCTCGTTTCTCCCATTAAAAAATGAGATCTCTCTCTCTCTCTCTCTGACGTTGGGCTGTTGTGGAGGGAGGGAAGGAAGAGCATTTGGGTGAATAAATAGCAAGGAGTCCTGGAAAGGACAAAATACCCCATGGAAGAAAAGGCAGGTTATAAACTATTATCAGCATAAACTTTTAGTTAGTGCAAACTTTCACTGTAGTTTTTATATTTTTAGTTTTTATTTTTTTGCGGTACGCAGGCTTCTCACTGTTGTGGCCTCTCCCGTTGCGGAGCACAGGCTCCGGACGCGCAGGCTCAGCGGCCATGGCTCACGGACCCAGCCGCTCCGCCGCATGTAAGATCCTCCCGACTGGGGCACGAACCCGTGTCCCCTGCATCGGCAGGTGGACTCTCAACCACTGCGCCACCAGGGAAGCCCTCACTGTAGTTTTTTTGTGACATTTAACTGTTAGATATTTAGTGTAACTTCTCTGACAGTGAATAGGAAGTGAAAGATAATAGGTGGCAAAGTAGGGCATAACTAGAAAACAGCTGATGGTAGTGTTGAGAAAATCGATAAAATCATTGAGTAGATTTTCATTAAATTAAGAAATACCCATAACTTTAAAAAATTATTTATTTATTTATGGCTGCATTGGGTCTTCGTTGCTGCATGCAGGCTCTTCTCTAGTTGTGGCGAGTGGGGGCTACTCTTCATTGCGGTGGCTTCTCTTGTTGCGGAGCACGGGCTCTAGGTGTGTGGGCTTCAATAGTTGTGGCACACGGGCTCAGTGGTTGTGGCTCACGGGCTCTAGAGCACAGGCTCAGTAATTGTGGCACATGGGCTTAGTTGCTCCGCAGCATGTGGAATCTTCCCGGACCAGGGCTCGCACCCGTGTCTCCTGCATTGGCAGGCGGATTCTTAACCACTGTGCCACCAGGGAAGTCCTATCCATAACTCTTCAGATCACCATTTTGAGTTACTTTGGGGCAGGTGTTAGATAGGAGAGGCTGGAATGAGCTAGTGGAATAGTTTAACCAGGAGTGGGAAGTGATACGGACCCTGGTTGAGATGTGAAGGGTATACAATTACTGAAGCTAGGAAGATCTTGTTTAACATTGGTGGAGATGCCATGTATGCTTTGTAATTTTGACTGATGTGCCAACTACTGATGAGTCTCTTATCTATGTCTGATTTTCTGGGCTACTTACCCACATTATATTGTTTTACAAGGATAACTGGAATGGGTTAAGGAAAGGGGAAAAAAAGTTTGGGGGTTGTGTGGAAGAGCCTTCTTCAGTCAAGTCTGTACTGTGTCACTGACAAATTTCTCCTCTGATATCTTCTAAAAGTTAGGAGAAATGGTGTTATCAAGCAAGGCTTTTCTGGATTGACAAATATTGATATCATATACAAAGAGCAGATACTACACTTTCATGTAGTTTAGTTAGGTGGTGATGTACTTATAATTCCTTGTCTTAGTTTTTCCTTTTCCCAGCATTTTATGAACTTAAAGCCCCAGATGTGGATTTAGTAAACATAATTTCAGTTATTTGTAGGACAGTTTTTCAAGATAGGAAGTATTCTGCTGTCTCATCTTGGAATCAGGGAATAACAGTTAGTTTCTCTAAGGACTGAATGGTTCATTCCAGACACTGCAAGCAAATACTTTAATTCATTAAATTTTTTTTGAGTAGCTATTGTGTATGTGATATTCTTCTGGTTCTTTAGGGATCCACAGATGAATAAGACGTGGTCCCCACCATTCAGAAACTCTTCTTTCTCGGGGAAAGAGGAGCTGGGCCACCATGCAGGGTTGTGCAAGGTGTGCATTGCAGGTGTTCACTATCATCATAGATAATATGTTTAGTATGACAGTTTTCCAGCAGATGGCAAACAAGTATCTTGAGTAGGCAGCTTTTTATAATTTGCACAAAAGAACCTTTTGGGCCTTCAGAGGAAATGGACAAGAAACTTACCATTTTAATAAAATGTTAAATATAAGTGCTTTAAATAAGGTGCAGACAACACTGTGGATATTTAAAGAAGGTGAACGGACCAAGTCATCAAAAATTGCTCACCTTATGGAGGTTCAGGGCTCACCTTGTGGAGTAGAAGACCTTTGAGGGTGTCAGAAATTTTAGCTGGAAGAGAAGTTTGGGAGGAGCGTGGTGGGGATGTTCCAGGAAGAAACTACAGCATAATAGGCAAAGTCATGCAGATAGGAATGTCATTAAGGGAACTGTATTTTCTAGTTGGACTGGAATGTAGGGTATATATGGGAAGTGATGAGAGCATAGGAAGTGATGAGACTGAAAGTTGGGAATATAAACTAGAATGAAATTGTAGAATTCTTTGAATCTCTTGCAAAGGAAGTTTTTGATCTTAAATATGAGAAAGTGGGGAGGGGACGTCATAACAGAAACACTACGTATCGATTCATTGATAGGTTAGGTAGAATGAAGTTTGTGAAACTTCCTGGGTAAGATTATACTATAAGCTTGGTTAAAGGTGGTTATTTTTGCCAGTAGTAAGTCAAAGTATCTAAAATACAAGGGAAACTTACAAAATACAGTATATCCAGAAGGCTTTAGCTATAGTCACTGAAGTATTGCTGGTATATTGTTAAGTTCTGTCAACTTACGAACCTGAAATAGAAGGTGAATGAATGTTAAATTTCCTGATCTCTACCTAAGAATGATAATGATTAAAAGAAATGGACAGAGATAGCTGAATGATCTTGACAGACAGAAGCTTCAAAGTGTGTAAGAGCCCCAAAAGGGCGTTGGATTGTTTCTTTTTTTCTTTTTTAGTTTTAGTTTTAAAGCAGAAATGTGGATGTTCTTTCCGCTGTGTCTCTGTCCTCAGATTACCTCACATTTCCCTCTTCTCTTATTATTTTGATGCTATTTGATATTAAGGCTAGAAATTTTCCCTGAGGTCACCTACTTTGCTTATTTGTCATTTGTCTTCCTACAACAGGAGTTCCACCATCTTCCTCTGAAGACCTAGCCATCTTGCTCCATGAAGGTCAGGACAATCTGACATGCACTTGTTTCTTGCCTCTTTACCTGAAGAGTAGTCCTCTTCCATTGTGTACATTTTTTTCTTAATAGGGGAGGGGAGGGGAGAGCCATTACCCCCCCTCCCCTTCCCTCCCTAAACCTTGGGGAAGTAACCCCCATTGCTTTCCCAAGATGGCAGACCCCATCATGGATCTGTTTGATGACCCAAATTTATTTGGCCTGGACTCTCTTACTGATGACAGCTTCAATCAGGTTACACAAGACCCTATTGAGGAAGCCCTTGGACTGCCAAGCTCTCTGGACTCCTTGGATCAGATGAACCAGGATGGTGGAGGTGGTGATGTGGGGAATTCATCAGCAAGTGACTTGGTCCCCCCACCAGAGGAAACAGCCCCCACAGAACTTCCCAAAGAATCGACAGCTCCAGCTCCAGAATCTTTAACCTTGCATGATTATACCACTCAGCCCGTCAGCCAAGAGCAGCCAGCCCCACCTGTCTTACAGACACCGACGCCAACGTCAGGACTTTTGCAGGTCTCCAAGAGCCAGGAGATCCTGAGCCAAGGGAATCCTTTCATGGGTGTCTCTGCCACAGCTGTTCCCTCCAGTAGTGCTGGAGGGCAGCCACCTCAGTCAGCCCCTAAGATTGTTATCCTTAAGGCCCCACCCAGCTCCTCAGTCACTGGTGCCCATGTGGCACAAATTCAGGCCCAAGGTATCACCAGCACAGCTCAGCCCCTCGTGGCTGGCACAGCCAATGGTGGAAAAGTCACTTTTACCAAAGTGCTAACCGGCACTCCCCTTCGACCTGGTGTTTCCATTGTCTCTGGTAATACAGTGTTGGCCGCCAAGGTCCCTGGGAACCAGGCTACTGTTCAGCGCATTGTCCAGCCCAGCCGACCAGTAAAGCAGCTGGTCCTACAGCCAGTTAAGGGTTCAGCTCCTGCTGGAAACCCTGGGGCCACAGGGCCCCCACTGAAGCCTGCAGTTACACTGACCTCTACACCTACCCAGGTGACTTGAGTGAAAGGGGGAGGTGAATTTTGGTTTAGTAGAGGGCCCAGCAACTGTGTGAGAGCAAGCACAGGAGAGCTGTCTCTAGGAAATCCTGTTTAAATTCCATCTTTACTTTTTATCAGTTAGTATTGACAGCATTGTATTTATCACTTACTAGGTGGAAGCAGTTAGTGTTAATGTATTTTTTTGAGCTCTTACTACATATTCACACTGTGCCTAGCTGGTGCTGAACAAGATAGACACAGTCCCTGTCCTTACAGAGCTCACAGTCTGCCAGGAAAAACAGACCTTAAACAAGAACTCATAATAATGTATGATATAAAGTTATATGAGTAATATAGGATGCAATGGGAACAAGAATCATTTTTGGAAAACTACATTTATTTTTTGCAAGACTTACGGAAGCTATGTGTATCTCTCCCCTGTTCTTATTACTAAGATTGTCCTCCTCTGACTTTGCCCAGTGAAAAGGCTAGTTTCTAGTATAAGAAAATAGAGGCTCTAGTCTCTGAATCAAGGGCCAGAAGAGTTTGGGGGGAGGGGAAGACAATATTAAGATAAGTAGCATTGGTGGAGAGAAGCTATAAGGAGGTGGATTTCAGTTCAGTATAGACTTTTGTTCTAATAGATTTCCAGAAAATGGAATGACTGCCATAGAAATAGAGCGAGCCTCCCAACAGTTTTTCAAGAACAGGCTTGATACCCGCTGGGCAGAGGTTATATAGAAAAGATCTTATCAAGAAAGGAGGATGAACAGAAGGAATTATACTGTGCTTTCTGACCCTCAGCTGTTGTAACTCTAGGATGAGGAAAACTGGCGTAAACGTTAAGGGGTCTGCCATTCTTTAATGTTCTACCTCTCTTGCAATTTCCTTTCTTCACTCTAGGGTGAATCGAAACGCATCACGCTGGTCCTCCAGCAGCCACAGTCTGGAGGTCCCCAAGGACACCGGCACGTCGTGCTGGGGAGTCTGCCAGGCAAGATAGTGTTACAGGGCAACCAGCTGGCAGCCCTGACGCAAGCCAAGAATGCCCAGGGGCAGCCGGCCAAAGTAGTGACTATCCAGCTGCAGGTGCAGCCGCCACAGCAGAAGATCCAGATTGTACCGCAGCCTCCGTCGTCGCAGCCACAGCCCCAGCAGCCATCCTCAGCCCAGCCAGTGGCTCTTTCCTCTGTGCAGCAGGCTCAGATAATGGGACCAGGGCAGGGCCCGGGACAGAGACTTTCAGTACCGCTCAAGGTGGTGCTGCAGCCCCAGGTGAGACTTCCATAGTGAAGAAGGGAAGCACATCCCTTAGTCCCGGGCTGTTCCCCTCGGCAGTCACTCACTGTTGAACGTGGGGCCAGTCTAGGTTCATACCTCTGAAGTGACATGCAGACTTTTAGTTCCTTCACCCGTGGAAACCTTGTTGTAATTACATCATGAAAAGATTTGAGGGTTATTATTGGGTTTGGGATCAGAGATGATTTGTCTGGTATTTGTCTTTGAACCGTTTCATTTACAATCTTTTCTTAATGTTCTTGTGAAATGAAAATGACTGGAAATATCCTCTCATTTGAAACATAAAGAAATAGCCTTAAAGAGGCCAAGTGATTGTCCTTCCTCTCACCCCCAGGGAGATGAAGGTAGGCCAAGAGTAGAATTTGAATTTTTTTACCTTTAGCCTAGAGACCAGTGTTGGTTGTATTGTTTGAAAATTTTCTGGAATTATGGAGATGAGTATTGACATTAGGAGCATGGCTTAAGTATATTGAAGGTTAATTTGGCACAGTTCTTGCCTTTTCTCATCTGCATCCCACCAAAAAACACTTTTTTTTTTTTTTTTTGGGAATGTGTCTCTAGGTTCAGTAAGACTTGGTGTGAGTCTGGTTCTTGAGGAATTAGAGAACTGACGTTTCTAGCCTACCTGCTTCAGAGTTGTTTTATTCAGGTTTTTCAGCTACAAGCATGTTGAAATTTTAGTGTCTTTATTTCTGTAGGCCGGCTCTTCCCAAGGGGCCTCTTCTGGGCTCTCCGTAGTTAAAGTTCTAAGTGCCAGTGAAGTGGCAGCTCTGTCCTCACCAGCAAGCTCTGCTCCTCATACGGGGGGCAAGACGGGAATCGAGGAAAACCGTAGGCTGGAGCACCAGAAGAAGCAAGAGAAAGCAAATCGGATTGTAGCGGAGGCCATTGCTAGGGCCCGTGCCCGGGGCGAACAGAACATACCTCGAGTCCTGAATGAGGATGAGTTGCCTAGCGTTCGGCCTGAGGAGGAAGGTGAAAAGAAACGCAGGAAGAAGAGCAGTGGGGAGAGGCTCAAGGAAGAAAAGCCAAAGAAGAGCAAAACATCTGGTACCTCCAAAACCAAGGGCAAGAGTAAACTAAAGTAAGTACCACCCTTTGCTCTTTTGACGGGACATTTGAGGATAGTGCATACATTTTAAAATTCGTGTTGTATTCAGCAGCTACAAAGCTCAAGGTGATCTCTCTATCATTAGAAGATAATAAGGCCTTTCTTTTCTCTGTCCCAAGTGAACACCAAGGCACGGGAAAGATAGCCAGTCTTGTGTTAGGGGTTACATTTAAAAGCTGTGCCTGTGTTTTTCTATATTCTTCCCGATTTTGTATCACCATTGTGTGGAAGACTTCTCACTAGCCTCCTACCACCCACACCAGTAAAAAAGAGCTGCTGTAGACATAGCTGCCCTGTTCTTTCATTTCATCTGTGAACTGGGGAGATTTCAGCAGCCACTGTCAACCTTAAGCAGTCTTGACCGAACCATGGCTTGCCACATAATTCTTGTCACAATTGACAAGAATTTCTTCCGTGTCTTGTAGCTTCACTCCTTTCTCTCTAGCTTCCACTCCTTGAGATTCTTCAGGCTTTGTGGTGTAATTATAATAATGCTTCATATCTGTACAGGATTTTTCAGCTTTAAAAAGCAAGTTTCATATCTGGTATCAAACTTGATCCTCAACAGCTGTCAGGCCAGATGTTATCATCAGTGTTTGCTACTTACGAAACTAATGCCCAGCTAGTGACAGAACTGGAACTAAAACAAGGCCTTGTAATTCTTAGTCAAGAATTCATTCTGCTGTGTTATTCTACCTTTCTTCAGGTATTTGTGAATACAGTGGTAACAGAGATTTGTCAGATCTGGTGTAAAGGTCAGCTGGTATTTTAGAAACCCTAATGTCTTCTTTTTTCAAACACGCTGCTCAATAGCTGTGTGTCCCACAGACTGAAGATCTAGACACTTATGCCTGGAGACTTTGTACGTGATGGTTTAGATTAATTATATTTTCTTACTCCTAAATTTTCCTTGCCTTCACTGTAACTGAATTTGGTTTTTCCTTTTTAGCACCATCACTCCTGTGGTGGGTAAGAAGAGAAAGCGTAATACCTCATCTGATAATTCAGATGTGGAAGTCATGCCTGCACAATCACCCCGGGAAGATGAAGAAAGCAGCATTCAGGTAAAAGGAGCCCTGAAGAACTTACTGAGAAAAATCATGTTTTACTTCTGACAGACAGACCAAGAATAGATACTGAGAGACGATAAGCCTATGCACATTTCACCAGTTTTTCTAAACCAGAGGTAGTCCTAAAAAGTAGAAGAGGCAAGATCTGGTCATGGTCATGTCTTTTAAATTTGAATTTTTTTTAGGCAAAAAGCATATTACTATAAAAAAGCAATATTCATTTTCTCAAATTCCAGTGTTTCAAAGACTAAGCAAATATGAAATTATGCTGCAAGATTGTTGTTTTGGGTATGGCAATACTTTGGTTTCTCTTAGAACTGTCCAGCTATCCCCCTTTTGCCTTATTTCTTTCAAAACTTCAGGGTTTTCAATTCTTGCCAAAACTTCAGGGTTTTGGTGCTGAGAACTGGGGTGTTTAAGGTACAATGTTTTTGCTACCTTTTGAAGATGAGAAACATTGGGAAGAGAATAAAACAAGCTGGACCAGAAGAACTTTAGTCCTCTATCTCTGTTGCCTTATGGTACCATCTTTGGCTCTAGTTTCCAACCATGGAAAGAATGTGTTGTTAATGATTCAGGAGACCCGTGGTACTTCTAAGTAGCTCTAATGGGCCTGGCCAGGTTACTTAGCTATGTGTAAATTCTTTATTTGAAAAATGGAGGTTTGGACTAAACAAACCTCAGGTGCCTCACTAGCTATCAGTACTTTATAAATGTCTCCCCTCTAACTTTTTTTCTTTTGATTTGAATTTTATTTATTTATTTTTTTATATCCCCTCTTCCTTAATATGCATTCAATACCTTGATAAACTGAGACTTCGGTTCTTCTGGGGTATGTTTACATGTGAGAATAGCCAAGACATTTTTGAAAAGGAGAATGAGGCAAAAGCTAGATTTAACAGACATTAGAGTACATTATGAAATAATAATTACTAAGAGTTTAAAATTAGAGAAGAAATAAGAGATTAGTAAAAGATAATAGAGTCTAGAAGAGGATTCAAATAGTTGTTATGAGAAGTTAGTATATGAGTTAAAAGGCCATTTATCAGTGGAGGGAATTCCCTGGTGGTCCAGTGGTTAGGACTCTGCACTGTCACTTCCGAGGGCCCAGGTTCAATCCCTGGTCTGGGAACTAAGATCTGCAAGCCGTGTGGTGCAGCCTAAATAAATAAATAAATAATAAAAAAATAAAATCAATGGAAAGAAAGATTATTTAATAAATTAAGTTAGGACAACTGGCTACACATTTAGGAAGAAATAAATAAAATTGGATTTCTTGCATTACTCTTTAACAAAAACAATTTCTAGTTTAATCAAGGGTCTAAATGCAAAAATCGAAATCATGAACCTTTATAAAACATGGATAAGTTTTTTTTTAAATAATTGTAAAATCAGGTAGATCTTTCTAAGGAGAGTATTAAAATTCAGAAGTCATAAAGGGAAAGATCGATACATTTAACTGTATAAAAATTATGCATGGGACTTCCCTGGTGGTGCAGTGGTTGAGAATCCGCCTGCCAATGCAGGGGACATGGGTTCGATCCTTAGTCTGGGAAGATCCCACATGCGGTGGAGCAACTAAGCCTGTGTGCTACAACTGCTGAGCTTGCGCTCTAGAGCCCGCGAGCCACAACTACTGAGCCCGAGTGCCACAACTACTGAAGCCCGCGTGCCTAGAGCCTGTGCTCTGCAACAAGAGAAGCCACCACAATGAGAAGCCCAAAGAGTAGTCCCTGCTCGCCGCAACTAGAGAAAGCCCGTGCGCAGCAACGAAGACCCAATGCAGCCAAAAATTAATAAATATATATTTTTAAAAAATTATGCATGTGCAACAACAACAAAATTCTCTAAACAGCATAGTGGTTAAGACCACAGACTGGAGCAAGATTTCTTGGGTTCTCATCTTAACGCTACTGTTCACTAACATTGTCACTTCAGGCAAGTTTACTTAACCTCTTGGTGTCTCAATTTCCTCATCTCTAAAATGCAGATAGTAATATCTACCAAGTAGGGTTGTTAGGAGGCTTAAATGTAAATGTTTATAAAGCACATAGAACAGCGTTTAGGTAAGAGAGCATGGTAAGAGTTATATATGTGTTTGTTAAATAAACAAAGGGTTAAATAAGGTGTTTGTTAAATAAACAAAACATAAACTGAAGGCAAATCTTTGTGATACAAGAAATACAAAGATTAAAAAAATTTCAAAAGTGGTGTATTAATATCCTAGGGTTGCCAATACAAAATACCACAGATTGGGTAGCTTAAACAACAGAAATTTATTTTCTCACAGTTCTAAAGGCTAGAAGTCCAAGATAAAGAGGTCAGCAGGTCTGGTTACCTCTGAGACCTCTCTCCTTGGCTTGCAGAGGGCTACCTTCTCACTGTGTCCGCACATGGTCTTTCCTCAGTGCGTATATCCTTGGTGTCTTTGCGTGTGTCCAAATTCCCTCCTCTTTTAAGGACACAAATCCAGTTGAATCAGTGCCCACCCTAACTTAATCACCTCTTCAAAGGCCCTGTCTTCAAATACAGTCACATTCTGAGGTACCAGGGGTTAGGATTTCAACATAAGAATTTGAGGGGATACAATTAAGCCCACAACATTGGTAATACCAGTGTTGGCAATGGAGACCTCACAGTCCCCCAGGTCTTTTCTCCAGAGGTAACCTCTGTTACTATTTTTGTGTATCTTTCCAGAAATATTCTTTACTTTCATGAGCACTCTAATTCCACTACCACTTACTGTATGTATTCCATACCTACTCTTCTGTACTGTTGCTTTTTTCCTCCAACAATATATCTTGAAGGTAGTTCTTTATCAAAAAGATAGATCTAGCCATTCTTCCTCACACTGTTTTCTATTATGAAAAATTTGAAATATACACCAAAGTAGAGAGATTATTTTTTTATTTTTTGTGGTACACGGGCCCCTCACTGTTGTGGCCTCTCCCGTTGCGGAGCACAGGCTCCGGACGCGCAGGCCCAGTGGCCATGGCTCACGGGCCCAGCCGCTCCGCGGCATGTGGGATCTTCCCGGACCAGGGCACGAACCCCTGTCCCCTGCATCGGCAGGCGGACTCTCAACCACTGCGCCACCAGGGAAGCCCCGAGAGATTATTTAATGACATCCCGTGTTCCATCATCCCAGAAAGTTCCCTTGTACCCTCTTTTCAGTCAGTTCACCATCCTCTCCCCCACACCTCCACATAGGCAACCATTGTGCCCCTTTTTATTACCATAGATTAAACTTAGCCTGTTCTTGAACTTCATGTAAATGGAATCACGTAGTATGTACTCTTGGGTCTCACTTTTTTCAGCATAATGTTGTTCAGATTTATTCATGTTGTTGATGTATCTGAAGTTCATTCTTTTTTTTTTCTTGAGAAACATTTTTATTTATGAATATAGCACAGTGTTTATTCATTCTATTAGACATTTGGTTTGTTCCCAATTTGGAGCTGTTATGAGTAAGCCTGCAATGAACAGTCTCAGTACACATACTTTGTGGACATAGGTTTTCACTTCTCATAGCTAAATTCCCAGGAGTTGATAGACTATGGGGTAGTTAAACATTTAACCATTTAACTTTATAAGAATCTGCCAGCTTCCGAAGTGATTGTGTCATTTTACACTTCCACCAGCAGTGAGAGTTCCACTGTCACTTCATATATTTTGACTATAGCGTAATTTGTTTAACCAATCCCCTGTTGATAGGCATTTAGGTTTTCTCTGGTCTTCTACTACCACAAGTAATGCTACAGAGATTTGTATATATGTGCAAATTTATCTGTAGGATAATATCTTTGAAGTGGAATTGTTGGATCAAAGGGTATTGTCAAATTTTCTTCTATAGAAATTTTCTTCATGCCAGTGTGTACTCTCACCAACAATGTGTGTGTTCCTATTTCAAATATTTGATCCAACTTTCTGATTTTTGCCACTCGGTTAGGTGCAAGAGAAAAAAAAAGGGGGATCTCAGTTTAGTTTTCAGTTGTAACAATTTTATTCTGAGTGTGAGCATCATTTTACACTAAAAGCCATTCTGTTTTTTTCTATGAACTATTTATGTTATTTGCCCATATTTCTATTGTGTTGATCTTTTTCTTAGTGATTCAGAAGACCTCTTTATGCTTGGGAAATATATCATACGGCATTTTTTCTCTAGTTTATTATTTGTCTCAGCTTTTTTATGATGAATTATATTGATATTACTCAGATATCTTAAACTTTTTACAAGGTCAAATTGATCAATTTATTAGAAACACCTTCTCTACTCCAGGATTATAAAAAAAAATTCTTCCACATCTTCTTTTAGAAATTTTATGTCTTTTTTTTAACTTTTAAATCTTGCAGTCTTTTTGTAGATTTGTTTCTTACATCCACTAGACGGCTAGTCATCTGTTTTCAATCCCATTTTATAGAATAATCCACTTTTTCCTCACTGATTAGAAGTTCTGTTTTTATCGTGTTCTAAATCCACATAAGTATTTTAGTCTATATCTGAACATTATTTCCTTGACTTGTTTATCTCTTCTTGGAGAGGTACCAAGTTGTGTTAATTAGTATAGCTTTATATTGTCCTTAATATCTGGTAAGGCCAAGTATACTTTTTCATATTTTTCCTGGTTATTCTTAGATGTTTAGTTCTCCATTTGAATTTTAGAATCAGCTTATCTAATTAAAAAATTCTGTTAATTTTGTTTTTCAAATTTATGTGATATGGGAGGGTATATATATTTCACTATTTATTCAACTCTCTTTTAATGTCCTATAGCGCTTTAAAGTTTTCTTCACATAGATTTTATATATTTCTTACTAAATTTAATGCTTAAGATAATTAATATTTTCTCAGAAAAAGAATATTTTCTTTTATTGTATTTTCTGCCTTAGTCTCTATAAGAATGCTATTGATTTTTAAAAATTAATTTTATGCCAAGCAAGTTTACTCATTTTCAGTAGTTCTGCTTCTAATGACTCATTTGATTTTGGGTTTTCCAGGGGTTATAATCATGATTGAAAAATAATAATTTTGTCTCTCCATCCTTCCTAATTTTTTTATCATGAGCTGCAAGTATTACTTAGATTATTTAATTAAAAAATCTTTTACTCAACCATTTGAAAGAATAAGGCAGATTTGAAATGTATTGATATGGAAAACATCTCCAAGAAAAATGCTAACAGAAAAGTAAGCAGCAGAACAATACATACAGTATGATCCTATTTATTAAAACAAACAAAAAAACTTTAGAACTAAAACAAAGGAACAATTAGAAACAAAATGTTCTTGCACCTTTGCACTCCAGGGTTGCTCCTCCTGTGAAGTTCATTGCACTCTGCAGGTTGAGAGTCCTGTTTCAGTTTTTTAAGAGCCCCTTGCCAATAGGTTACTTTCAGGTGGAATCTGATACTTTGATAAAACAATTCAGCAAGTTAATATATATTCAGTACATAGAATAAGTTACATGATTTGACATCACATAATTTGATAAATAAGCTATTTATCATCTTTTGGTTTAATTTTTCATAGGGATTTTGGAGTCAAATCTAAGTATATGACTATAGGCGAATAGTTTTAAAGGTTTTCTCCTTGAGAGACCTAAGCAGTTATTTTAACCATTTTTGCCTCTATAGAAGAGACGCTCAAACCGCCAAGTTAAACGGAAAAAATATACAGAGGATCTGGATATAAAGATCACAGATGATGAAGAAGAAGAAGAAGTAGATGTAACTGGTCCAATCAAAACTGAGCCTATCCTGCCTGAGCCAGTGCAGGAACCAGATGGCGAGACTTTGCCTTCCATGCAGTTCTTTGTGGTAAGCTGAGAACTTAAGCAATTTGAGACCTTTGTCTTGCTGCTCACAATCTCTGTTGACTGACTGCATCTTTTGCTACAGGAGAATCCCAGTGAAGAAGATGCAGCCATTGTAGACAAAGTGCTTTCTATGCGTATTGTGAAGAAGGAGGTGAGGCCTCTATTTTTAATGTCAGCCCATAATGCTGCAGTTACAGGCTGTATGTAATGAGCACCTTTGGATGTCAGGCTATATTGCTACAGTGTAGTTACAAGAGATGGTGGAGAAAAGTTAGGTGGAAAGTAGGAACTGTCTTATTGCCACTTCTTTCGCTTATTTGTTTAAACTGGAAAAGGGCTTATTTTCTCCAGCTGTCAAGCCTCCAGCATTGAAATACCAGATTAAGTTCTTTAATCCCTTAGTCAGTAATATGTTCTGGGAGCATTGGTATGAAGCTCTACCGTGTGTGTTAAAATGAAAAGTTCTCTTTGACAAATAAGTTTAGTAACTGTAATTTCTTTCTTCTCAGCTTCCTTCTGGACAATATACTGAAGCAGAAGAATTCTTTGTCAAGTACAAGAACTAGTATGTGATCTGTGCAAAAAAGCTTTTCACCCCAAATTCCTCAGGGTTCTAAAAAGTTCTCCTGTATAGTCTATCCTGGGTGGGAATGTGTCCCTTTTTTTATAGTCTCCTCGCCTGTTTTTGGTGAGGAAAATGTATATTCAGAGAGAAGCTCAGGAATTGACTCTTTATATTTACCTGCAGAAAGGTGGGGTGAGGATGGTTCCTGACAAAATCCCTTGTAAAATCCTCTTTACGTTAGTCTTAAGATTAAGACCTTGCTACTCAGAGTGTGATCCGTGGACCAGCAGAGTTAGCATCAGTTGGGTGCCTGTTAGAAATGTGAACTTTCAAGCCTACCCTAGACCAGGTGGTTTGTGTGCAAAATCAAGTTTAAGAAGTACTGACCTAAGAGACTGTCTCCCCATTGAAGCACATAGTCTTATGTCTGCTTCTGGCTAATCCCCACATCTCAGACACTAGCTGACCAATTCCCCTTTCTCACACTGTGACTGGCTATTTCCATCCCCTTTAGCTCCTATCTACATTGTGAGTGGGCTACCATCTCCCAACTAGAGAAGGATAAGAGGATCCATCAAAAACTAAAGCGCTTCAAAACCAAAATGGCTCAGATGAGACACTTCTTCCATGAGGTAATTAGGAATAGGTATTGCCTATCATTTATTTCATAGAAGCATAAATTACTGGGGTTATCAACCTTGACTGATTCTTCAAAAGACTCATAGTTGCTTTGTATATATGGGTATAAAGTGTTCATTTTGATCGTTGGACTTTTCTTACTTAATTGCCCCAGGCTTTGTTTTACCAGGTCTAAATATGGTATTTTTATAAGTTTTAGGGTACTTGGAAATTGAGTTTTTTGATATTCATGAAGTATTTTCAGAACAGATGGTAAACTGACCTCTGGTCCACTTGCGGCATTCTTCTCCCTCTAATGTCAGTCTTCAGCAGTTGATGGTATCTGTAGACAGAAGCAACCATATCATTAAGAGAGAACATTTATTTTCTCAAATTTCTAATCCAGTATAACTAGAAATAGTGATAAAGGAGCTTTAATACACCATACCCAGTGTTACTACTAGTTAAGTACTGGAACATCTGGAAGGGTCTCTTGAGCTGTATTTTAACTCTCGATTTTGCTTTGAAAGCTTTGTATGCATATACCTTTCCCAAAATGGGATTTTTCATTACTGAGTGCCTTGAGAAGAAGAATTCTTTCTCAAAGCTTCTTAAGACCTAAAGAGGAGGACTTCCCTGGTGGCACAGTGGTTAAGAATCCACCTGCCAGTGCAGGGGACACGGGTTTGAACCCTGGTCCGGGAAGATCCCACATGCTGTGGAGCGACTAAGCCCGTGCGCCACAACTACTGAGCTTGCACTCTAGAGCCCATGTGCCACAACTGCTGAGCCTGCGTGCCACAACTACTGAGCCCACACACCACAACTACTGAAGCCCGCACACCTAGAGCCCGTGCTCTGCAACAAGAGAAGCCACTGCAGTGAGAAGCCCGTGCACCGCAACGAAGAGTAGCCCCCGCTGGCTACAACTAGAGAAAGCTCACGTGCAGCAACAAAGACCCAATGCAGCCAAAAAATAAATAAATTTATTTAAAAAAAAAAAACCTAAAGAGGAGCTAGTAAGAAAGAGTGAAAGAAGGAATAATGTATAGCTTCAGCAAAAAAACCCAGCTGTGGCCAAATACATCTGAAAAAACTATATCACCAGGTTTACCAATAAATGAGTTATTTTCCACATCACTTGGAGAGGGCAAGTCGGGCCATGTAGATTTTATAATATCTTTTTATATGAAAATAATGATAATTGTGTCGTGGGGGTTTCTTTGTTTTTTGGTCTATGTTCTTTTAAAGCCTAATTTGAGAAATGTATGATGAAACTAATCCCATTCCAGTTGGTATTAGATATATAATTTGTGACCCTTGAGCCAAGCTCTGCTAACTGGCTTGTATGCCAGTTTTGCCTTTATAGGTAGGCCATTTAACCAAATCAATTATTCATTTATTCATTGTTTATTATGTGCTAGTCACTATGGTAAGCAAATCACACATGGTCTGTGTTCTCATGTAGCTCACTGTCTAATGGGGAGAGAGAGAGATTTAAAAATAATTCAAATTGTGGTAAGTGCCAGGAAAGAAAGAGCACAGGAAGACCTAATAAAAAAATGCCTACTTTGGATAATCAGTGAAGACTTCACTGAGAATTGAATTATAAATGCGTTAGCAAGACCATGAACACATGTAAATAGTATCCCTGGCATGGGAAATAGCAATATATGAAAGCCCTGAGACAGGATGAGGAACTGAAAGGACAGTGGGATTGATGTACGATAGACAGTGAGTGGCCCGAAATGAGATCAGAAATTTAGGCAAGCAGGTGCTTATAGACCTTTTAGTTTTGTTTTTATTCTAAGTGCAAAGAGGGAAACCACTGGACTATTTAAAACAGGTGAAAAGCACATCCAATTTCCTTTTTTTTTTTTTTTGCGGTACGCGGGCCTCTCACTGTTGTGGCCTCTCCCATTGCAGAGCACAGGCTCCGGACGCGCAGGCTCAGCGGCCATGGCTCACGGGCCTAGCCGCCCCGCGGCATGTGGGATCTTCCCAGACTGGGGCACAAACCCGTGTCCCCTGCATCAGCAGGCAGACTCTCAACCACTGCGCCACCAGGGAAGCCCCAATTTTCATTTTTAAAAGATCATCTAGGGTTTCCCTGGTGGCGCAGTGGTTAAGAATCTCCCCGCCAACACAGGGGACACGGGTTCGAGCCCTGGTTCGGGAAGATCCCACATGCTGCAGAGCAACAGAGCCCGTGCACCACAACTACTGAGCCGGCGCTCTAGAGCCTGCGCTCTGCAACAAGAGAAGCCACCACAATGAGAAGCCCGCGCACCACAACGAAGAGTAGCCCCCGCTTGCCACAACTAGAGAAAGACTGCACAGCAACGAAGACCCAACACAGCCATAAATAAATAAATAAATAAATAAATAAAATTTATTAAAAAAAGATCATCTAGACTTTGGATTGGAGAAGAGTAAGCATGAAAGTAGGATGAGCAGTAAAGAGGCTGTTGAAGTTTTCTAGATGAGAAATTAAGGCTTATAGCAGAGTGCTTTCAGTGGTTAGAGAGAATGTATAGATTTGAGTTTACTTTAAAGTAGAATTGACAGGTTTTGGTGCGACGGCTTATATAGATAGGTTTCTGGTCTGAGCAAATGGCTTGAGGTAGAGTCATTTATTAAAGAATGGAAGATTTTAGAAGCAACTGATTTGGGGAAAATCAAGATTTTAGTTTAGACCATGTTAAGCTTAAAATTCTGTAACACATTTCTATCAAGGAGATAGATATACAAATCTGGGTTTTTTAGGCTGCAGTTTAACTTTGGAATGTATCAGCATATACATAATTATTAAAGCCTTAATAATGAATAGAGTCACCCTGGGGAAAGTTCTATACTTTCTAATAGTTCTGTACTTTTAAAAATTTCTTTCTATAAGGCAATGGATGTAAGCCCAGGGCCAATCCTTAAGCAATTCTCACAAATTTAGAGGACCAGGTGAAGAAGGGACTGTTTGCCAGAGTGGTAGGAGAAAGATTAGGAAAAAGATATGTCACAAAAATCAGGGGGAAAGTGTCTTAAGAAAGAAAGAGTTTTTTCCTTAAGGTTTCTTGGAGATCTTTCTTTGAAGCCTTGGGTTATTTATCTTGGGATACCACCCAAAGTTGGATACCAGTGACTTAGGAAAAAAGAGCCAGTGAAGGTGACTGAGAATTGGCCAAAACAAAAAGTGAAACCAAAATAAAGGCTACCGAAGAGAATATGGTGTCTCAGAAAAGCCTAGGGAAGAGAGTGCTTTGGGGAGAGAATAATGAATTGTTTAATACTTTGTATAGGTAAATTAAGGTGAGTACAGAAACGTTTCCATTATGTTTGGCAATTTGGAGATCATTAATAACCTCGACAAGAGTAGTTTCATTGTGTGATGGAAGTAGAAAGAAGAGTGGAATGGGTGGACAAATAAGTGAAGGAGGTGATGAAATGGAGGTACTGTGTGTTTAAAACTCTTGGAAAAGTTTGGGTATGAAGCAGAACAAAAGAATAGTTGGAGGGGGATGTAGAGTCAGGGAGGTCTTTTTAAGACGTGAAGTTGCCTGGTTGGAGAACTAAGATCCCACATACCGCAACTAAGCCCATGCTCTCTAGAGCCTACGCACTGCAACTAGAGAGACTGCGTGCCGCAACTAGAGAGCCCACATGCCGCGACTAGAGAGCCTGTGTGCCGCAACTAGAGAAGACTGTGTGCCACAATGAAGAGCCCACGCACTGCAATGAAGACCCAGCGCAGCCAAAATAAATAAATTAATTAATTAAAGAAAAGATGAGAAATAGTCAAGCATGGTTGTATGTTATGGGCATGCTCCAGTAGAGAGAGATTCCTAAGAAGGCAAGAAGGAATGGAATCCAAAGCATATATGGAGAGAATGGCCTCTGTTAGGGAGCAGTGACACTTTATCTGGTAACAGGCAAGAGGATAGATGCAAATACAGGTAAGTGTGTAGGATGTGGTATTATGAAAATGGGGAACTCCCTTCTTTTCTCTTAATAAATTTTGAAGTAGGGTTATCAGCTAAAGGTTGCATGGAGGAGTGTTTCCTGGACAGTGATCTTTTGGTCTTATTGTTTGATTTCATAATTCCTCTAGGATGAAGAGCCCTTCAACCCAGACTATGTAGAGGTGGATAGGATATTGGATGAGTCTCACAGCATTGACAAGGACAATGGGGAGGTGAGTTGGGGCGTGGAGGAACATGAAAGGCCTCTTAAAGATTTCTGCCTGTCTGCTTGCCCATCCTTTATTTTTCAGATATGGCTGAAAAATTTCTTGGACTGAAAAGGTACTTTTGAATTTTTCTGAGAGATACTTAGAATGATACTGGGAAGGTAAAGGAGAACAGAGAGAGGCTAAAACGAAAGATTCTCAAATATCTGGGAGCTGTTTTACAAAGACTCATTAACCTTGGCCTCATTTTCTCACAGATTTTATATGGGAGACCCTTGACCTTCAGTTGGGGGTGAGAGGTGGGGATGGAGAAAGGGATACTTTACGAATCTCCAAATTTGTGAATATAAAAATACTTGCATAGACTCATAGCTTTCTTCATGTTGTTGAGAATTATTTCCTGTACTTAGCATCAGTTAAATGCATTTTCATTTGTCACTAAAACAGATACACTGCATTTGTGTCAGTACCTTTAAACAAATGTGAGGTCCTATTCCCACAGGTTCAGATTCAGTACATCTAGGGTGGGATCCAGAGATCTGTATTTTTAAGTTGGTTCTCCAAGGGCTTCTCATGCATAGTTTGATTTGGGAACCACAGCACTAAAGCTTTCTTAGATTGGGTAGCTGATTTTAGATATGTTAAAACACTAGGTGATATGTTTTTATTAATCACTTTTTTTCATTTTCCAAATAAGAGTTGTATAGATCTAAGCCACCAGTGAATTCAGCGTTGCTCTCATTTAAATTTACTTAGGCCATGACCCGCCTTTTTGTTAGAACTCTTCTCACTTCAAGTCATAGTTGTTGGTTTAACTTTGCAGGGCCACATTTCATCCAGTTGTCCTCACTTCAGTCACTGCTTACAGAGTGGGTAGCAGAGCCTTGTTAAGACATCGGTGCTGGATGGTGGGCTGGGCTCACTCACAAGCTAAATGACTTGCTCCCATATATCATCTGTACAGGGCCTAAGAGGCAAAGTCTTCCCTCTGTAAAATTCCCAGTTTATTTTACAAGCCTTCAGCGTTTCTCAGATAGAACCTTAGATATCCAAGGCCCGTTACAATTGAGTGTCTTTAAATCCTAAGAAGAATGCCTCAGAAAACATATCTTCTGCTTTTGGGGTTAGGGGTGGGAATTACTGCTTATTGTTCATTTGTGGGAGGTGAGAGTGGAATGGACCAGTTATTAGTCAGGACAGGTTAGCTACTGTTAAATTATTCTCATCGCTTTCAGGATCTCAGCCTTCCCAGCCTTGAAAATCTTATGCTCTCTATCACTATACTTACACCTTCATCTTCCAAAAGTAATTGGACTTTGATTAGGCTCCTCTGGAATGTATTGGGACCAGTATGACAGATGAAAGTGTTTTAGTACCCTGGTACTGTAATTTATGTTCCCAGTATTGGATAAAAACGTTATGTTTGCCCATTTCCCCCTCCTCTCCAAAATGAGTTTGTCATCCTTATTACGTTACCCAATAGTGGAAATAAATATTATAATAAATATTAAAGTCCTTGGAAGAGTAAGGGTGCCGGAAATATGTGACGTGGACAAATGTCTTTATGTAGAAAGTGACCTGAGTCACTACAGTAAAGAAAAAGGTCAAAGAGAAATTACATTAATTCTAGGTATTCCTTGATCTATATCTCTATTGAGACACATATCTTCATACTTCTTGCTGGCTGTTTTAAGGGGTATTCTATGAGTTGATAATTAGAGATTTCCTGGTGATTACACTAGGCCCAGTCTAATTCTTCTCGATTCATATAAACCAAATATGGAAATGCAGTCCGGTCCGTGATCAGTCATCTTGAGTAGTGAGAATAGGAGCCATATTACCACTGGTCACTGCCCCGTCCCGTGCACTAGAATGCCTACATAGAGCATAGCACCATAGTTGGAGCTTCAGCATTTCCCCTTCCTCTTCACTCTTAGCTCTCTTCGGGGATACCTCTTGCAGTTATCTCCTAGCTTCCTGGGGCTCGCAAGAAAATCTCTTTACCACCATATGGCTGCTCTTTGAAATAGCATCTGCGCTGAGAGCTCCAGGAGCTCAGAAGCCCAGTGATTTCAGTCCTGCTCTGCTCCTATGGATTTAACCTGTTCTTTGCTTCTACAGTAGCCTGGCTTCTACTGTATCAAATTTGGTGCCAGGAGGATAGTATGAAACAGGGCTACCATATCTTTTAATTCAATAATTAACAATAATTAATTCAGTTCAACAATTCAATTTCAATCTAATTGAACACAATAAAGGATTTTTTTTGTTTGTATAATCTGCTTGGTTGATGAGCCTAATGTTTCAGTGCTTAGTGTTCTAGATAGTGCTAGGTAGAAATTTCACTTTCAGATTCTGATAAATTGTCTGGAAACAGGATCAGAGCCATAAATAGTAGAGTGCATCAGCAGGTGAGCCTCTGTCTGGTGTTTTCAGCCTGACTTTTTTGGCACCTTTTTAGATATTGACACTTTGTGATCTGATTCTTTAGTCAAATTCTTATCTTTTAATCACGGCAGAGAACACAGAATCGTTCGTTTCATTAAGGCTTTGGCTTTTTTCTCTCTTAGCCTGTAATTTACTACTTGGTAAAATGGTGCTCTCTGCCCTATGAGGATAGTACATGGGAGCTAAAAGAGGATGTTGATGAGGGCAAGATTCGAGAATTTAAACGGATCCAGTCAAGGCACCCAGAACTCAAAAGGGTGGTAAGTATATCTGCATTTAGATTGTAAAGTCCATATAGGCAATGATTTAATTTTCTTTGTTTTAGCTTTTTATTATGGAAATTTTCAAACATATATAAAAGTTGAAGAAGTAGTATAATGTACCCGTCACCCAACTTTAACAATGAACACATAGCCAATCTTGTTTCACATATTTCTCTACCTACTCATTTCCCCATTTCCCAGATTATTTTAAAATAAATCTCAGATTCCTTCATTTTATGTGTAACATTTCAGTGTTTATGTCTAAAAGATAAATAGTACCATTGTTACACTTGAAAAAATTTAACCATCCCTAAATATCATCAAGTAAGCAATCACTGTATTTCCCTGATTATCTTCTAACTTTTGTTAAATTGTTTGAATTAAATTCTAAGTAAGGTCTATATATTGCTATTAGTTAATATATATCTCGTATATATCTTTCTTAATTATAGTTTCCCCTTGATCTCCTCTCCCTCCTTTGCAATTTTCTCTTGAAGAAACCAGGTGATTGTTCTCTGGGGTTTTCCATAGTCAGTTTGCCAGTTACATTCCCCTTGGTACCTTTTCTGTCCCTTATATTTCACATAAATAGTTAGATGTAGAGCAGTAATGTCTGTTAGAACTTTTTATAGCCGTTCTGTCCAATACAGTAGCCACCAGCCACATTTCAAATGCTTAGTAGTCACATGTGGCTAAAGGCAGATATAAAACATTTTCTATCATTGTAGACAGTTCCATTAGATAACACTGTTCTAGAGGCTGCATCAGGTTGGGGAGGGAGACCACTAAATCCACTTTATAGATGGTTCTGATAGGTTGTCTTTTGTGATATCAGCCATTTTTGTTCATTGTTGAGATCCATTCTTTCAAGAGTTTTAAATGGTGATTCTGTCATTTCTTCATTTATTAGACAGAATCTTCTGTAAAAAGAAATACGTTTCACCTACTGTTTGGTTATCCTAAGGTACAGATGGTATAGGAATGGAGGATAAATGCTTTATTTATTTACCTTATCCTTTATTTCCCAGTTTCAAAATAATGAAGTACTTCCTTAGCACCCTCCAAAAGTGATCAGTGGGCTTTTTCTCTTTCCTTCTTCCTCTTTTTTTTTTAAAAGTGTCATTATGGACTCATGAGTTTGAATATATTTAACATGGTAATGTTTTTGAATTGACTTCAACTATTAGAACTACCTAGTAAGTTTACCTAATTTCGTTAGTGTCTCCATGCCATTTATTCAAATTTTCTATTTTTTTAGAATCGTCCACAAGCAAGTGCCTGGAAGAAGTTGGAGTTGTCACATGAGTATAAAAACAGAAACCAATTAAGGGAATATCAGTTGGAAGGGGTCAATTGGCTGCTCTTTAATTGGTATAACAGGTAAAGAAAAGAATAGGACCATAACATATAGGATTAGTCTGAGATTATTTTTATTTATTTTCTGTTGAAACAGTTTCTTTTTAAGTACTTTTTAAAAAGATGGTCTCTTTTGACTTGCTTTTCTTTTTCTGTGATGAATCTGCAGGCAGAACTGCATCCTGGCTGATGAGATGGGATTGGGCAAAACCATTCAGTCCATTGCCTTCTTACAGGAGGTATATAATGTGGGCATCCATGGCCCCTTCCTGGTCATTGCCCCACTGTCCACAATTACTAACTGGGAGAGAGAATTCAACACATGGACAGAGATGAACACTATTGTGTACCATGGCAGTCTGGCCAGCCGGCAGATGATTCAGCAGTATGAAATGTACTGCAAAGATTCACGGGTGAGTTGTATGTAATACTAGTATTATGGTTTAGAGAGTAGGCCAAGGTACCTGGTATTTTAGAGGCTTTTATATGAATCAAAGACTTTTATTGAGACTCTCTGTGATTTAAGGCAAAATTTTTGTTTAGATTGTGCAGGGCATTTTTTTTTACTTCGCTCTTTTTATCCAATGGACATTTTAATCCAGTGGAAATTCTGACTTTATTTATGAATACATATATTTAAAATAGAGTTTTATCAGCATTGATGTTTTCATCAAGAAAGAATTTTCCAGAATGAAATTCATTTAGCTACTTTATTAATTCCTTGATCCATATGGTGGTGAACGTAAGCCATGTCCTTTCTTTTTTTTTTTTTTTTTTTTTTTTGCAGTACGCGGGCCTCTCCTGCTGCGGAGCACAGGCTCCGGACGTGCAGGCTCAGCGGCCATGGCTCACGGGCCCAGCCGCTCTGCGGCATGTGCCATCTTCCCGGACCGGGGCACGAACCCGTGTCCCCTGCATCGGCAGGCGGACTCTCAACCACTGTGCCACCAGGGAAGCCCCATCTTTTCTTAACATTGAATTTTATGAGACTTTTTTTCCTACCATTAGTTTCCTGTGGTTTTTATTTCTACCAAACCAAATTTATTCAAGTCGTATTTTGTTGCTCTTAATTTTGCTAAGATAATTGGATTCTTCTGTCCACTTTTTAGATAGTAACCAATATTATCACATACTACATTAGCTATTTCACTTTTAGTTTTATCTTGTATGTTTCAGCAGCACTCAACATTTGTGGATTTTAGTGTTTACCAACAGAAGGTGTAGGGCTGAAATACATGAGGTAGGCATGCAGCAGAGTCAAAAATGTCCAGCTTCATTCAGTGAAGTCTCATTTTCCCAAGAAGCTGAGTGTGCTGAGGAAGCAGCGTATCTTAGACTCAGTGATTTGGCACTGTTTATCAGGAAGATGAACAGTGGCAGAGGTGGGTGGTGGTGCAGTTGGTATTTCCTATTAAGCCTGCCTGAATATGAAAAACGGATGTGTGATTCGGAAGAGCATCTCCTTTAGGTACATTTTAGGCCTTTTCTGACTTTATTGCCTTCATGCTTAGGGGCGCCTCATCCCGGGTGCATACAAGTTTGATGCCCTGATCACCACTTTTGAGATGATTTTGTCAGACTGTCCCGAGCTTCGTGAGATTGAATGGCGTTGTGTCATCATTGATGAAGCCCATCGACTAAAGAACCGTAATTGCAAGCTGCTTGATAGTCTCAAGCACATGGACCTGGTGAGTTCCTCTCACTGACTTGTGGGCAGAAACACCTGGAATTAAAGAAATCCTAATTCCCTGTGGAATTAATATAACCTTAATTTAGCAGAGAAGAAAAGAATCAGAGTCTTGGTATTGGGTGGTGGGTATGGCCTGTGGGAATGGTAACCTGAAAGTCATAAAATTCATATAAATTTTAGAGTTGGTAGTTGATTGTAGGTTAACGGTTCTCAACTGGGTGGAGAGGTTGGGTATTACATTAGTTACCTATTGCTGCATAACAAAATATCCAAAAACTTAGTGGCTTAAAACAACTATGTTTTTCATGATTCTCTAGCTCAGCAACTTAGTCTGGGCTTGGTGAGCCCATTCTTTTGGTGGTCTTCCCTGGAGTCAGTAATGCAGCTGTAGCTGACAATTGGTGCTGGTTGTTGCCTGGGTCATCTTCCACATGGCCCGTCACCCGCTGTGGGCCAGACTTTGCTTCTGTACATGATAGAGTCAGGGCAGTGTTCCAAGAGGGTAAAGGTGGAAGCTGCAAGGCCTTTGAGGCATAGGCTCTGAAACTCACATGATATCACTTCTGCTACATTCTCTTTGTCAGAGCAAGTTACAAGGCAAGCCCATGTTCAAGGGGTGAACCTTGATAGGAGGAACTACCGAAAATTATTGGCCATATTTAATCCAGCACAGGTACATTCTTCAGAGGGGGCCATGTTAGGATGCCTGTGGGGAGTTGAGTGCGGAGAGGCATATTTAATTGGAAAAAACGTATTCTGAATATTTCTTTATTGGCTTATATATTTAAGATAAATTAATATGTTAAATAATATCAAGGGTTTTCTTGAATATTTTATCGAAAGAGGGAGCAAGTAAAAGAAAAGTTAAGAGAGTAGTCTGGTCCATTCCCATAATTTTACAGTTAAAGAAATGAAAGCTAAAGTTATATACTTGATAGAAAACCCTAGAAGTCCTTCTGAGTTTTATCATTCTTCTGTGTTCTCCATTTCTAGGAGCACAAAGTGCTACTCACAGGAACACCATTGCAAAATACTGTGGAGGAGCTGTTTAGCCTGCTTCATTTCTTGGAACCTTCACAGTTTCCGTCAGAATCAGAGTTCCTCAAGGACTTTGGGGATCTCAAGACAGAGGAACAGGTAGGAAGTCTGTCTAATGCGGTACTAACCCAGGACAAAAAAAGGTGAAGTTTGTACTAGGCAGATATCTACCGTCTTAGATATCACGGGCTGTTCTGAACTCCATGTATGTAACCTTGTGCCTACATCGTTTGTGGCATTGTCCAAAATCTACTTTTCTCAGATACTGGAAAAGTCTCATTGTATTTCTCCATGTTTCCACCTAATGTGAGAATGTTTGTCCTCATGTTAGTGATTTCTTTTTTCTCTGTATTGGGCACAGGTTCAAAAGCTACAGGCCATTCTCAAGCCAATGATGCTGAGAAGACTCAAAGAGGATGTTGAAAAGAACCTGGCACCTAAGCAGGAAACCATTATTGAAGTAGAGCTGACCAACATTCAGAAGAAATACTATCGGGCTATTTTGGAGAAGAATTTCTCCTTTCTTTCCAAAGGGGCAGGCCATACTAACATGCCTAATCTACTCAATACAATGATGGAGTTGCGCAAATGCTGCAACCACCCATATCTCATCAATGGTGAGGGAATTCCTGGAAAACACCTACATTTCTGTGTTACCTTGTTTACTTTCTAAGTGATATTCCTCAGGAACAATGTATGCATTGACTGATCCATCCTAATTTGGGAATAGAGGAGATTTCTCCTTTTAAAACAATTCTCATTTGGAAGTCTTCCTGTAGTTCTTTCTACCCCTTTGATCCTGCATAATCTCCAAAGTTAAAAAGGATTTGCTGTTTAGAATTTCATGAATAAGAACTCAAGTCATGCTGTTCTGTCTTCAGTGGTACTCCATTTTGCTGTTTGTGTTTTGGATGCCAGCAGGGTGGTAATAGTGGTTTGCATATACTATTCTGGTCCTTGTCCACATACTTACATATATTTTACCCAGTTCTTAAGCCTGACTTACAAGGAATGTTTTGTATGAATAAAATTGAGGATGACTTAGGATTTTGGGGGTGCTGAAATTCTGTGTGTAACATTGATATCAAGTCAGATTACCTTTTTTTCTTCGCTTCCTTGTCTCAGTTAAATAAACTGCAGCCTTAGTATGTTTCTCTGGATCTCACCATCAGGTTTGATTTTTCTTTTGGCAGGTGCAGAAGAAAAAATCCTAACAGAATTTCGAGAAGCTTGCCATATCATACCTCATGACTTCCACTTGCAGGCAATGGTTCGTTCAGCTGGCAAATTGGTTCTTATTGACAAGTTACTTCCGAAACTTAAAGCTGGTGGCCATAAGGTTCTGATCTTCTCCCAGATGGTACGCTGCCTAGATATCCTAGAGGATTATCTAATCCAGAGGAGGTAAGAAAAGAGTCATTCTTCACCTTGTGTTTACTATATACTCATAAGGCTGCAAAGAGTAGGAGGGCCTGGGTTTAATTAAAGTCGACCAGGACTGGGATAAGAGAAGTGTTTAAGACTCTCACTCTCCACTTTCTGATAAAGTTTTTGGTGAACTAGAGATATAGAGGTACTGATATTAATCCCAGTCTGCTTTTTTGTTCTCTTTTTCTGCTTAGCTGATTAAACTTTCTTTTCTGTGATTCCCATACAGGTACTTGTATGAGCGTATCGATGGGCGAGTTAGAGGCAACCTTCGGCAGGCTGCTATTGACCGCTTCAGCAAGCCTGACTCAGACCGATTTGTCTTTTTGCTATGCACCCGGGCTGGTGGACTTGGAATTAATCTCACAGCTGCTGATACTTGCATCATCTTTGATTCAGATTGGAATCCGCAAAATGACCTGCAGGTAAAGGAAATCATTGTCTTGGGGACTAACACATAACCTGGGAGGTTTTGCAACAGGATCAGGATCTTAGAAAGTCTTGTCTTTTAGAGAGTATAGAATTGTTAGTTAGGTTACCAAACTTGTTCTGTAAAGGGCCAGATAGTAAATATTTTAGGCTTTGTAAATCAGACAGCCTCTGTTGTAACTACTCACCTCTGCTCTTGTACCACAAAAGCAGCTATAGACAATATGTAAATAAATGGGTAGAGCTGTGTTTCAGCAAAAACTTTATTCACAGAAACAGGTGACTAGGATTTGCTGACCCCTGGTCTAGATGATGGGGCAATAATTTCATCTTGTAGTTGACTTTTGATTTTGAGTTGATTTCATGGCTGCTTTATAGATGGAAATCGGTATTTTGAATCCTTCTCCCCCCACCCCCTCTAATGTTATGTTTTTTGTTTTTTTTAATTAATTTATTTTATTTATTTGGCTGCATCAGGTCTTAGTTGCAGCACGCGGGATCTTTGTAGAGGCGTGTGGGCTTCTCTCTAGTTGTGGCACACGGGCTCCAGAGCGCAAGGGCTTAGTTGCCCTGTGGCATGTGGGATCTTAGTTCCCCAACCAGGGATCGGACCCGCGTCCCCTGCATTGGAAGGGGGATTCTTAACCACTGGACCACCAGGGAAGTCCCTCTAATGTTATGTTATCTTTGCCCTTCCTTCCACCAGGCCCAAGCACGGTGTCATCGAATTGGGCAGAGTAAAGCTGTGAAGGTGTACCGTCTCATCACTCGTAATTCTTATGAGAGAGAGATGTTTGATAAGGCTAGCCTCAAGTTGGGATTGGATAAAGCTGTGCTTCAGTCCATGAGTGGTCGGGATGGCAACATTACTGGAGTGAGTCTTCTTAATCTCTAGCTATACTTGTAACAGGTCATAGTGATGGAGGGAGACAAAAGCTATTTTTGCGTAGGATCCTGACCTCTCATTTGGGTTCTCAATTATTGTTTCTTAAAATATAATAAAATGTCATGATATGGTTAGATAATATTCTCTTGTAGTTTTTTCACCTTTCTGTTGGATTTTGTAGATCCAGCAGTTCTCCAAGAAGGAGATTGAAGATCTCTTACGGAAAGGAGCATATGCAGCCATAATGGAGGAAGATGATGAGGGCTCCAAGTTTTGTGAAGAGGACATTGACCAGATCTTGTTAAGACGAACCACTACCATCACCATTGAATCTGAGGGAAAGGGTTCTACGTTTGCCAAGGTATGTTCTGTCGGTGCCAGCGGCTGAAGAAGCAGAGAGAGAGAGACAGGGCTCTCTAGAATTGAATGTATTTTTTCAATGTAGTTTTTAAATATACTGGTTTCCCATTGTTCAAAAAAGTGGTATAGTCAACTTTACTGTTTCTTTGTTCCTCACTAGGCAAGCTTTGTGGCTTCTGAAAATAGGACTGATATTTCTCTGGATGACCCCAACTTTTGGCAAAAGTGGGCCAAAAAGGCTGACCTGGACATGGATCTACTCAATAGCAAGGTGAGCTTCCTTCTCCTTTAGGGAGGAAGTATTGCAGAAAACACGTTACTTTCTGGAGTCTTTATAGCTGCTCTGATTCTTCAGTGCTGACCTTGGCTTATAATGGTATATACAAGGGCCATGATAAAAACTTTCTACACGGGAGGCCCCAGAAAACTACTTAGATAACTACCACTTAATTTCGCTTCCTGAGTACCCGTAGATTATTTTGCATGTCCAAAAAAGAATCTCTCTTTGAGTATCTACAAATGTTACATCCAAGGCTATTTCAATCTGATTGTCTTTAATTCCTTTCCCGTGATCATATCGTGAAGAGAGTTACTTCTCCTTTTGTTCTCTGCATAGAATAACTTGGTGATTGACACACCTAGAGTACGAAAACAGACCCGCCACTTCAGCACTCTGAAAGATGATGACCTAGTGGAATTCTCTGATTTGGAAAGTGAAGATGATGAGCGGCCACGCTCTCGCCGACATGACCGTCATCATACCTATGGGCGCACTGACTGCTTTCGGGTGGAAAAGCACCTCCTGGTATATGGGTAAGAACCCACCTTGCCATCAGAGGTAGTTCATCTCCATCCTGATAGACACCTAGTTTGCTTTTCAAATTGGAAGCTATGGTCAAAAAGGGGATAATGGGAAAAACTTCATTCTGTTACCATGTTTTTCCAAGATCTTTTTGTCTCCCACCTTTTGGGAAACGCGATTCTGAGGGACTGGGGAATATCACTGAATTAGAGTCCCCAGGAAAATATCAGTATAATTTCTTTTTTTGGCTTTTTTTTTAAGTTGGGGACGGTGGCGAGATATTCTGTCTCATGGACGCTTCAAGCGACGGATGACTGAAAGAGATGTGGAAACGATTTGCCGGGCCATCCTTGTGTACTGTCTTTTACACTATCGTGGGGATGAAAATATCAAAGGCTTCATCTGGGACTTGATTAGCCCTGCTGAAAATGGCAAGACAAAAGAATTGCAGAATCATTCAGGTGATTATCAAGTCTTTGCTTTTCATCTTTTTATAGGTTACCTAATCCTCTTCAGGTCCAAGGGTTTTTCTCAATCCAAGTCTTCGATGTATCCCCTTTCCCAGGTCTGTCTATCCCTGTGCCCCGTGGACGCAAGGGGAAAAAAGTAAAGTCACAAAGCACTTTTGATATCCATAAGGCAGATTGGATCCGGAAATATAACCCTGATACTCTGTTCCAAGATGAGAGTTATAAGAAGCACTTGAAACATCAGTGTAACAAGTAAGGATGGAATTTAACATACTAAAGCATTTTCCACCTCAAGCTTTCTACACTATTATTGAGCCAGTTCTTTCTCTATCCCTTCTAGGGTCCTGTTGCGGGTACGAATGCTATACTATCTGAGACAGGAGGTTATTGGAGACCAGGCAGAGAAGGTGTTAGGGGGTGCTATTGCCAGGTAAAGTTATGCTGTATTTTTCTTTATGCCATGGCTTATTCCAGAAAAGATTGGTGTGCTTATTTCACTCCAAACTATTTTGGGGATACCTGATAATTAAGATCTGTATATCAGGTCTTCAGTCCTGTACAGTCGGCCTTTTGTATCCATGGGTTTTGCATCCTTTTGATCCATGGTTAGTTGGATCCATGGATATGAAGGGCCAACTGTATTCATTGTACGACACCATTTTATATAAGGGGCTTGAACATCCATGGATTTTGGTATCTGGGGGGACTCCTGGAACCAATCCCCTGTGGATACTGAGGGACAGCTGTTCTTGATACCAGTGGAAGGAAATAGGCAGATGTATGACCATTTAAATTAATAGATAAAAGAAGATCCCTGTAATAATCTTCCCAAGGATTGTCTACTTTAATTTCCTGCATTGCTATGCTGACTCTGCCTCTTATACCTTTAGTGAGATTGACATATGGTTCCCAGTAGTGGATCAGCTGGAGGTTCCAACAACATGGTGGGACAGTGAGGCTGATAAGTCCCTGCTCATTGGAGTCTTTAAGCATGGTAGGTATCTGCTCTTAGTCTGTTCTTTTCCCATTGTAGATTTATGTCCACAGATGGGATATTTAGCAAAATGCTCATGACCAATAATTATGTTTGAATGGGAAACTAGTCCTTAAATATCCAGAGCCATTAGTTCCTATGAATAAATGTTTAAGAAAGACCAGATGGATAGTTAAATCCCAAGGTAGGGAGTCTCCCATTTGTTCTCTAATCACTGTTACCAATCTGTTTGTAGTGGTATCTAAGTTAAGCTTCCACAATCCGGGGAAATAATGCATGTCCACTCTTGTTAATAATAACCATGATTAATTTGTATCACTTTCCTGTGGCTTGCTGAAAGTGTTCTTCTTGTATAACATCTTATTTGTCTAAATATTCAGCGGTTACTCTCACATAGTTGTGAACAACCATGCTTGAGTAAAACAAAAATAGAGTATAAAAAGGGAGAAAACTCCCTTTTCAGTCTTGCCTAATAACAAATTCCAGGCATTAAAAGCAGTAAGTGCTAACTTCCAGCCTAGTTACTTAGTGAATTGGAATATCATTTCTTTTTTAATATACTTTCACATTTACTTCTATAAAATAAAAGTAGTGGCACTTAATTCACGTTTTTGACATGTTTAATTGGATAGGAAAAACTGTGAGCATTTGTAGTCTTAGATTTACTTGTAAGACACAGAGGCTTTAGAAGAGTCCAAACATCCTGAAGTGTGTTCATCATTCATCAAACGTTCAGAGTGCCTGTTTGTTTGCAGGTGCAGATCTCTTATCCTTTATTTGAAAATGTGTGACCTAGTTCTAAATCATTTAAACTTTTAAAATTTCCTCACTTATGTATTGATAGTAAGAATGATGATAAAATATTACCCGTTAAATGGCTAAGTAAATCTATTACCATTCTCTATAAACACCGATTAAATTCCTGTTTTCAGTAACTAGTGATAAAACTCCTTGTGACTCTAAATTGCTGTAGAAATGTTAAATATCGTACTATAACCCAACAGCTATCCAAGTTAAAATTTTCACTGTATTTTGCATTATGATACCAAAGTAGCGCACATTGTTATTGCAGCAGCATACGAAGCTTACTTACATAAAGGCAAAATGAATCTCTGATTTTCTTCAAATTATGGCTCTTTTTCTTCTAGGCTATGAAAAATATAATACTATGAGGGCAGACCCAGCCTTGTGCTTCCTGGAAAAGGCTGGCCGACCAGATGACAAAGCCATTGCAGCAGAACATCGAGTGTTGGATAATTTTTCTGACATAGTGGAAGGGTAAGCATTAGTGTTTAGTTCTCTTAAAGCTCTGTGTCCACCCTATGAAGGGTATTTGTTGCTTGTACTAAGAGATGACATAACTCTAGCCTTGACTGAACCCATTCGGATTCTTAATGGTGGTTATACTCATGAATGATAAACTCTTAACAAATAGTGAGACCAGCAGAAAGGTCTCCATAAACTGGCCTAAAACCATACATTGCAGTCTGATGCAACTAAGGGTGAAAATTAATGTTATTCCCAAATGGCTTATTTGACGTTCTATTCAGTTTTCTTTGCAATGCTTTTCTGTACAGCCGTAGTAGCTGAGAGGATAACTGGTTCTCTTGAAAGGTAGTAGTCATGCAGCAATCCCATGCCACTTATATGATAGAGCCTCAGGAAATTTTAGCCCTGGTTTATCTCCCAGTGGCAGCTGACACATAAAGGTGTTACTCTGCCTGGATACATGCCTCGATGATGAGTTGCCATGCTAATACTGAGCCACCAGGTAGGGCATTGTTGCCCTGGTTTGGGTGCCAATGAGTTTAACAAAACTTCTCACGTGGAGACCTGAGGGGCATGTGAAATAGTTGGCTTCGCTCATGAATACCCTCCCAGTCCTTTGTGATTGAGAGATTTCTCTTTGATGATCACAACCTCAGTTTGCCTAGTATAGGACCCTCAAAGGAAATTGGATTGTTTGTTTATTGCAAATCATTTATTATATCATCCTTCTACTCAATAGAGCAAAGTATCAATAGTAAAAATAAGCAAGCATAGACCATTCAAATGAAGTAATAAAAGTAAATACTAGTTGGGAAGGAGGGGGAAAATGGGTTAAACAATAAAAAGTGCTAGTAAGAGAAAGGAAATGTGCTGGTCAAAGTGTTTCTTTTAAAGTCAAACAATTTAGAACTGAACTTTGTCGTTTTCTCACGCCTCTGGATGATTTTAGGGTGGACTTTGATAAAGATTGTGAAGATCCTGAATATAAACCACTCCAGGGTCCCCCAAAGGATCAAGATGATGAGGTGAGGAATTCTCATTTGAGTCCAGCTTTTCTCTGTTACTAAATAGTATTCTCCTATTCCCTGAATCATGAAGTACATTGATTAATTTATAATACAAAATGGAAAGACCATTTGAGACTATAAAGTATTAATGGAAAGGATTTTAACACCAGCTGGGGGAGATCAGGTATGGCTTTGTGGAGGAGGTGGGACCCAAGCTGGACAATGAAGTATATTATTTGACTACTTAATTCCTGAGTCCCCCTGTCTTCAAGCCTTCGATAAGGACTGACTTTTCAGGTTTTATTTTCATATTCTTTTACTTGGTTGCTTCCAATTTTCTGTGAGAGTTCCTTTCATGAGAAAATTTTCTGGATCCCATGGTGCCATAGAAAGACACACACGAGAAAGTGATTTCAGAGTGCCAATTTTACCCCTTTTCCTCCCCTCTCCATCCTGTGGGGTGGATCTTCTCTAGGGTGATCCCTTGATGATGATGGATGAGGAGATCTCAGTTATAGATGGAGATGAAGGTAAACTTCTAAGTCAACTAGTATAATTTTGTGTGGGGTGGTGGGGTTGGGGGACTGACTGAATTCTGTCCTTTCCTGGGATACCAGAGAGCTTTGCCTTTGGGTGGGTTGAAATACCAGTTATCTCTACTACCTTTCCTGTACTTCCTGTTTATTCTACTTTGCTGCCCACAGCCCAGGTGACCCAACAGCCAGGCCATCTATTCTGGCCTCCAGGCTCTGCTTTGACAGCTAGGCTTCGGCGCCTAGTAACAGCCTATCAGCGCAGCTACAAGAGAGAACAGATGAAGATAGAGGCTGCAGAACGTGGGGATCGGAGAAGGCGGCGCTGTGAGGCAGCCTTCAAGCTAAAAGAAATTGCACGGCGGGAGAAACAGCAACGGTAAAATATGGCTGGGAATTTGAACTGAGCTGTAAGCTTGTCTTCAGCTATGGGCCCTATATTGAAAAGCATCTTAGGAAGGATTATTTGGAATTCCCTAAGAGGGACCATCTTTTTTGTCTTTGTTACACCTCTACGACATAAAACCACACTTAATCATAACTCCCAGGAAGATCTCATATGTAGGCATTCTCATTGAGTTGTTTGCATCATTTTCCCCCTTAGCTTGCTAATTCTTAAATTCTTACATGTTAACAGAGTACCTCTTCCTACCTCTTCTGCTGTCTTCAGGGGCTTTTTTTTTTTTTTCCCCCAACTTTCATTTTTTGTGCATTCAGATATTCTAAGCCATACTAAGAAGTAACCATTCCCTGTGTTCTGATCACTGTTGCCTGATTCCTCTTCCCTTTGTAGATGGACAAGGCGTGAACAAACTGATTTCTATCGAGTAGTTTCTACCTTTGGTGTGGAGTATGACCCTGATACCATGCAGTTCCATTGGGATCGATTCCGCACTTTTGCCCGACTGGACAAAAAAACAGATGAAAGCCTTACCAAGTATTTCCATGGTTTTGTGGCCATGTGCCGCCAAGTGTGCCGCCTTCCCCCAGCAGCTGGAGATGGTAAGCAAGACTGAAGCGTCTTGGGTGAGTGGGGATGGACTGTGACAGAACCAACTCTTGGTTCATTTCTTCTTCCATGCTTATCTCTTGCAGAACCCCCAGACCCTAATCTGTTCATTGAGCCCATCACTGAGGAAAGGGCCTCACGGACTCTCTACCGTATTGAATTGCTTCGGCGCTTACGGGAACAAGTTTTATGCCACCCTCTTTTGGAAGATCGGTTGGCATTATGTCAGCCTCCAGGTCCTGAATTGCCTAAATGGTGGGAGCCCGTTCGGCATGATGGGGAGCTTCTACGAGGGGCAGCCCGCCATGGGGTGAGCCAAACAGACTGCAACATCATGCAGGACCCAGACTTCTCTTTTCTGGCTGCCCGTATGAATTATATGCAGAACCATCAGGCAGGAGCACCAGCTCCATCCCTATCACGCTGCTCTACTCCACTGCTACACCAGCAGTATACCTCGCGCACTGCCTCACCACTGCCCCTGCGCCCAGATGCTCCTGTTGAAAAGCCACCTGAGGAGACAGCTGCCCAGGTCCCCAGTCTGGAGAGTCTGACTTTAAAGCTAGAGCATGAGGTGGTGGCCAGGAGCCGACCAACCCCACAAGACTATGAGATGCGAGTAGCCCCCTCTGATACTACCCCTCTGGTTTCCCGGAGTGTTCCACCAGTCAAACTGGAGGATGAGGATGATTCAGACTCTGAGCTGGACTTGAGCAAGCTGTCACCATCATCCTCTTCTTCCTCATCCTCATCCAGCTCCAGCTCCAGCACTGATGAGAGTGAGGACGAGAAGGAAGAGAAGCTAAGTGAGTGCATGTGACAGGCTGTTGGCCCTCTTCCCCATTCCCCCGCCCCGCTCTTTCCCTTCTTTTCTAAATGCATCCTCTGAGATTCAGATTTTGATTTGATAGAATATCGAAGGAGATCTGTTATTCTTAGGGCCTTTATTTAAAGCCCATGTAATACCATTCCTGTATAACTTTATTCTTCCACCTTTGCTCACACATTCTGTATGCTCTCTAGCTGCTGACCGGTCCCGCTCAAAGCTCTATGATGAAGAAAGTCTCCTGTCCCTCCCTATGTCCCAAGATGGATTCGCAAATGAAGATGGAGAACAAATGACCCCTGAGCTGCTGCTGCTACAAGAAAGACAAAGAGCTTCTGAGTGGCCCAAGGTAACAGCCTCATTCCTGGACATGTCGAGTCTAAAAATACAGTGTGACATATACAGAGAACAAGGAATAATAGATGGTTCTGGGTTTCTTTGATTGTGTTTAGTGCTACATGTCTTTTTCGTGAAACTCTTCCCAGTTGACTTTGGGATCTGATACTCCTACCTCCCTCCTGTCTGACTTATGATTTTTAATTAACCTGATAATGATGGAACTATTTTGTGTCACAGGATCGCACAGCTAGTACTCAGGCCCTAACTGATTTCTTTTTCCCCACTCAGGATCGTGTCCTGATAAACCGTATTGACCTCGTCTGTCAGGCCGTACTCTCAGGGAAGTGGCCTTCTAGCCGCCGGAGCCAAGAAATGGTAACAGGAGGAATTTTGGGGTCAGGCAACCACTTGCTAGACAGTCCCTCATTGACTCCAGGAGAATATGGTGACTCTCCGGTCCCCACACCACGAAGTAGCAGTGCAGCTTCCATGGCAGAGGAGGAAGTGTCCGCCGTCACCACAGCGGCAGCTCAGTTCACCAAACTTCGCCGAGGCATGGATGAGAAGGAGTTTACAGTTCAGATCAAAGATGTAAGCTGAGCATCTAGGCACTGGGAAGTGAGGAAGGAGTCTGTAATTCTTGCTGACTAGCTGTCCGAACATAATACTAAGCTCGTTTGGTCCACTGACTTTAAAAATGAGAGGAGAAGAAAAAAGCGCTCACAAAGATCCATTTAGGAAAAGTCACTGCACTAAAGGAAGGGATCTTATCTTGACTTGTATCTCCTGAGGACTAGATTAAAAGAAACCATATCTTTAAAAGAAATTTAATTGACACAAGGGTTCTTTTGAGTGGCTCATTTCTGGAGCCTAGAAACCTAGTTTTTAAAAATTGAAATCAAACTGTGGAAAAGCTATTAAAGTGATGCCCAAGTATTATGGGCCTTATTAAGTTAAAAATAAAAAGGAATCATTCCTACTGAAATTAAATCAGTATTGTTTTATGGATGGAAAATTTTATTTTTCCTGATGCTCTTCCCTAATCAACCCTAGCAGCTGGTCATTAAGTACTCAATAAGAAAATTTTTTGAAATTAGTATGTGACAGGAATATCAGGATTTTGCCCCTGTGATGAGTTGCCATGCTAATACTGAGACACCAGGTAGGGGATCTCTTCCCTGCATTGGGTGTTGTTGAGATAAATTCTACTTCTCTTAAATCTACCTGAGGGGCACTAGGTCAAGAAATGAAATCTAAGGAAAAAATTATGTGTATTTCTAATTTCTTGTATTTCTAATTTCTACCCATTAGTCAATGGCCTTTCTTCTCACCATCATTGAACCAGAGGATGACGCTTACCCTAAGTCCCCCTAAACTTGATTTTTATTTTAAAAACATGCCATATGATGTCTTGGGTGGGTGGGTTGTCTTCCTAGGAAGAAGGATTGAAGTTAACATTCCAGAAGCACAAGTTGATGGCTAATGGAGTAATGGGAGATGGACATCCTCTTTTTCATAAGAAGAAAGGGAACAGAAAGAAGCTGGTTGAGGTAAGTGGTAGAGAAAGTCTTTAATATGATGATTAGATAAAATATTTTTGTTCCCAGTAATTGATGAAGGCAGTTGGGATTGAGGGAGTAGAAGATACTATTTTATGGCTACCATTGGCTCTGCTCCCCCTCCCTCCCTACCCAAAAGAAGAGTATGTGCTCATGGGGGTGGATTCTGGGTTTGCAGCTGGAGGTGGAGTGCATGGAAGAGCCTAATCACCTTGATGTGGACCTGGAGACCCGGATCCCTGTCATCAATAAGGTGGATGGGACTTTGCTGGTGGGTGAGGATGCCCCTCGCCGGGCTGAACTGGAGATGTGGTTACAGGGTCATCCAGAGTTCGCTGTCGATCCCCGATTTCTAGCGGTGAGTGGCAGTTCCATGCAGCAAGATTTAAAGTCATTCCCTTGGTACTTAAGCTGTGTGAGAGGGAGGACGCATGCCATATATTATGTCATTGTTTCTCCATCGGCAAAATAAGAGTAATTATACTTAGTCTTCCCACTTCACAGAGTTGTTGTGAGGATCCAAATAATGTTACAGTACTTGTTAAACTAAATGCTAGGCAAATATTTACCATTGAACTATTACATAATGACCTAATTTTTTTGGAGAAGTCTGCTTCATGGCAGTTTTCCAGTAGGACTAATCTTTAATTTATCCACACAATAAGCATTTATGGTCAAAGTAGACACTAGTACCTTAATGATTACTCCAGAGAAGATTTTTTTATTCCTTTAGGATAACTGCAGCTTTTCTATTGCAGTATATGGAGGATCGCAGAAAACAGAAGTGGCAGAGATGTAAAAAAAATAATAAGGCAGAATTGAACTGTTTGGGAATGGAACCAGTACAGACAGCTAACTCTAGGAATGGAAAAAGGGTGAGTGAGACTTGAGGTATTACCACTCTGTTCCCACACTAGATACGACTAGAGAAATTATTTAATGTTATTTATCTTTCTTCCAGCGTATGTTTGAGAAAATTTATCTTCAGTTCACAAAGAAAGAAACCATAGTATTTTTACTGGTATTTTTACAGACCTGTGGCATCGTCATCTCTAGAACAGCATAAAATTCTAAAAGCTAACTTTAGCACTTTAGGCATGTTAAAATGTAAGAATTAGTGGGCTTCCCTGGTGGCGCAGTGGTTGAGAGTCCACCTGCCGATGCAGGGGACACGGGTTCGTGCCCCGGTCCGGGAAGATCCCACATGCCGCGGAGCGGCTGGGCCCGTGAGCCATGGCCGCTGAGCCTGCGTGTCCGGAGCCTGTGCTCCGCAACGGGAGAGGCCACAACAGTGAGAGGCCTGCGTACTGCAAAAAAAAAAAAAAAAAAAAAAAAAGAATTATTAACGTGTTAGAAAATTCAAGGCCTTATCCTGCTGTTCTACTGACTAGGGGATTTTAGGCAGATCCTTTAACTTTTTCAATTTGCATATCCTGAAAAGTTGAGGGTTTTGAAGCAGATAATCTCTTAAAAGTTTTATGATTCTATATATTTTAGAAGTGATTTGGGGAATTCCCTGGCGGTCCAGCGGTTAGGACTCTGCGCTTTCACTGCTGAGGGCCCGGGTTCAATCCCTGGTTGGGGAACCTGCAAGCCATGCAATGCAGCCAGAAAAAAAAAGCAGTGATTTGGGACCTACTAAAGAAAACAGTCATGGAGTTTCCCAACATAGAAGAGGTTGAGAACCACTAATAATATGCCAGTAATGGAAAAAGACAGGAAATCATGTTTTATAGTTTATAATAACAATTTTGGTCATGAGTTAATTCCATTATTTTCAGATGTACTTATACTTTTATCATGGTTATAGATTTGGTGGATTAAGAACCCATAATCCTTTCCATCAAAATATAACTGCAAAAGTTTCTCTTGGCTCTGTTTGCCTTACTTTGGACAATAGTCATATTGTTTAAATATAAACATATATAAATCATGGTTTGGTTTGGTAAGCATTTAAAATGGATTAGCACTTTGTCTACTCACTTTATCTAATCATTCCCATTTGATCTTTTATATATATCTTTATATGTATGTGATATATACATAAAACCACATGGTTTATCTTTTAACAAAATTAATTTCCAAATGAAAAATATGTCTTTTGCATTCAACAAATTCTGAGAACATTATTTTGCACATAATATATATTTATTTGTGAGGTGATTTTATAAGGCTTATTTATTATTTTTATATTGGTGCAAGTGGTTTCATATAAATATCGTTACCATGGAAGAGTGTTTTAATTTACCCTCTTAGCCTCCATGGAACCAAGGGTGTAATACACAGAATGGCTGATATGGGAGGCTGATGGCGAGGATACCTTCTCTGTCTTGAATTTAACATTATAGAGCAGCCTGTAAGGAAGGCTTTTCCTCCAGGATTACCTATTTTTACCTCAAGTACTTTTGCACTTCTTTACAGTCAGTTGATAACTCTAAGAAAAAAGATCATAGGAAATCACAGAAAATTATAATGTGATTAGTACAGAATTCTTACTGCAGAATTGATGGCGTATCTAGCACTATATCATTACCGGACCCTACAGTGATTTGCTGCTGTTATAGTGACATTTTAAAGCCTAAACAAATAGAGTTTTGAGATGTTTGTTTTCTCCAGGTCAGAAAGGTCAGGCTTAGATTGCCAAGTCCAGAGACACAGGTACTAATTGTCTGAGTTTGTTGCCAGTTTACCCAGTACTGTACTTAGGTCTAGCAAAGTAGTAAGTTCCAGCTTCAGAGAACTTAAACAAAATTTATAGTGAGACCATCTAGATGAAGCAATTTAAAATTCAGCAGATATGTAAGTTTTTGTATCAATGTGGAAAAAAACGTATTTTAGTAAATTTGGTAAGGAGCTACCCCATAATCTTTTTGGTGTTCCAGACATCCAGAATCGTAATCTGGACTATCTTGAGTTTACCCCACTCTGACGCAATAATGAAGGATAGTATTGTAAATGTCAATACTGTCATGCTGTACTTCACATGGTAAGATCATGTGAACAGCCTGCAATCAGTAAAGCATACTGTGCAAGTACTGATTCATTCACTGTCGTACTCAGGCCGCTCATTTACAAAGGTGAATAATTTTGAAACGGTTGGCCCGAGTAAAGGTACAGTGTAGTCATGGAAAAAAATCAAAGCTCTGGTTCACATGAGTGTCAGTGTAAAATCCTTGCTCTTGGCTTCAGCATTATATTGCTTCAACCAGCTACATCCTGCTTTTCCTCTTCCCCATTACCATCAAGCCTCATCTGACTAGTTTTGCCCCTGCTAAAGATAGATTCAGTGAAAAAGCATTTGTATGCTAGGAGTCTGTTGACTTTTGGTTTTTTTCCTTCCTTTCTTTTTACTATCTTCTGTTGCTTCCTCCCAGGGTCATCATGCTGAAACAGTGTTCAACCGGGTTTTGCCAGGGCCTATTGCACCGGACAGCAGCAAGAAGCGGGCCCGTAGGATGCGACCAGACCTTTCTAAGATGATGGCCCTGATGCAGGGTGGAGGCACTGGGTCCCTGTCTCTGCATAATACCTTCCAACACAGCAGTAGTGGCCTGCAGTCTGTGTCATCTCTGGGTCACAGCAGTGCCACTTCTGCGTCTTTGCCTTTTATGCCGTTTGTGATGGGTGGTGCAGCATCATCCCCTCATGTAGACTCCAGCACCATGCTTCATCACCACCACCACCACCCCCACCCCCACCATCACCACCATCACCATCCAGGCCTGAGAGCCACTGGCTACCCTTCTTCACCAGCCACTACCACCTCTGGTACTGCCTTGAGGTTGCCACCACTGCAACCTGAGGAGGATGAGGACGATGAGGATGAAGATGATGATGATGATTTATCTCAGGGCTATGATAGCTCAGAAAGGGACTTCTCACTCATTGATGATCCTATGATGCCAGCCAACTCAGACTCCAGCGAAGATGGTGATGACTGAAGCCCCATCATGGTCCCCATCGCTTGGGTGGCTGCTGTATTTTCATTTACTCTGGCCCTTGGACTGTGGAAAAGTGGGAGGGGCAGGGGAGATGTGGGGAAACCCAGGACTCCAGGAGGTGAAAAGGAAAAAGAAAACTTGTACCTGATTGCTTCCAAATTTGAGAGGATTGGCTGGGCAGGGGAACTCCTAAAACAATACATGACTACTTCCTCGTTTCTGGGGAAGGAAAGGAGACTAGAGCAGCTGATGTGCTCACCCCTCCCTAGACACCTCCATTAACCACAGACTATGTAGCGCTGGCACTAGCCTCCGGCAGAGCCTGTTCCTGACCGAACTGTGGATACAGCTGGAGGGTCAGGAACTGTTACCTTCCTTCCCCTTGGCATTAATAAATTTAAGTTAATCCTTTCCCACTCTTCCCTTGTTCTATATTTGCTCAAACCCAATATATTAATTTTAAGAGTTGATGTTCACGATGGGTAATTTCAACATCATTTTCCTAAAGTTCATTACTGTTCATGCCGAGTTACCTTGGATAGGGCAGACAAGTCATCCGTACTCCATTAAAGGGTTTATATAAGCTTAGGCTCTCCACCTTACCGAAGGCAAGGAAACGATCTAAGCTAAATGGCAGGCAAAATGTTCCAGATTCAAACTCCAAGTTCTTAGAAGAGATGAAAAGGAAGAATTTCGTCAATACCCACGTACATTTTGTCTCGAATTAAATAACGGTGCTTTGGGGAAGCCTAAGAATGGTGTCACTTCATGAACTGCGGCAAGGGGACTGGCTAACTGGAAGGACGCGGTCACGACTTGGCGGGGGGTGCATTCTATAAATTCCCTCAAGCCATTTGTTTCCTTTGACCCTTCCCCTATCACCCTAGCGCTCAAATGAAGCCTGGGCATTTAATTTCCCTTTCTATGGCGAAGCTCTTCCCCCGTATCGCCGGCCCTAGTTTAGTCTTACGGGCAGGGTGGGCTCGTCTCCCAGGTTTGAGCTCTCTGTCCGCCCGGAGCCCCCGACCCAGCGTCCTGGCACCGAGGATCCTTCCAGCCCTGAAGCAGCAGAGGCTTTTACTTCCGCACCTTTTCTAGGACAGGAACGGACCGAGTTACGCTGCAGTCTTTACACTCCTACCCCACGCCAGACCCTGCTCTTTCCGCTTCCCCTTCCTTTGGGTGGGGCCACTGCACCCGCGCGCGGTAGCTTGTGTGGGGCGGGGCCGGCACGTCAGGACTCCCGCCTACTTCTCAGTGCCCAGCGGCGGTCGCCGCTGCCGCCGCCGCCTCGGCAAGGAGTCCGAGCGCCTGGAAACCGCGGCCTGGCAGAGAGTAAGGGCGGGTGCAGGGGGTCACGTGATGACGTCGACTCTCGTGCGGCTGTTGCTAAATTGACAAAACCCCGCGAAAATCTAAACTCTTTTTGCGTTACATATTTTGTTGCTTTCCAGACTCTTTTCCATCCTCTCCTCCCCCTAACCTCCGTAGGAAGGATTTAAGAAAAAAAAAATAAAAGAATCCCAAGCGCTGCTGGGACCCGGAAGCGGAAAGGGCATCTTTGAGGTCGATACTTCCGGGTCACTGGGAGAGTGCGGGATTCCAGGGCCGAGAGAGGGTGGCTGAGCCGGGACCTCGCGTGATTCTCGGAACCCGAGGAGGAGCGGCGTCTGTGGCTATGGCTGTAACTCTGGACAAAGACGCTTATTACCGGCGAGTGAAGAGACTGTACAGCAATTGGAGGGTGAGATAGATCCCGTAATTTTCCCTAGGGAGCCCCCTTTGCCATCCCATAATAACTCCGTTTCTCGGCGCCTTTTTTCCCCTTTCCGTCGGGAATTCCCGGGTTCAGTGTCGCGCCGCTTTAGTTGCTCCAGGATCATTCACCGCAGGAGGCTCTGAGCGCCGCCCAGTAACAGGGAATCCCCCCGGCAATCACCCTGCCCTGCGGCCACCACCATCTTCCCTGCGTGCCAGCCCCCGTCATGCATAACAACCACCTCTCGTAGTTTCTTCCCGCCCTAGGAGAGGCATCATCATCCTTCCCTCCCACTCCGTGATCAAGTCTTGCTGCCCCCTCCTGCAGTGTTCGCACACACCCACGCACTCGCTCTGTCCTCCCAGAACCACAGTGTTGCGCCCCAGGTCCCGCCAGAATTACAACCATTTCGTCAAGGATGGATGGAGGGTCCAAGAGAATGTGAACCGGGCTCTTGGCGTTTATCGTTTGCGGGGCTGTTGCTGGAGTTAAAAAAAGAAATACTGCTCACGCGCAACCGCCTCATGTTCTAGGCCCTGCTGCGGGCAACACAGAAACCTAACGCTGAAAACCTGCAGGCTTTAGTTAATGCAAAAAACGATGTGTTGCCTAAAACCTCATTAGTTTTCATCCTTGGTTGAGTATCCGGGGCACGTGTTCAGAAAAAGAGCTGTTGCAGTACCCAGTCTTTTAGGGATTGGGCATTTTTGCTGCTTGAAAAAGTCCCCAGTTAACGATTTTATTTTTATGCTGGTAAGTTATCAATTCAAACATTTGATTGCATCCTGTGGTGCATTCTGAGCTAACTAGGTTAAGTCTGGCTTCTGAACTCTGTCATTCAGGGAAGATAAAACTAATGAAGACTTTCAAATCTGAAAAGCGTCCTGACAAAAATGATCAGTTCTGATTTCAGCATTGTAAATTGCCTTTCAAACTGATCTTCTAAAAACTAAGCTATTAAAATTGGTCATTTCCCTACCATTCGTATTAAAGGTACCCGTGCATGTTTCATCTTTTGAGCATAAATGCATTAGATAATTGAAAATAAAATGGGTTCTTTGCATTTTATGAGAAGCAAAAATAAGGACTCTATGCTAGGCTAAAGCCAAACATAAATTTTATTTTAAAATTTTTTATTGGTTAATTTCTACCAGATGTTTTTACAGTTTCTCTCACTGTCACATTTTAAAGTTTGAATGTGATCCGTATTAGAAAAACTCTTTCTAAATGCCCAGATATTTCCTAAAGTACTATTGTACAAGTAATAATAAAAAGCCCTCTCTTCCACCCATAGACCCCAAAATTACACACCTTTGCTGTGGTGGTTGCTTCTAGTCCCAGTGATTCAGAGTTTATCAAATTATCCTCTCTAGACCATGTATGGAAGCTAAGATTAACTTAGAGCTCAAAGCTCCTCTACATGATAAGTGAATGCAAAGCGTGAAACTAGGAAAAGCTTGAGGCCTGGAGACAGATTGGCAAACTTAATGTCAAATGACAGTTTTTAAATCCATGAAAGTTATTGGCCCCCATTTTTCTGTTTGCTTCTCAAAAACCATTAAAATTTATCTTGGCCCTCCTGTCATTTGAAAGGAGCATGTTAGACTTTAATAAGATCTTGGTGTTACAAAGTTACAAGCCAAATCAATACAAAAATGTACTCATTAGCAAAATTTGTGGTGTATCATTATGAAAAATCTTATTTAAAAAGACTTTCTGCTTTTTTATAACTAAATTTTAACAACTATGCCTAGAACCCACCTGTAGAATTTCTTTATGCATTGTCGTTCCAGGTTGCAGTACTTTGATTCTGATCTGCTTAACCAAAGATCATAGTTTTCTGGGATAAGTTCTGGTTGCTTATCCTCTTAGCTGCAGCAGGAAAATAGTGAAATGTACAGGTGCAAGCTATGTTTGTTTTTCTACACTATTTTTTTTTTTTGAATAAGAAAACTGGCATTGAAATGAGAATAACTAGAAGTTAACTATATAAATTCCAAGCCTTGTGTTGTCAGCTCCCATCTGCAAAGAAATCTGTTACGACAAAAATTAACTAAAAGATTAGTTTGGGCTCCACACCCACTTTTAATTATTATTTATTTATTTGACTGCTTTGGGTTTTTGTTGCTGCATGCAGGCGTTCTCTAGTTGCGGGAAGGGGGGGCTACTCTTGGTTGCGGTGCAAGGGCTTCTCATTGCAGTGGCTTCTCTTGTTGCAGAGCGCAGGCTCTAGGCGTGCAGGCTTCAGTAGTTGTGGCGCACAGGCTTAGTTGCTCCGCGGCTTGTGGGATCTTCCCGGATCAGGGCTCGAACCCGTGTCCCCTGCATTGGCAGGCGGGTTGTTAACCACTGCGCCACCAGCAGAGTCCCCACACCCACTTTTAAGTTTTAGATACCCTTAAGCATTAATCTCTCAGAACTGTGTGGGTGCTTGTGGTAGCTCCAACGCTCTTCAGCTACCTAGAGTTATAGAGCACCAAAAGGCTACCAATCTTTTTTTTTTCTTTTTCTTTTTTAAAAAAAGAGTAGGAGCTAATGTGTTTCCTAATCTCATCTATGCAAGTTGAGTTTGGCTAAGGTACATTTTGTGAGGCTATTGTAACTAAGAGGTATCTCTTAATCACAATTTTCATGACTTACATCCCCCAAACAGTTGCAGTATCACACATTTCTGTTTGAGTAGAAATTTCTAAAGCATTAAACGTTAGACCTGAGTAAATAGTGTCATTTTAAGGATAAGAAAATGGGCTCAGCCAGAAATGAAACAGGAGACCTCCGTAGTGACTAAAACTTATTATTTATGACTCTTTCTGGATGTTTGAGTCTAGTCTAGTCCTGCCTCTCATTTTTTTAAAATTAATTAATTAATTTAATTTATTTTTGGCTGCGATGGGTCTTCCTTGCTGCCTGCGTGCTTTCTCTAGTTGCGGCGAGCGGGGGCTACTCTTCGTTGTGGTGCGCGGGCTTCTCATCGCAGTGGCTTCTCTTGTTTGTTGCGGAGCATGGGCTTTAGGCGCGCAGGCTTCAGTAGTTGTGGCTCGGGCTCTAGAGCGCAGGCTCAGTAGTTGGGGCGCACGGGCTTAGTTGCTCCGCGGCATGTGGGATCTGCCCGGACCAGGGCTTGAACCCTTGTCCACTGCATTGGCAGGAGGATTCTTAACCACTGCGCCACCAGGGAAGCCCGCCTGTCATTTTTTTAAATGAGAACTGCTCCCAGCGGAAAGGGTTTGCAGCACCTGTCTGTTCTGCTTTAGAAAACCCCAGGTGATGGTATTGGATCATGAGCGTCAGCTGGGGGCTTCTCCTCTGTCTTCTTATACTTACAGGGTCCATATTCAGGGCTTCCCAGCCTTTTCATGATTGTGATTGTTTTTAACCAAGTGATAGAATTACTACTGCATAGGGTACAAGGGGGGGTAGGTTACCCACCATCCTGGGGTCCCAGCTGCTTTGAGAGCTGAGGGAATACTGTATCCATGCACACCTATAACTCATTTGAGACCTACCTATTGGGACATACTGCTGTGTGTGTGAACGTTGACTTCAGTCATCTGCCTTTTAACCCAAAAGAGTTCCTAAAAAATCAGAATAGCAGCTGTTTTCAAAAGGAATGCTGATCCATTGCATTCATTCATATGGTGCTGCACTACTGGTCAGGACTGAGGAGTGAGTGGCTCCGGCCTCAAAAAGGAAGTTTGTGCCTGTGGAGAAAACTAATAACCTATAGTGTCAGTGTTTCTCTTGAGTGGCGATTTCTGGCTCTTTGCTGATTTTTGTTGTGGACAAGTTTCTTGTTCTGGATTGCTCTCTAAGACTAGGCAGTAATCTTTTGTGGCTTAGGAAGGTTCTTTAAAATATGGGCAATTTCCATACTACTTTCAACAGGTAATGGCTTGCTTCTACCCATCTCAGTTCATTATGGCTCATTTATCTCTGGCGTGAGCTAGAGAAAGGTTTCTTGAGTGAAGTTTCTTGGTTTCTTGAGTGAAGAGGAAGGCTAGATGGAAGTAAATGCCTGGGCAGGTTAGGATTCATTTATTCTTGCTTACTCAAATTTTTATTTATTTTTTATCACTGTTACCAAGTGCAGTGCCTGGCGTGTAGTAGGCACTCAGTGAATGATGGTAACTTGATTTCTGAACTCTCATGCATTCCTTTCTTGGTTGAAGAGATTTTTATAGAGACTATACTCAGGGTGATCATAAGTCCTGCCTTTCCTGAAACTGTTCACCTGTTGTACATATGTAATTAATGGCATACTTTTTTATTCTCAAAATTGTCTCAGTTTGGGTGATGAATTAGATCGGTGTCTTAGCTATAACTAGAGACTTCAAAAATGTTTCGTGTTTTAATACAGTACCCCTTTGGTTCAAAGGAAGATAGTTGTTCCTCTGCTGCAGTATTTCCCCAACTTTTTATCATTCCAATACCACCTTCACAATTTTTGCCGATTCCTTAGCACTTACATTATTTACCTTGCACTTTAAAAAATCAGTTTTAATCAAGTAATACATATATAGGTTTTCTTTTTTGGGGGGGTGGGTGGGGGGCGGGTACACGGGCCTCTCACTGCTGTGGCCTCTCCCATTGCGGAGCACAGGCTCCGGACGCACAGGCCCAGTGGCCATGGCTTACGGGCCCAGCCGCTCCACGGCATGTGGGATTTTTCCGGACCGGGGCACGAACCCGTGTCCCCTGCATCGGCAGGTGGACTCTCAACCACTGCGCCACCAGGGAAGCCCCATACATAGGTTTTAAAAAACCAAATAGTTCTAACAGCCTTAACAAAAAACAGTCACCTGCCCCAGAAGCACCCACTTTCCAGTTCTTCACTTTTTTCATATTTTGAAGTAATATCTATATACTGCTATTTCTTGATTTATCAGTTGTAGATATTAACTTTTGATAGATTAGGATTGAAATTTAACTGTCTTATACCATCATATTCATTCCAGCTTCCCTGCCTCCTGACACTTCCTGTAAATTTTCTTCTTGACACAGTTATGAAAAATTTCAACATACAGAAAGGTAAAAGAAATTTCCAGTAAGAACCCATGTACCCCCACCTAGTTTACACAATTAATATTTTATCATACTTGCTTTATCACATATCCGTCCCTCTTGATAAGTTTTTTTCCCCAAAAAGTTTTAGTAAACTCAGTCAGTTTACATTGTTATGCTCATGCAACTATTTTCACTGCTGGGCGAAGCAGTAGAATACAATTAATTACCTTTCCTTTTCTCTGCAGTTTTTCATTTTTCATGGCATTAATGATTACTTCAATTTCTCTCCTCTTTTAAATGTCTCTAGCCCTAATTTTTTTCCTGCAGATCTGTCATAATCTCATCAATTTTTTATTCTAAAATTTTCACACTCATCAGATATTTTATTAATTCTGTGTTTGTTTTTTAAATACCGCCAACACCCACCCACCCACCCACTCAGCCTTACATTATTCTGCTCTATCTGTACGGGTTGCTCTCTAGGCCTGTTGAAACTTGGAACTTTCCAGTGTCTCCTGTATCCTACAGTCCATGTCTTGATTTTTTTTCCTTTGTTTTGTTAGAGCATTTCTCTAAGAGCTTCTTAGGAAAGAATACAGAGAATAGATGTTTCTTGAGCCCTTATGTGTCTTAAAAAGTTTTATTCTGTCTCCACTTTTGGTTAATAATATAGTTCAGTGGGTATAAAATTCAAGATTGAAAATCTCTGAGAGTTCTGCCCAGAATTTTGAAGCTATTTGTCAGCCTTCAAGCTTTCAGTCTTACATTTGAGAAGAAGGCTGATGTGATTCTATTTCCTGTTCCAATATATGTGGCCTATTGTTCTCTGTAAAACATCTCTTATTCCTTGTGTTTTGAAATTTCAGTGCCCTGGTATGAGTCTTTCCCCCCCACCCCCTTTGCATTGAGTTGGGAAGTGGGGGGCCATTTTAGTCTCAAGACTCACATCCGTCAGTGCTGGAATTTTGCATTCATTGATCATTTTCTCCCCGTTTCCTCAGTGATCTGGTTTATTTTCCCCCTGAAATTCCGATTTGGTAAGGTTTAGACCTTTTGGCTTAAATTAATTATCTTTCCATTTCATTTCCTGTCTCTTTATCTTCTACTTGCAGATACTGTTTCTTAACTTTATTTTACCACTTTTTATTGAATTTTTTTTTCTAAGTTCTTTTTTGTCCCCTATTCTTTTCTCGTTTCATGGATGTACTATATTTATTTCTCTTATAGGGGATGTTTTATTTGATTTTTATTTTCTGTCCTCGGCCATGCCTGTTTCCTTTGGATTTCTTTGCTTTCCCTCTTACATGAAGGACACTTCACAAAAATCAAAATGAGGCTTGGCTACCCATTTGTATTAAGAATAAGGTAATAAGAAACTGGTGGGAAGCTCTGCTTGAATAGGGTCTCTCAACTAGTAGAGAGGGGTTACGGTAGAGTGAATAGGTTAGCTTGTTCCATGGAGAACCCCCAGATACTGACAATGTCTGAAGTATTTTCTCTGAATTCAGTGATGCTCAAAGAAAAGTCCTCTGATTCTTGTCTTTGGGGCAGTTGTTGTCATTCAGAAAATAGATTTTCATTTAGTTCCTCAGCATTTAGTACTTGCCTTCTGCTGGGCCTAGTATCTAGAGCCTTTTTGAGCTCCTTTCTCCAGAGAATAAATTAAGTCTCTTTGAGGAAGGATTAGGAGTTGTCTCAGGGCTTCCGAGAACTGGGGACTTAAGCTTGCTGACCAGACCTTCTGTTCTTAGCTCTGAACTTATCCGTGTTCAATATGTCCCTTTCCCCTTCTCTAATACTTGGTGCCTCCCGAGCCCTGAGCCCATTAGGGCTCTATGAGATACGCACACTTAACATCAATATCTTCCGGCTGAGAATGCTTGTCAGGCACTTAGTCATTTGCCACTCTGTCGTCTTTTCATCTTCCAAAAAATTCTTTAACCTTAATACATCCAGAGAACATACTTTATATCACTGTAAGTGGACAATTGTGTCACTTACCAAAAAATAAAAAATTGCTGTTAAAAAATAAAGATAATGTAAGCACAATTGATATTATTAAATTGTAATTTTTTTAGGTTATATTTTTAAAGGTTGTATTATTCCATTTATAGTTATAAAAGATCGGCTGTATTCCCTGTGCTATACAATATGTCCTTATAATTTGTTTATTTTATACATAGTAGTTTGCACGTCTTAACCGCTTACCCCTATTTTGTCCCTCCCCGCTAGTAACCACTAGTTTGTTTTCAATATCTGTGAGTCTGTTTCGTTATAGTCACTAGTTTATTTTTTAGCTTTCGCATGTGTTATATCATACAGTATTTTTATTTCTCTGAATTTTTCCCCTAAGCATAATACCTTCTAAGTCCATCCATGTTGTTGGAGATGGAAAAATTTCATTCTTTTTTATGGCTGAGTGAAATATTCCTCTGTGTGTGTGTGTGTGTGTGTGTGTGTTTGTGTACACGTACGCCCCACATCTTTATCCATTCATCTGTTGATGGACACTTAGGTTGCTTCCATATCATGGCTATTGTAAATAATGCTGCAATGGACATTGGGGTGCATATATCTTTTTTTCTTTTTGGCTGCGTTGGGTCTTTGTTGCTGCGCGCGGGCTTTCTCTAGTTGAGGCGAGTGGGGGCTACTCTTTATTTCGGTGCCTGGGCTTCTCATTGCGGTGGCTTCTCTCGTTGCAGAGCACGGACTCTAGGCGCATGGGCTTCAGTAGTTGTAGTGCGCAGGCTTAGTTGCTCCGCGGCATGTGGGATCTTCCCAGACCGGGAATTGAACCTGTGTCCCCTGCACTGGCAGGCGGATTCTTAACCACTGCACCACCCCATATATGCCTACTGGGTAAGGGCTCACTCTGAAGCCAGACTGCCTGGGCTTGAATCCATGACCCCACCACTTATCGTGACCCAACCTCTCTGTGCTCCAGTCTCCTCCATCTTCACATCTATAAGTGTTGCTGTGAGAATTAAATGAGCTAATGTGTATAAGATACTTAGAATAGTGCCTAGCCCACAGTAACTACTGTGTTTCCCATTATTATTAAAGACTGAAATGCAGAAGAATCACAGGCAGAACACTGTTTGACATAAATCATAGCAATACTTTTTTTGGATCTGTCTCCTAAAGTAAAGGAAATAAAAGCAAAAATAAACAAATGAGGTCTTGATTTGGGGTTTTGAATGTGATGATGCATACAACAGCTAAAGTTTTATTGTAGATTACATACAGAAAGTGCTTTCTCAGTAAATACTGTTCCCATCTGAAACACCTGTTTCAGCAACACTTGAGTGTTAAGTGGACCGGACAGACTGGAAAGTGGCAGGCTTTGGCGACAGAAGGGGTTTGGTGGATGTTGAGAGTCTGCACACCAGGGGTCACTGCTGCAAAATGGTTCATCTAGAAAGTCCAGATTTGACAGGGGCTCAAGTCTGAGTCCTAAAGACCTCCCCAGCAGAAGAGGTCACATGGGAATCTGGAGCCGGTTAAGCAGCAGAGTTGAGCCCCAGCTGCCTCTAACAGCCAGCACCTGGAGCTGACTGTAGGCCTGGCCCTGGGGCAGTGGCTGCCAGCCTTGTGGCTTCTCTTTCTTTTTGCCAGCCGCCCACCCCCACTCCAGTATTTTAGAACAAATTCCAGACACAAGTTAATCTGAAAATATTTTAGTATTATATATAACTTTATTATAACGTTACTTTGGTAACGTTATCATGTAAGTTTTACAAGCAGATTATTAAAAATCTCCCTCAGTTTCAGAAGACTGTTTGCAGATGTAACCTGTATAAGGCATTTGTACTCCTCATAAGGTTTGAAAATACAAAGTAGTGCCCTAGATTTTGCTGTGAAAATGTTTGGCTTTACTGTAATCCTTTTCATTGAATCACATTGTAAGAGAAATTTTATTTAAATTTATTATCTTTAGATATTCTGCTGTTATTTATTTTTTCTGATGTTAGAGGCCACTGGTGTTTGTAAAGAATCAAGAATGAAATGGTCAAAGCACATGGGTTCCAAGAGAAATTAGGATTCATCCTCTTACCTTTTTGATGGGCAGTGGAAAACCAGGCATTTTATATTCGTTGAAATCCTGGAGATTTTGATGGATTTGTTTCCCCTATCTTCATAAAAAAGCTGACTACGTGGGTCTTTTTTTCTCTCTCCCTATTTTCAATTATATTGAGATTCCTTTATATGGTTTTCCCATATTATTAATGATTAAGTTACATAATTATATTATATATATTTTTTTGGCTGCGTTGGGTCTTCGTTGCTGTGTGTGGGCTTTCTCTAGTTGCCGTGAGCGGGGGCTGCTCTTCGTTGTGGTGCGCAGACTTCTCATTGCGGTGGCTTCTCTTGTTGCGGAGCATGGGCTCTAGGTGCGCAGCTTCAGTGGTTGTGGCGCACGGGTTTAGCTGCTCCATGGCATGTGGGATCTTCCCAGACCAGGGATCGAACCCGTGTCTCCTGCATTGACAGGCAGATTCTTAACCACTGTGCCACCAGGGAAGTCCCTCTTCATATACTTCTAAAAAATTTATTACTGTGTATTTTGAATTTTCGTACGTGTTTTTTCTGCTAAAAAATTTTGACTCAACCAAGATTTCAAGTATCAAAAAATACTAAAAGGGACTTTTTGGTTAGTTTCAGTGGTGTTTTTTGTAGACAGATGTTTAGGAAATATATGTCAGTAGCCAGAACACGTAAGCATTAAATATAAGGGAATACCTGTTGCTAATTTTGGGAGGTTATCAAGGTACTAGTAATTCTAGTGCCACAAAATCCCATAGTTGGAATGCATGTAGCAAAATTTGGGGGAGGAGAGAATATTTGATGCCAGAGTTAGTGTTAATATATGTTGTAGGAATCATAACACAGTGGTTCTCAAACTCTTTGATATCAGGACCCCTTTACATTCTTAAATTATTCAGGTCCCCACAAAGCATTTCTTTGTATGGGTTGTATCAAGTACCTAAAGAAATTTAGCTTCAAACATACATGAAGCTGGAAAAGGGAGAAATTTTAATAACCTTTTCAGATAATTATGGATATTCTTTGTTATTACACTAAAAGTCTGGAAGTGGTAATCTCTTGAAAGTTAGTTGTAATGTGGAATCTAAAACCACAGCAGTGAACTTTTCATACTCAAGTTATGGGTCTGTCTTGCACCTTTGATCCTTTACCCATGGATGATTTTGTAACAAGCGTTGCTTATTTGGAAAATATTGGTTCCCTCGGTTGTACAGATCTGGTAAATGTACACATTTCATTTTATGATATTGGAGAATCGTGTATGTTAATATCACCACCGATATCAGAAAAGTCTTGAGTAAGTAGAGAAGCTGTCAAGTTCACAATGGTGGGTACAAGTTTATCAAAATTTTGATTTTTGCTTGAAAACTTGAATTTCATCATTGACAACATGTTTGTCATTTGTTTTCCTTGAAGTGATAGGCTCACTTAATTCATTTTCAAGAAAATGTATGCCAGATGCCCAGCTCTGTTTAAATGGCTAGTTCAGTTTGTTACTCAAGTAATTATACAAGTGCTTTTCCTTGAGACAACCATCATACTTCAGTTTGCACACAGAAATGCTTTGTGTGTACTTCCCACTTCTTTACACAGAATATTAAAAAGACATATACTCAAGGGTTAGGATTTCATAATATTAATCATTTTTACTGTGTCAAGGACATTTTTTAGTGAAACTGGATTTGTTTCCTATGAGTGTGTGATAGTGAAGAACATAGTTTGGTGCCACTGCCTTGGTGCTGGAACAAATGGTTATCTGCATGTGAAATAATGAAGTTAGGCCCCTTCCTCACACCATACACAAAAATTTACTCAAAAATGAGTCCTAGATCTAAATATAAGAGCTAAAAGTATAAAACTGTTGTCGAAGAAAGCATAGGTCAATCTTCATGTCCTTGCATTAGGCAAAGCCACCTTAGATATGACATCAAAAGCACAAGAAAAGAATTTGGACTTCTTTAAAATTAAAATCTTTTGTGCTTCAAAGGACAACATCATTACGAAAGTGAAAGAAAACCCACTGAATGGGAGAAAATAATGCAGATCATATCTGGTAAGAGACTTATATCTAGAACATAAAAATAACTCTTAAAGCTTAGTAATAAAGCAGTAACCCAGTTACAGAATGGGCGAAGGATCTGAATACACACTTCTCCAGAAAGGGTATACAGCTCATCAGGAATCATGTGAATGGGGACTCAGTCGACATCATTAGCCATTAGGCAAATGCAAATCAAAACTACAGTGAGATACTGCTTCATACCCATTGGGTGGCTATATAAATAATAAAATAATAAAAAAGATGACAAGTGTTGGTCAGCATGTGGAGAAAGTGGAACCCTCATATGTTACTATTGGGAATGTAAAATAGTGCAGGCACTTTAGAAGACAGTCTGGTGTTTCCTCAAAAAGTTAAACTTAGGGCTTCCCTGGTGGCGCAGTGGTTGAGAGTCCACCTGCCGATGCAGGGGACGTGGGTTCGTGCCCTGGTCCGGAAGGATCCCACATGCCGCGGGGTGGCTGGGCCCATGAGCCATGGCTGCTGAGCCTGCGCGTCCGGAGCCTGTGCTCCGCAACGGGAGAGGCCACAACAGTGAGAGGCCCACGTACCACAAAAAAAAAAAAAAAAGAAAAAGAAAAAAAAAGTTAAACATAGAGTTACCATATAACGAGCAATCCCTCACCTAGATATATACTCAAGAGAAATACGTGCACACAGAAACTGCCGTGAATGTTTATAGCAGCATTATTCATAGTAGCCAAAAGATGGAAACAACCCATATATCAAACAATTGATGAATGGATACAATGTGGTATATCCACATAATGGAATGTTACTCAGCAATAAAAAGGAATGTGGTATGATACATACTACAACATAGATGAACCTTGAAAGCATGTTAAGTGAAAGAAGCCAGACACAAACGCCACATATTATGATTCCATTTATATGAAATGCCCAGAATAGACAAACCCTTAGGGACAAATGAGATTAGTGGTTGCCTAGGGCTGGGGGGAGATGGATAATTATTGCTAATGGGTTTTTTGGGGGAGGATGAAAATGTTCTAAAATTTGTGATAGCTGCATAACTAAATACACAGAAAACCACTGAACAGTACACTTAAAGTGGGTGAATTGTATGTGAATTCTGTCTCAGAAAGCTGTTTTAAAAATAGAGTAGGGTTTCCCTGGTGGCACAGTGGTTGAGAGTCCGCCTGCCGATGCAGGGGACACGGGTTCGTGCCCCGGTCCGGGAAGATCCCACATGCCACGGAGCGGCTAGGCCCGTGAGCCATGGCCGCTGAGCCTGTGCGTCCGGAGCCTGTGCTCCGCAACGGGAGAGGCCACAACAGTGACAGGCCCGCGTACCGCAAAAAAACAAACAAACAAATAAAAATAGAGTAAGTGATGGCTGTGAGGTTGTCAGGCAAACATGTACCTTAAACTTAGAATTTCTGTTAGGAAAAAATTACACATATCTTGGGGAAATACTGAAGTTTGTATTCCTATTTTGCTAGTGTGAAAGAAAATGAACAAATTACTCTACTTTTCAGAAAGGAGAAGATGAGTATGCCAACGTTGATGCCATTGTTGTATCAGTGGGTGTTGATGAAGAAATCGTTTATGCCAAATCAACTGCGTTACAGGTGAGAAATTTACAGCTGTGTTTAGCCCTGAGAGTCATTGAATCAGCTACTAGACTGTTCAATATCGTAGCCACTAGCCACATTAAAGTTTTAACTTCTCAGTCCTAAGTCTCAAGTACTCAGTAGTGGCTATCATGTTAGACAGAGGACATACAGAATATTTCTGTCACAAAAAGTTCAGTGAACAGCACTGATTTAGAACATAAGGAAAAAGGAAGAGAAGTATATAAATTAGGATGGATTTAACTTTAAATAACAGAAAAATCTAAATAACAGTGGGTTAAAAAGAATATTTCTTTTTCTTTTAGATAGTCTTCAGGGACCCAGGTTTTTTCCCGGTCTCTACTCTGCCATCCATAGAATATAGCCCTTGTGCTCATTTTGCAAAATTTGCTGCAGCTTCACCCTTATATCTGCATTCTGAGCAAAAAGAATGGAGAGAGGGAATAAAATGGGAGACCCTCCCTCCTTTTTTAAAGAGACTTTCTTGAAGTCCCACAGAATACTTCTACTTAAAACTTAATGGCCCAAATTTAATCTAATGGTCATGCTTAGCTGCAAGAAAGGATGGGAAATAGGGTCTTTGTGCTGAGCATTTTGCCCAGCTAAAGGTCATGAGTCTCTTTGAGAGAGAAGATATGAGTAATTGGTAGGCAACTAACAATCTTTGGGGAGCTAGAATGCACAGTTCCCTGAGGTGCTTCTCTGTCTCTTGTTTTATGCATTTCTGTCCTACTAAACAGTAATATACTTCCTATAAAACACAAATTATCCAAACGATTTGATGGTCTTTATTACGGAATGTTTCAAACAAATAAAAGTAGATAAAAGAATACATTGAACTCCTCCTGTGTACCCATTATCCAATAAATTGTCAACTCCTGACCAATCTCATTTCATTTGAATCTACATCCAGGTTCCCCATTCCATGATTATTTGGAAGTTAATTCCAGATACCTTAATTTATAAATATTTCTGTGTAAGTACATTAATTTTTTTGTATCTGTACACACCGTTGTCTTTTCCCATAGACATGGCTCTTTGGTTATGAACTAACTGATACTATCATGGTCTTCTGTGATGACAAAATCATCTTTATGGCCAGCAAGAAAAAAGTGGAGTTCTTGAAACAGATTGCTAACACTAAGGGCAATGAGAATGCTAATGGAGCCCCTGCCATCACACTGCTCATACGAGAAAAGGTCAGAACTAATAAAGAAGGTGTCATAAATGTGAAAGAATGTTTAAAAGTGATAAACAGAAAAGCCTTCTAGGAATTTAAAAAATACAGGGGAAGATTTAGCTGACTGTCATTTGTTAGTCAGGAAGAAAAGAGTTCAGTAGTCCTGTCAGTTCTGCAGTAAGACAAATGGGTTATGAAATTCTGGTGAACACTAACTTTATCCATTCTTGACACTGTCAACTTGTTTGTTTTAATCTGAGTGCCTTAATTAGAACAAATAGCTTTTAAATATCCTTAAGGAAAATGAGGCATACCTCATTTCCAGTTTTTATCAAATGTACTCTTCTTTGTTATACTGCCCACTTCTCTTCTGAGAAGATTTCTTCTCAAAATGTTGTTCACCTTTGTATTTGAGTTTCTTAGCTGTTCCTGAAGAAAAAGAATAGCCTTCTCCGCTTATATGTACTTCACTTAAGCATATAAAGATATTGAAAGAAATTTTGCGTTACCTTTTGGTGTGTTATAGTCTGCCCTAAAGAAGTAGGTAGTAGAAGGGGAAATAGAATTTATTCTTTCTGTAGTTTAGAATATTCTCTGCCTAGTACTAGTAGAACACAGATGTCTAATTCTGAAATTGAACCCCTTTTCCTCCCTGTGGCACTGATAGAATGAAAGTAATAAGAGCAGCTTTGATAAAATGATTGAAGCCATTAAAGAAAGCAAGAATGGCAAGAAGATTGGCGTGTTCAGCAAAGACAAATTCCCAGGAGAGTTCATGAAGAGCTGGAATGACTGCCTCAACAAAGAGGGCTTTGACAAAGTAAGAATACTCTTGGAAATAGGCACATTGAGAGTTGAGAAGAAAAAATTGTGAGGAGCTTCCATAACAGATAATGCAGAGAATTTGTTTTGGGAAAGCTATATATTCATTCACACTTCCATTTTTCATTCCCTTCGGCTGAGCAGTAAGGCAGTTTTCTTTCCAGTTAGGAATGAGGCATTCAGGAGAGAGTTCAGGTACTTCAGAGGGAAACTGAGGAAAATCTCTTGTCCAAAAAAAATTTTGTTTTTTTCTTTTCTTTCCTGTCTGCCTTCCTTCAGCCTTTACGGAAACCTCAAGAGAGAGGCATTTATATTTACATTTTAAATGATACATTAGTTTAATGCCTCTTAGAATACACCAGTGACCTGGTAAAGAGCTCTTTCAGATGTTTATTCAATCCAAGAAGAGGAGATTTAGATATTCTGCAGACTGCTGATGAGTAGTTTGCTGTTAAATAACCAGATATCATCACTGATAATATTTGACTTGGGGGAGAGATATTTCTTTAGCAATTCCGTATCTGCATGTTAGAAACTGTTTATCGCTTTGATTGCAGATAGACATCAGTGCAGTTGTGGCCTATACCATTGCTGTAAAGGAGGATGGAGAGCTCAATCTAATGAAGAAAGCAGCCAGCATCACCTCTGAGGTCTTCAACAAATTCTTCAAGGAAAGAGTCATGGAAATAGTCGATGCAGATGAGGTGAAAAGAGAGGGGGGCGTCTTTTTACTGTTTTAATGAAGCAGAAGTAAGTCTCTCCCATGCGGCGTTTTTTGGTGTGTGTTCGCCTTCCTTTGATACATAAGTTGGTGTGTAATTGTGCCAGCTCTCTTTCAAAATAACTATAAACCTGCACTGTAGTTTCTGGAGGTTACCCAGTATTTCACTTGAGAATTCCTTGAATAGCTGTGAATTCCACATATTCTCTAAATTTGCTTTACATGTACACCAGTATGTTAAGTGGTGCATAAACCACTTCGTAAGACTTCTATAGCATCCTATATGATGTCAGGATATATGTTATCTTCAAATGGTGATATCCAAAAACCCAACACCCCTCTGCCACTCTCTAGTAAGTATTGTTTTATTTCTGGATATACTTACAGAAAGTTCGACACAGCAAACTGGCTGAGTCTGTGGAAAAGGCCATAGAAGAGAAAAAATACCTAGCCGGGGCAGACCCTTCTACTGTGGAAATGTGTTACCCTCCTATCATTCAGAGTGGTGGCAACTATAACCTCAAGTTCAGTGTGGTGAGGTAAGTAGGAGAATTTCAAAATATAACAACAACCAGAGCATTTCAGCCTTTGGCCTGTTTTTTTTCTTGGACTCATTCTGGAATTCAAAAAAGTAGGAGGAGGGGCTTCCCTGGTGGCACAGTGGTTGAGAATCTGCCTGCCAATGCAGGGGACACGGGTTCAAGCCCTGGTCTGGGAAGATCCCACATGCCGCGGAGCAACTGGGCCCATGAGCCACAACTACTGAGCCTGTGCATCTGGAGCCTGTGCTCTGCAACAGGAGAGGCCGCGACAGTGAGAGGCCCGCGCACCGCGATGAAGAGTGGCCCCTGCTCGCTGCAACCAGAGAAAGCCCTCACACAGAAACGAAGACCCAACGCAGCCAAATAAATAAATAAAATGAATTTATTTAAAAAAAAGTAGGAGGAGAAAGAATAATCATTAGCCTGCTTTTTACATTATCTTCTTGTCTTATTCTATGCATATTTTTATTTTATTTCACAGTTACTCATTTCTTACTTGAGTATTTGATTGTAAGCATTTTCCAGATGATTTAAAATGCCGAGAAAAATGCAAAATGTTGAAAAAAAATCTTATTAGATATATCGTAATGTAATTCCCCTTCTGATTTTTAAAAAATACTGTAAAGAGGGGACTTCTCTGGTGGTCCAGTGGTAAAGAATCTGCCTTCCAATGCAGGTGATGTGGGTTCAATCCCTGGTTGGGGAACTAAGATCCCACAAGCCGCGGGGCAACTAAGCCCACGCACTACAGCTACTGAGCTCACGCGCCTCAATGAAAGAGCCGGAGTGCTGCAACTACTGAGCCCAGTGCTCTGGACTCCGTGCGCCACAGCTACAGAGCCCACACACCCTGGATGGAGCCCATGCGCCCCAACTAGAGAGAGAAAAACCCGCACACCACAACTAGAGAGAAGCTCATGCGCCACAGCAAAGAGCCTGTGCCACAACAAAAGATCCCGCATGCCTCAACAAAGATCCAGCATGCCGCAACTAAGACACAATGCAACCAATAAATAAATAAATCCATCCATACATACATACATGCAATGATGTTATAACCATAGGTTTTAAAATAAATAAGTAAATAAAATAAAAATTAAAATACTGTAAAGAATGCTGTGTGTCCTGGTTGGTTGGAAAGGATTAATTCATGGTGAATTCATAGTGGACTGGTGGAAAGGTGATGCCTTACCATCATGCTGTTAGGTTATAATGAATAAAATTCAGTATATGTTTTACATACTTAGGATACAACAACTTTTTACTGAATTTTTATCCTAAAAGCTTTGGCCATTAAAGTTACTCCAGAGCATTTATAAACTGATTTGTTCTTTTAAAAAAAAGTTTAGGTCATTTTTCCGCTTCAGCTTTGGGGTATAGCAGGGAAAGGTAGTGATTACAGATGTGTGTGTTAGTGATACTAAGGACTTCACTAGTTTGTGTAATGAAATGCTTTCTTCCTTTGGTCTCTAGTGACAAGAATCACATGCATTTTGGGGCCATTACCTGTGCCATGGGTATTCGCTTCAAATCTTACTGCTCCAACCTTGTTCGCACTTTGATGGTTGATCCTTCTCAGGAGGTTCAAGAAAATTACAACTTTTTGCTTCAGCTTCAAGAGGAGCTGCTAAAGGAACTAAGACATGGTAAGGTGCCTTAGATAAGGTTTAGAAATCATGTAACAAAAATGTAGCATTTATGGGCGTGTTTATCCCTGAGGCTCTTGTACTGTAAATAGAATTAGATTTTACTAACCTCCAGTCATCCTAGCATTTAGTTCCTCAGTGTACTTTTATGCATGGGTGGTTATTGTGGTTTTATACTGTTGTTTAAAAAAACCTCTGACTGGTTAGGCCTCTGTGTCCAGATCTTCATAAAATACTCTGGCCTTATTACTTTTCTTGAGAAACTTCTGAGAAGTAGTATCTCTCCCAGCAGGCTGTGTAATATTAATCCTATATTGAATGGATACCCGGAATCTTAGTTTGAGAGATCTAATAGCAGCCCTGCTAAGCAAGCAGCTGCCTACCTCAAGAGCAAAGCACTTGGCACTCTTTTGCCTTGAGACTTTTCACTCCCCGATGGCTAAATGGGCCTTCATGTTTACCACCTTCAAACTACTTCGTAAGCCCGCTCATGTTTTGCAGAGCTTCCAGGCACCATTCCCCCATGATACCTCAAGTCGATCTTGAGAAATCGAATTAGAGATCATAGTCCTAGGTAGTTTAATAATAAAAACCCCTCTGAGGCTACCATATCTGGCTTGAAATATGTATTCATATCCTAGACCCTGAAAAATTAAGTCCAGAGTTCTTCCAGCAGTAATTCACCCATTTAGTAGTCGTGTTTTTCAAAATGTATAATAAGTTTAATGTGATACCTTTTATCAACTCTTGAATTATTTCAATGAAACCAACTGGGGTTCCACAGTCCCACTGGAGTGATTCTAAAAAACAGTGTAATTAAAGAATGACCAGGCAGATTGTTTTTTAAAATGCACATTTCTAAGTCCTACCACTCCTGCAACTGTATTCCTTATTTTATGCTTTGAGAAACCCTGCTTTAGGAGATATTTATTTATTTATTTATCTCTCTATCTATTTGTTTATTTATGGCTGCATTGGGTCTTTGTTGCTGCACGCAGGCTTCCTCTAATTGCAGCAAGTGGGGGCTACTCTTCGTTGCGGTGTGGGGGCTTCTCACTGCAGTGGCTTCTCTTGTTGCAGAGCACGGGCTCTAGGCGCGTGGGCTTCAGTAGTTGTGGCTTACGGGCTCTAGAGTGCAGGTTCAGTAGTTGTGGCGCATGGGCTTAGTTGCTCCGCGGCATGTGGGATCTTCCTAGACCAGGGCTGGAACCCGTGTCCCCTGGATTGACAGGCGGATTCTTAACCACTCTGCCACCAGGGAAGTCCCTAGTGGACTTAATAGGTGAAAAAAATGTTGATTAAAAAAATGTGATTTGGGGCTTTTTTTTTTCTGAAAGATGCTTTAATGTCCCATGTCTGTCTCATTAGGTGTGAAGATATGTGATGTATATAATGCTGTCATGGATGTGGTTAAAAAGCAGAAGCCAGAGCTGCTGAACAGAATTACCAAAAACCTTGGGTAAGATGCTGTGATATACATTGTCACTCTGAGTCAATTTTCGTGACTGGCAGTCAGGCAAAATATTCTTAGATGATTCAACCAATATTTATGGACTATTAAACTTAACTGTGTGCCAGACACATTGTGTTATCAGAGAATGTGAGAAATGCTTGAGTTCTACTCCCAGGGATAGGGTGGAGATTTTTCCAGACCAATGTAGTAGATGCCAGTAGTGTTCCAGCCTTAAATTACAAATGTGAGGAGACATTACATACTATATTTCCTTTCTTAGAACACCTCAGCTCATATTTGCAAATTAAGTACTCTGAGATATCCTACTATTTAAATTCTTTTTTCAATTTTTATTTTATCCAGTGTTTCTCAAATGTATTTGACCACTGAACACCTAGAAATACCTAATAACATCTTACAGAACCAAAGACATTTGAGAAACAAAAGCTCTAGGCAGTCTCCTTAGATGGAAGCTAGTTGGGGTATATAGTTTATTTCTGTCCTTCTCTGATGGACAAGAAGAAATATATTGACCTATACCAAGTCTTGGCCTAGGTGACTTAATGAAGCCAGTTATCACATTCTACTAAATATAATAAGTGTTATATGCAGTACTTAATTAGAAAGTCATTTTCAGCATATTAACCCAAAGACTGTCCTCAGATCTTCTTTAACTGACTGATCATCAGGGGCAAATCACTCAGCATGTTTGCTTGCCTTATCTTGTAAATTGAAATAGGATATATTGTACTTGACTCAGGTTAGAGGTCTTTTAGCCTATTGCTAAAGTTTCTCTTCATTCCTTTTTTAGGTTTGGAATGGGCATTGAATTCCGTGAAGGCTCTTTAGTAATTAATAGTAAAAATCAGTACAAACTGAAGAAAGGTGAGTTTTACATGCATGCACTAGAAAAATAACTTTTTTGAAACTTTTCTTTTTGCTTTGTCTCCCTCTATTCTGTATAAAATCACACTTCTCCATCCTTTCACAGTCATTGACTCATTCCTGTTTTGCTCTTTTAGGAATGGTTTTCAGCATCAATTTGGGATTCTCAGACCTGACTAACAAGGAAGGGAAGAAACCAGAAGAGAAAACCTATGCCCTATTCATTGGTGACACAGTGCTTGTGGATGAGGTATGTATTGCTTCTTCCACTTTGAGTGGTCATGAACTGACTTTGGAAGCACATTTTTACCCTATGGTTCCCCCCTCCTTTTTTTTAATTGAAGTATAGTTGACTTATAATATTATGTTAGTATCAGATGTACAGCAAAGTATTCAGTTATATATTTTTTTCAGATTATTTTCCATTACAAATTATTATAAGATACTGCATATAGTTCCCTGCGCTACATAGTAAATCCTTATTTACTCTTGTTTATTGCTTGTCTATTTTATGTGGGTTTTTTGTTTTTATATTTGTTAAATGCTAGCTAAGGGGAAGGAGAGATCCCTATGATACCCTAATACAGCTAGGGATAGAGATTGTTTAAGCCAAACCCTTTATTACATTGTGGCTTGAACTTCGATTATGATAATGTCAGGAACTGATTCTGATAATGGAACTGATTTTTTTTTAGTAATGGCTTTATTGAGCTACAGTTTACATACTGTACAATTAAAGTGTACAATTTAGTGATTTTTAGTATATTCACAGTTATGCAACTATCACCACAGTCTAACTTTAGAACATTTTCATCACCTCAGAAACCCTGTGTGCATTAGCAGTCACTCCCCACTTCCCCCTCAGGCCTAGGCACTGACTTTCTATCTCTAAGGATTTGCCTTTTCTGGATATTTGGGGTCTTTTTGTGACCGGTTTCTTTCACTTAGCAGGAACTGATTCTTAATAATAGCAAATATTTAAGTGCTCTTATTATAAGCTAAGCATGTTTATGCATTAATTCATTGAATCCTTATAATAACCCTGTGAAGTAAATATTCTTATCCAAGTATGCAGATAAAGAAACTGAGGCACAGAAGTATAAGTAACTTGTCTGATGTCACAGAGCTGGAAAGTGCTTGAGCCAGGTTTCAAATCAAGCCTGTATTCTTAATCATGATCCCAGCGTTGCCTCCCAAATTGTAGTTCCTGATGTGCGTTTCAGAAGATAACTGGTTTTATTTGTTGTCAAAGATTTTTTAGTACCAGAAGGTTCAAAGCATAGCCCAGCTATTTACTGGGTTTGAAAGTGAAAGTGTTTCACTTAAATGCTCTTACAGATGTCTAACTTCCTACTTGTATTCCAGGATGGCCCGGCTACCATTCTCACTTCTGTGAAGAAGAAAGTGAAGAACGTGGGGATTTTTCTAAAGGTAGGAAGAAGATAAATGAGTGGTATAGGAAGTTTGATACAGTGAAGAAGATAAACAATATTGGCTAAAATAATTAAGACCTGAATTTCTGATTATGATTTTTTTTCCCCCATAGAATGAGGATGAGGAAGAAGAGGAAGAGGAGAAAGATGAGGCTGAGGACCTGTTGGGAAGAGGTTCCCGAGCAGCGTTACTTACAGAAAGAACACGAGTAAGTTTACTGTATTAAGTTTACTGTATTACTTTGATGGTTCACAGGTTTTGATAACTTGGGTTTTCCCTTCTCCAGAATGAGATGACTGCAGAAGAAAAGCGAAGAGCACATCAAAAAGAACTGGCAGCTCAACTCAATGAGGAAGCAAAGAGGCGATTGACTGAACAGAAAGGGGAACAGCAGATTCAGAAGTAAGAGTTTGCATGGAGTAGTAAGATTGTTTTAGGGTTATATGTGTTGTGCAGAAATTTCTCAAAAACATCTTATTCCCACTCCAGAGCTCGTAAATCTAATGTGTCCTATAAAAACCCGTCTTTGATGCCTAAGGAACCACATATTCGGGAAATGAAGATCTATATTGATAAGAAATACGAGACTGTAATAATGCCTGTGTTTGGCATTGCGACGCCTTTTCACATTGCCACAATAAAGGTACTAACTTTGAATCAAGCTCCATCCAAACAGTGTCTTAAAATAGATGACTCTCCTGCTTATCATAGATGACTGTCTTTTCTGCATTGTCTCTCACATTCTGCTCCTTCTGACGCTACCTTTCTCGCATTGCTGACTTTCCCCCATCCCTAATCTCCTGCTGTCATTTTTCTTCCTTTCCAGTTTGCACTTTGGAGAAAGTTAAATGATCTAGTCTAGAAACATAATTTGCCTGTTTCTCTTTGAACTTTGAGAATTTTTTAACCTTTTTTCATAAATGTGGCACAGAGAAAGAACTTTGAGAACTCAGTGATTCTTTTGGAAACACACATTTGGTCATATAAAAAAATAGGCTAAATATGTAGTTTATTAGTTTTAGATTAAGGATTACAAGCTAGGTTTAGCAGCTTGTAACTACTAACTTAATTTTAGCATCTCTATAGCTACTGATCTTTATCTAGGAAAGAAATCTGTTTATTTTGCTAATGCTTTTCCTTTCTTTGAACAGAATATAAGTATGTCTGTGGAAGGAGATTATACTTACTTGCGAATCAACTTCTATTGCCCAGGCAGTGCTCTGGGCAGGAATGAAGGCAACATCTTTCCTAACCCAGAAGCCACTTTTGTCAAGGAAATGTGAGTTCCCAGGAAAACAACCATCCCCAAATGCCTGTTGGCAGAAGTGCTACCCTCGGAAACATTTCGTTCTCTGTGCTGTGTTCTCCCCCATTCTAGTGAATGGCAGCACCTTCCTCAGTGGCACTTGATTAGGTTCACCTTGCTAACTTTGTACTGTTTTGAGGATGGAACCTAATTTAAATCCTCGTGAAGATATTTTATCCTCACTATATACATATTTGGTGATAAAATCTCAAATGTGTGCCACATTGGAGTCTATTCATTCTTGAGGTGGAATAGGATAATTTGGGGAAGTTTATGCTGGATTTGAAATATATGTGTGTTTCCCCCACCCAATGGATTAGTCATTTATAATATTCTCTGTTTAAGAGAGAAGGGAGGTTTTTTCAGTTTTCCAGACATTGTTTCACCAGTCAGTAGTACCTTTTTCTCCTAAAAGATAATTAAACCAGTTATAAAACATAATAATGGGTTCAGGTTACCTGGCGTAATAAAGAAACTCACATAAGTGCTTCCCCTTTTCTGCAGTACATACCGAGCTTCAAATATGAAGGCACCTGGAGAACAGACAGTACCAGCCTTGAACCTTCAGAATGCTTTCCGAATTATAAAAGAAGTGCAGAAGCGTTACAAGACTCGGGAAGCAGAAGAAAAAGAGAAAGAGGTGAACCTGAACACCAACAAAGCACCTTCGTGCAAAAGGACACATGTGGGTTTTGGGGACATGGAAAGATACGTGAAAATTCACATTGATTTCCATTCTGTTTAGGGCATCGTGAAACAAGACTCACTGGTGATCAATCTAAACCGGAGTAATCCCAAACTGAAAGATCTGTACATTCGCCCGAATATTGCCCAAAAGAGGATGCAAGGCTCACTGGAGGCCCATGTCAATGGTATGGATGATGTCTCATGTGCCTGGGCTTTGTCTTCAGGGGCACATTTGTAGGAATGACAGATCAGATAATATAGTAGGACAAGGAAGTGCTTGGAGGAATCTACTTTGACATCGCTGTGTGGCCAGAAGGAAAGGAAAGCTCTGTACCTTATTGGCATTTCCTCTGACCCTGTTCAAATCAGCCAGAAAAGATTCAGTACCTTCTGGCCTAACCTGATGATGTTCCTTGATACTTAGCTGCTTCCTTTCTTCCCCCCCCGCAGGTTTTCGCTTCACGTCTGTCCGAGGAGACAAAGTGGATATTCTATACAATAACATCAAGCATGCTTTGTTCCAGCCGTGTGATGGGGAAATGATTATTGTCTTGCACTTTCACCTCAAGGTATATCTTTTTATCAGCTAGCTGTGAGCTCTTGGGCAAGATCTTTCTATCTCCCTCTTTCCCTTGAAATAGTGATGAAAAATATCACCTATTGCATAAGATCATCAGGAGGATTGAATCAAATAATGCTTATAAAGTCCACAGTGCCTGACATCTAGAAGGTGCTAAGCGTGTTTGTTCCTTTGGTGTGATATATAATGACCTCCAAAACGTATAAGGTCTTCTCCAAATTCCTGTTTCTGAAAATTTTTCTTTAGACAATTTATTACCAACATAATCTTTTAAAAATTTATACTCTTTCATATTCAGATGTCATTATTGATGATGACACCAGGGATGGTTTAACTGTTTTTACATAAATGCTGTGGTTTCCAGTGTAGATGTTTTAATATTTTCATGTTTTGTTGTTATCTTGCTTGTCTGTTGTGTAGACTTCTTTGTGGAAGAAGTCTTCTGACTTCTTTCTTGTTCTTTCTGCTTTGTGCCCTCAGAATGCCATCATGTTTGGGAAGAAGCGGCACACAGATGTGCAGTTCTACACAGAAGTGGGGGAGATCACCACAGACTTGGGGAAACATCAGCATATGCATGACCGAGATGACCTCTATGCTGAGCAGGTGAAATTTGGTTTTGCAGGGGAGTGAGGTAGGATGCAGTCCAGATCTGAGTTCGGTAATTGTTATATTTTATAAACAACACCTGAAACTATCTGCAGAACTTTCTCAAGTATCTGCTGGCATGGTGTAGTGCTATGGCTTATGGATTAGACTTAAGTTGCAGGCTCAGCTCTACAGTTAATGTTATGGTGACCTGTAATAAAGTATCTGTGCTAGTATCATAGTTACCAGAATTAAGGACTACAAAAGCACTTCATGCGTTTTGAAGGGATTCCTATTAACAAGTGATAACTGTAGTTAATTCGTAATTTTTTCTTCTACAGATGGAACGAGAAATGAGGCACAAACTGAAAACAGCCTTTAAAAATTTCATTGAGAAAGTAGAGGCTCTAACTAAGGAGGAACTGGAATTTGAAGTGCCTTTTAGGGACTTGGGGTAATGTATCTCCTCCTCTTTTCGGCCTTTAGAAAAATTAGTTATTCTTCCTTTAATAATAATTTAACATGACATATCATGTCCTTTTTCCTATGGACATCCATTCCTTCTTGGAAATGTTTAAGGGCTGGGGTGAATGGCTTAAGACTGAGAGGCTCCCTCTGGAAATGAGTTTCCAGCAAGCATGCTGGAGTTGTGTTTGGAATGGGAAAAGGAAAGAAGCCTGTTGTGGCAGCAGCAGTTTCTCTTGCAATGAGCCCCATCTTAGGTGAGTTTCTTGCTGTCTTTCAGATTCAATGGCGCTCCCTATAGGAGTACCTGCCTCCTCCAGCCCACTAGTAGTGCGCTGGTAAATGCTACAGAGTGGGTGAGTATTTCTGACCTCTTTTTAGGAAAACAAGTGTTAGAGAAAAGAAAGCAAGAGGGTAGACATTTTGAAAACTAGGTCCTTATTGCTTTGGATTTTCATTTTTGATACTTATCTTAGGTATAAAACTTACTGAACAAATGATTCTTTAAAAGTCTCTTTAGTTTTTAAAGATAGTTTCTTTACATAATTTCCTTAAATGTATTCTCCTTGAGGAAAGATTTTGATCTTGCAGATCCTTTCACTGGGGCTTCTTGGTATCTCGTATTTAGTCTTTTCCCCCCAAAACAAACAAAAAAACAGTTTAGTTATCCTTTGTGTAGTGATTTTTAGATCCTGAAAGAGTTTGAAAATGCTAGTGCTTTGTGGGAAGTATTTTTATGAAAATAATCCTGTTCTTTCCTGACAGCCACCTTTTGTGGTGACGTTGGATGAAGTGGAGCTGATTCACTTTGAGCGAGTCCAGTTTCACCTGAAGAACTTTGACATGGTAATCGTCTACAAGGACTATAGCAAGAAAGTGACAATGATCAATGCCATTCCTGTTGCCTCTCTTGACCCCATCAAGGAATGGTTGAAGTAAGTAGACCTGCCAGCAATCTCCCACTTAGCCCATGAACATTGTACCGTAGAATATGAGTGTGGTATGTCATACATAAAATCTGCTGGTGTACTTAGTGAAACTGCCTTTGGGTTGTTATCAACCAGGACTCGAAAATTTGGGATCTGTTAGACAGAGCCACTTTTTCCTGAATACCCGACAGTAGTTTATGGATGTAGGAAAATCAAAATCTAAGATCTTTTTTGATTCTACTTGATGGGTATATAAAAAGATCCATACACGTGTGTAATAATTTATTTACAAAAAGTGGGGGATATTTCTTTCTAGTTCTCTATTTTTACTAAAAGATGAGAGAATATATTTTTATTTTAGCCTTTGACATTCATATACTGACACTTCAGCTAAAAGAATTCCTCATAGAAGTATCGGAACCCCGATAAAAAGGGAGACATCACTACATAGGTAAAGGGTGAGGCATGTGTAGCCATGAGTGTAGATTGCTCTGCCCTCCTTCCCCCTCCACTTACCTGTGAAGGGGAGGCACTATAAATATAAATCTCCTCTTAAGAAATGGGTTGAGAGAGCTTAGAAATAGACTGTGAGAAAGATACAAGTTTATAGTTAATATGAGGATTTTCCTAAGAAACATATGCAGGTAAGTGATATGGTATCACAAATATTTATTAAGTTTGTATGACTTTTTAAAATCAGCTTTATTGAGGTACAATTTACATGTAATAAAATTCTTCAATTTAAGTATATGATTTGATGTGTTTCAACAAACGTGTACAGTCTTGTATCTACCATCATAATCAGGATATAGAATATTTCCTTTGCTCACAGAAGTTCCTCATACCCCTTTATAATAGTCATTCCCCTCCCTTCAGCCGTCACTGGTTTCTGCCACTATGTATTTTGCTTCATCTAGAATTTCACATAAATGGAATTGTACAAGTATGTAATCTTTTGTATCTTTCATCCTTCACTTGGCATAATGCTCTTGAAATTGATTCAAGTTGTTCTACACATCATTACTATATTCCTTTTTATTACTGAATAGTATTCCACTCTATGGAGAGTCCATACTTTATTTACCCATCTACCAGTTAATAGATGTTTGGGTTGTTTCCCGTTGGGGGTCTTATGAATAGCTGCTGTAAGTGTTATGTACAGGTCTTTGTATAGACATATGTTTTCATTTCTCTTGGATAAATGACCTAAGAGTGGGATTGCTGTGTCATATGTTTTATGGTTAAGTGTATGTTTAACTTGATGAGAAGCTACCAAATCCTTTGCCAGAGTGGCTGGAAAACCTACAGCATGTGAGAGTTATAGTCGCTCCACATCCTCACCAATACCTGGTGTTGTCAGTCTTTTCCGTATTAGCCATTGTGGTGGGTGGCTGTCTCATTGTGGTTTCAGCTTGCATTTCCAAGATTACTGATGATTTTTAGCATTTTATGCTTATGTGTCATTCTGTACTTTTAATAAAGTATATTCATGTTTTTTGCCCATGTTAAAAATCACATTGCTTGTCTTATTACTGAGTTTTAAGAATTTTTTAGGCTGGATATAAGTCCCTCATCGAATAGAGGGTTTGCATATATTTTCTTCCAGTAGTTTCTATGCCTTCTCATTTTCTTAAGATGTCTTTTAAAGACCAAAAGTGTAAATTTTTCATGAAATATGTTTGATCAACCTTTTTCTCTTATAATTTCTGCTCTTTATGTTTTATCTAATAAATTTTGCCTAACCCAAAGTCATAAAAATTTTCTATTCTCTTCTAGAGTTCCATAGATTTAGGTCTTATATTTAGGTCTGTGATCCATTTTGAGTTTTTTTTTTTTTTTTTACTGTGGTGTAAGAATCAAGATTCATACTTTGCATATATGTAGCCAGTTATTCTAGTTCTCATTTGTTGGAAAGGTTATCCCTTACCCATTGATTTACCTTGGCATCTTTGTTTGAAAAAAAAAAAAAGAATATGTAGGAGAGGGTCTAATTCTGTATTGTATTCTGTTCCATTGGTTTATGTGTCCTTACACTGATACTGTACTGTCGTGAATATTGTAGCTTTAGAGTAAATCCTGAAATCAAGTAGTGTAAGTCTTCCCACCTAGCTCCTTTTCAAAGTTGGCTATTATTATTTTGGCTATTCTACGTAAATTCTAGAATCAACTTGTATCTTTCAACCAACTGGTTTATTTTGTCTAAGTTTATCAATTCTAGTATTTGTGCAATCATATATCCCCTTTCATTCCTAATATTGATAATTTCCTCTTTTTGTTAGTCTGGTTAGAGGTGTATCAATTTTTTTTTTTTTGATTTTTTTTTTTTCCCCATCATTATGAAGTGTCTTTTCTTATTTCTGGTAACATTCCTTGTTTTGAAATCTACGCAGTGTGATATTACTATAGACTTCTAGCTTTATTTTGGTTAGAGTTTGTATGGTGTGTCTTTTTTTTGTCCCTATACTTTTAACTTACATTACTTTATACTTAAAGTGATTTACTTGGAGACACCATATATTTGGGTCTTACTTTTTTTAATCCATTCTGAGAATGTCTACCTTTTAACGGATTGCTAAAAACAGGCCATTTACACTTAATTATTAGCATGGCTGGGTTTAAATCTGCCATCTTTTTTTTTTTCTTTTTTTTCTTTTTTTTTTTTTTAAAGAAGGTCAATTTATCTACCTACCTACCTACCTGCTTTGGGTCTTAGTTGCTGCACTCCGGATCTTCGTTGCAGCATCTTCGTTGCGGCATGCGGGACTTTTGTTGCAGCACGTGGGCTTCTCTTTAGTTGTGGTGCATGGGCTCAGTAGTTGTGGCATGCAGCCTCAGTAGTTGCAGTGCACTGGCTTAGTTGCTCCACAGCATGTGGGATCTTAGTTCCCTGACCAGGGATCGAACCTGCATCCCTGCATTGGAAGGTGGATTCTTAACCACTGGACCACCAGTAAATGTACCATCTTGCTATTTGTTTTCCCATCTGTTCTTGTTGCTTTTCTTCTCTTTTTATGCCTTCTTTTAGATTAATTTTATGATTTTTTTTTAAAGATTTTTTTGATGTGGACCAATTTTAAAGTCTTTATTGAACTTGTTACAGTATTGCTTCTGTTGTATGTTTTGGTTTTGTGGCTGCACGGCATGTGGGGTCTTAGCTCCCTGACCAGGGATGGAACCCGTACCTCCTGCATTGGAAGGTGAAGTCTTAACCACTGGATCGCCAGGAGTTGTCCCTAGATTAATTTTATGATTCTTTATGATTATCTTCCTAGTTCGCTGATTAGCTCTACAAATCTTTGTTTTACTTTTATAATGATTACTGTAAGGTTTACATATACATCTTTAGCTTATCACAGTCTGCATTCAGATAATATACCATGTCTGTTAGAAGGTTGTTATGCTTCCATTTCTCTACTTCTATCCTTTCTGCTATTATTAATCATCCATTTTACTTCTAATATACTGTGAATTCCACAATTTATTGTTACTATTTTAGCTTCTAAACAGCTATCCTTTAATTTACAAAATGAGTAGGGGAAAGTCTTTTATATTTACTCACATATTTACCATTCCTGATGCTGTTCATTCCATTGTGTAGTTCCACAGGGATTTTTTAGTCCTGTGCTGCTTTTTATGCAGTGTTTGAAAAGTGTTGTTCCATATTTTGTTTGGTTTTCTGGTTGTTTAAGGTGCAAACGTAAATCTAGTCCTTGGCACTCCCATCATGGCTAGAAGCAGAAGTTTCAGTGTTTATGATTGTGCCCATAATGGCTTGATGCTAGTCTTTCAGACAGGTTTTATGCTGAAGGTTTCTTGTTGTGGTCCTTACTATTATTGTTTTTTGGTTTTCTTTTCTCTTCTTTCCCACCCACTTTGATTCTGTGCTCCTCAGTAGACGTGAATAAATGTCATTAGAGCATTTCTTAACACAAGGCACTTTAAATACTAAAAAAAGGTGCTCTCTCGTGAGGGCTAGTGCTCTGGGAGACCAAACATCAGATGTTTGGGTACGTTGTGGTGGCACAGCGCAAAGAATACCTGCTCCCAAGTATGCAAAGGGTATCTGCTCTTTAGAGATGTTAATGACCAAGATGACACGGGATGTTCTCACAAAGTATAGAGGATTGATTTTGACTTTATAATGTTATTTTTCCCAGTTCTTGTGACCTAAAGTACACAGAAGGAGTACAGTCCCTCAACTGGACTAAAATTATGAAGACCATTGTTGATGACCCTGAGGGCTTCTTTGAACAAGGTGGCTGGTCTTTTCTGGAACCTGAGGGTGAGGTGCGTGAGTGTGGGGTTTCTTTTCTGGTACATAGTGTTGCCCATTATCATTTGGGCGGTTAGGAGAATGCCATATAAGTAGTACGTAGGGGACCAGATCAAACGGGAGAAGCTCTGAATACAACTTGGTATTGTTGTTTCTCCAAGTTAGTTTTACAGGTAAATGATAAATTAATTGGGCATCGGTAGCCACTGACAAGATTTGAGATTACAAAAACTGTTCCTTCAAAGAATTTCTTAGTATTGGGAGAAAATTCTTCAGGTAATCTTGCAAAAATTGTTTTCTAAAAAATTGCCCTCCTACCTCTGTTTAGTGCATTATTACCAACAGTATGTCTGTGGTTACTTTTCCTGGGTAAAGAAGGATGAAGTGACTCTAAGAAATAAGAATGAGATATTTAGAGTATCTAGTGATTGTACCTTATATTAATTTTAATTAAGTCTTTGTATCTCTTGGTCATTCAGGGGTTTGGGTGTTTTTGTTTCATTTTTTCATGTAAGATAGAAATAATGCTGGTGTGCTAAGTGGGTTGAATTAATTCATTAAGTTAATAAAGTAAGTGTTTAAAAAAAAAAAGGAAAACACCCAGTGTACAGTATTATGCTCTCTCTAATTCACCAGGGGAGTGATGCTGAGGAAGGGGATTCTGAGTCTGAAATCGAAGATGAGACTTTTAATCCTTCAGAGGATGACTATGAAGAAGAGGAGGAGGACAGTGATGAAGATTATTCATCAGAAGCTGAAGAATCAGGTTAGTCTTCGTAGGAGAAAGTGTTCATGACTTCTTAACCTAATGTCATTTCTGGAGGCTTTAGAAGGGAAGAATTTTATCATTCCATTTTCCATTCCTGTCTAATAAATAATGTTTAATCAATGTTATTGCAGATTATTCCAAGGAATCATTGGGCAGTGAAGAAGAGAGTGGAAAGGATTGGGATGAACTGGAGGAAGAAGCCCGAAAAGGTAGATTTGTTGTTGTTGTTTTATTTTTTTGAGGCACAGGTTTCAATATTTTTTGCCGAATAAGAGTAACATAAGAACAATATAAAACTGACGTGGAGCCACAGCTACAACTTCATTGACCAGAGAAGAAAATGAGGTCTGGAGTGTGTCCGTGCTCTCCAGGTGGCACAACTCTGCCGACTTGGATGCTTTTTTCATCTGCTCAACCCCCCCCCCGGTGGGCCCTTAGCCATGATAGTCTTGTAAGGCTCCAAAATTAGGCTGTTTGGTCTCCAAATCTAAGTCCTATAATAGTCTTTTGGTCTCCAAATCTAAGTCCTATAATAGTCTAGCTTTCTGGGCCTCTTCCAGGTTAGGAATGTTTTTGTAGTACTGGTTTTAATTACTCTGAAACCAAATGCCAAATGTAAATGAAAGTTGAAAAGGAAAGTACTGTACTGTATCCCAAGCATTGTGATAAGTCCTTTGCATAGATTACCTTTAATCCTAAAACAGTTTTCCATTTTATAAATAAACCAAGGCTCAGAAAGGTTAAGTACTTGCCCAAGATTACACAACTAGTAAGCAGCTGAGTAAAGATTAAAACTGACTCCAGGGCTTCCCTGGTGGCGCAGTGGTTGAGAGTCCGCCTGCCGATGCAGGGGACACGGGTTCGTGCCCTGGACCGGGACGATCCCACATGCCGCAGAGCGGCTGGGCCCGTGAGCCATGGCCGCTGAGCCTGCGCATCCGGAGCCTGTGCTCCGCAACGGGAGAGACCACAACAGTGAGAGGCCCACGTACCACAAAAAAAAAAAAAACGGACTCCAAAGTACCTTCTCTGTATTATTTCATGCTGTGTCCAACAGTGTTAGATACCTAAAGCTAACGTCTAGCTAACTAGTGCCACGTTCTTCTGTTTAGCCGACCGTGAAAGTCGCTATGAGGAGGAAGAGGAACAGAGTCGCAGTATGAGCCGGAAGAGGAAGGCATCTGTGCACAGTTCAGGCCGAGGCTCTAACCGAGGTTCCAGACACAGCTCTGCGCCTCCCAAGAAAAAGAGGAAGTAACTTCGGAACTTTGGCCCTCAGCTCCATTCTTCCTTCAGCCAATCCCTGAAAATTTTACATGACATAGAAACTGTATTTTTCCTTTTTTTCTTTTGAAGTTTCGCCATTTGTGTTTATGGGTTTAGGGGGCCATTTGTGCGGACCAATCTACTTGGGGAATTCCAGGCCCACCAGGACACGTGCCAATGGCCCCATCCAGATGGCAAGGGAGGAGGTGTTCTTGAAGAAGGGCAGAGGCTTCCGCTGTTAATAAATACCGTTTCGTTCCTCTCTCTTCCTGTCACCTTCTGCCAGGACATCGTTGGCTTCTGACATCTTATTCTTTGATGTCTCAAAGCCGTATTTCCAAGACATTGGTACAAGGTGCCTCTTAACTACCTGTACCATGGTTCTTGACCAGCAGATTCAATCCTCCATCCTACCCTACTGCCATGATCTTCCTCACATCTCTTTAAGTTCCATCTTTGCAGTACTCAAGAAAAGGTTCTTGGAATTTGCTAATGGTGTAAACCATACAACTTGAGCTAGTGAGTCTGATCAGGCTGGTACCTCCATCTGAGTTCTCCTGCTTTCTTGCCTCATGCAGATTCTGAGGTATTTCTGCTGCCTTGGAAGACATAAGAAGCAGTGATACTCCCTGGCTTGGTTTCATCTTCTTTACAAATTCACACATGGTACAATGGTAGAAGCAGAATTACCACTGTTTTTTTTTTTTTCTGATATATGAGGAAAAATGGCTGTGTCTCATGTACTGCTTCTAGTGAAAATCTAGAAGGAGGCTCGAAGGAGTCAACATTTAGATCTGGAAGGGGTAAGTCGTGCCTTGGGCCTAGAATACCCTGACGAGAAAAGAGAAGAGGAAGAGAGGCCACATCTACAACACAGCCTCTCGTCACTGCTGCTCCTTGTTTTTACTTGTCTCGCATTGTCCTGTATTTATCACAATTTCTGTTGAACAGCTTTTTAAGTATTTGGGGAGTTTATCTTGCCATCCTCTCCCTCCTGGTTCTCTCTGCACCCACCTGTCCCACTGCAGTTCCTTCTGTGTTCTGTGACTTTAAGAGAAGAGGGGGGGAGGGGTCTCGGATTTTGTTTGTTTGTTTGTTATTTTCTCCTTAGCAGTAGGACTTGATATTTTCAATTTTGGAAGAACTAAGAGATAATAAACTGTGGTTTTTTTTTTGTTGTTGTTGTTTTGTTTTTGTAAATTCACCTTCTGTGACAGTTCTTTTGCAGTTCCTGAAAGCAAGCCTGCTTCTCGCCTGGAAAAGTACCAAGCCATTAGAGAATAATTCCCTTAATCCAGCTAATATCTCAGAAAGAAACTTTCATCATTCTAAGCTTTCATCATTAGCTTGAGACATCATAGTAAACCAAATTCATGGTAGAACAAGTTGCTTTATAAGAGACTTTTTACTATGGTTCCCTCAGGGTTTAGAATGGAATAGCACTTGCCCATCACAGAAACAAATCTTCAGTCATCTCCTTGTAAATAGCATGGAGGGCGGCAGCAGCTTGAAGGGACACCTTCAGCCTTCCTATGGGGGTAGCCTGATCTTCAGGGCTAACAACTGTTGGAAAAGGAAAAAGAAACATGTCAGACAGCAGTGTCATTCATTGAAAAACAAACACTTAAATACCTGGTATTTTCCACATTAAGTGCTGGGGATACTAAATAAAGTTATACCTCATATTTTAGTGGGACTCAATCTGGTGGAAGACGATGGAAAACACACAGTCATCACAGTATAGTATGGTAGGTGCTGTGATGAAAACTCTAGGTGCTTTGGGAACACATAGAAGTGGCACCAATCCAGAATGCAGAATCGGAAAAGGCTTTCTGGAGACAATCCATTAGTCTTCAAAAAGTAAAAGATATTCTAAGCATGTACAGCACGTGCCAAGATAGGAGGACAAGTTTGGAAAACTGTAAGAAATGGCAGAAATGAAGCTGTACTGATAAGCAGGAGCCAGAGCACAACAAGCCATTTGTCTTGTAAGGAATGTGGTTTGAACTGAAGGGGTTAGAAATTACAGTTTTTTAATTGGGTTCTAGAAAAGTGGGTCCATTCTTTGGGGAATATATTCCAAGGGGGCACAAGTAGATCAGGGAAGGTAGTCATGAGGCTGTTGAGTGAGTAATTCAGGAGAGAAAAAAAGGGTTCTGAAGTTTAACGGAGGTGGGGACAGATTCAGAACACTTCAGAGGTAAAATTAATAGGATTTTATGATTGAAATGTTGGGAGTGAAGAGATTAGAATCAAGCATGACCATTCTGGGTGGGTAAGAGGAAACAAGGTACACAGTTTTCAGAACACAGTCAGTAAGGGCGGCGAGAAAGTCTGATGTTTAAATTTGAATGAAATCAAAACAATGTGTCTTTTCAAAATTTCCATGTCTCAAACACTGGAGATTCATAATAGATTCTAGTTGTCAGGAGGTATGTGGGCTAAGGTACACAACTGATTACATTCATACTTGATCTAGAAATAAATATAGCTGTAGGGATTTCAATCCAGATTGTCTCATCAACTTTGTAGTGGTAATTATGTATTAAAGGTAAAACAAAATGTATTCACTATCAGGATGATTTCCTTAGACATAAGTGGAACTGAGGAGCACAGAAACATATCACTCACTGTCTAGCTCTTGCTCTTGGATGTCTCTTCCCGATTCCAGGATCTGCCACAGTTCCAGATATGCGTAGCCTACTTCTTGACATTCTTTCTTTTCCTCATCCATAGGGTCACTTACCACTGTAAACTTTAAACTAAAGGGGGAAAAAAATCCATTTAACTCAGTACTGCTGATACCCTTAGGCTTAAAAAAATAATAATTAAAAAAAAAGATAAAAGTAACCATAAATTATACATTGTATTCCCTGAATCCCTTTCCTCCATTTTACAAGACTACAACAGCAAAAGACTGAGAAATCGTTTTAATTTAAAGTAACAGGTCTGGAAGGAATTAAGACTTGAGGTAAAGTAGTTGATCAAGTTGTCTCAACTGTTGAGATATAATTCCTTTTAAGATGGTTTACAGGTTTGCTGAAAGATTTGAAATGGGCAGTGGAGGTGTTGAACAAAAACCCAAGATTATGGAAGTTAGAAGAGGTTTACTTCTAAATAAAAGTGTTATGCCAAGCCTGAGCGGAGTAAAGGAAACAGAAGGAATACAGAATTGCAAAATGAATATAAAAGGTGTATTCCTTAGAGTTGAAAGTCTTGGAAGATGATACTGTAAAGAACACAGCACAGTTCCTCCTAAGCAGTGAGCAGTTAACAGCAATTACAGGACCCACCTCATACCAAAATCCACCGATGCTCAAGTCCCTTATATAAAATGGTGTAGGATTTGCATATAGAATATACTTTAAATCACCTCTAGATTACTTATAATACCTAATACAGTGTAAATGCTATGTAAATAGTTGTAAATACAATGTAAATGTTACATAAATAGTTGCCGGTACATGGCAAAGTTAAATTTTGCTTTTTGGAACTTCCTAGAATTGTTTTTTCAAATATTTTTCATCCACCATCAGTTGAATCCACGGATGCGGGGGGAACCTGCAGATAACAGAAGGCTGACTATTATTACCTTGACTTAGTCTAGCAAAGAATGATATTGAATTCCAGAAACTGATACCTATTAAATTTTTTGAGGTAAAGTTTACATAACATAAACTTACTATTTTAACCATTGTAAGGTGTACAATTCAGTGTTTCTTAGTATAATCACAATGTTGTGCTACCATCACCACTATCTAATTTCAGATCACGTTCATCACCACAAAAAGAAATCTATACCCATTAAGCAGTCACTCCCCACTCTTCTCTCCCTCAGTCCTGGTGACCACTAATCTACTTTCTGTCTCTCTGGATTTGCCTATACTGGACATTTCATATTCCTATTAATTTTTTAAAAGCTAACATTGGTGGCTAATAGAAAGTGCTAAGGGAGCAAGAATAGCACCAAAAATTCAAGCGTTTTAAGTCACAGCTAAACGCGATTAAGCTGAAAAGAAGAAATCCTGAAAGTGATGCATTCACAGTCATTAAGCAATATTCGTTTGTGATTATGTTTCTGTATCCGTAGTGAGAACTTCAACAAAGCAAAGGGATAATACTGACTTCTCCACCCATTTTCCCAGGAAATGTACGGTAACTCACATCACCGCATCACGTGCACAATAGCAAGTGCTTTAGGTAAACTATGTTATTTCAGTATCATCCTCACCGGAGCCTTCAAATTAAATAATACGTCAAACATCACAGAGCTAGTAAGTGGAAGAGTCAGGATTCAGAACCAAGTCTGTGTGATTACAAAGGCAATGTTCTATCTGCTATATCATACAGGCAAAAAGAAAATCAAAGGTAAAATCAATTGAAATCAAATTGAGCAGAAGATCACAAAAAGAAAAGAAAAAGATTACCACTGTAAAGGAATAAAGGAAGAGAGAGTTGTAGGAATGCTGAGAGGAGAAAAAAAGCTAAATTTAACATTAACGCAAAAGAGAAACGACCAAATCTCTTTCCATTTCCAAAAGTTACCAGTAAGCTTATATCTGTTTAAGTCCACCGTGATACTGAAGTCAAATTCACGGTTTATTTCAACTGGCTCCTTTTTCAGTCCTTCTTAGGACTAACTGGAGACAAAGTAAATGCAAATTAAATAAATTTATTGGGCTGTTAGAAAAGTAATGGATTAGAACACCAGTCCCATACTACTTCTTACCCACACACACGAAAAGGAGGTAGGGTTGCCAGATTTTGCCAAAAACAAAAGAAAACCCAGATGTCCACTTAAATTTGATTTTCAAAATTCAGCTAAATGAGAAATTTTTTAGTCTATATATATATATATATATATATATACATACATATCCCATGCATTTCATCTGGAACCTCTAAAAGGAGGGCTTCTCAGATTATATGAATAATGACAATTGGCTTTCCTAAAACTTAGGGCAGACCCAGAATTTACTTCAAAGTATTTCTGTAGAGAAATCATTTTTAAGTCAAAAATAAAATTGCTATTATAAAGGCATAATATTCGGTAAGCTAGCAATGGTATGGTACTATGTTTGAGAGAAATGAATCAAATTATCCTAGAGTGTCAAGGCGTTTTGTCCTTTCCGTAGGGGGCACTAAGTATTCAAGTAAATTGCTGCCTCAAAAAAAAAAAAAAAAAGTGCTTATCAGGGGCTGGCATGGGTGAGAAATGAACTAATCCTGTGAGATGATATAATTTACCAGGTAGTTAGTCACAAACATAAATTAGACTCAAGTAGATGGGAAATTCATTAGGAGTATATTAATATGAAAGAAGTGATTAAAATATTCTATATCACCACAAAGCCAAACTCAAACTCCTAAATTCCTGTGTGACGTCTCCGTCTCCTGTCTTTCAAAGTGGGAAGCAGATGCTTACTGTCCTTGCTCAGGATCTTGTCCAGTCAGCATGGCGAACAGAAACTTCCTTCGGTCTTTTTGCTCCACTGGGTCCAGGTCTATCACTGTATTAAGGGTTAAGTGGGGAAAAAAGCAAAGAATCATATACTGTTGCTATTTGGGCACTAAAACTTTCATAAATGGTATGTGTAAGACATTGATATAAAGCAGACATTGGCAAAATTGGGCCCATGAGCCAGCTACCTGTTTTCATAAAGTTTTGTTGAACACAGCCATCTGTTTACATACTATCTGTGGTGGCTTTCCAACTACAATGATAGAGTTGAAGAGTCGTGACAGAGACTGGCCCCCAAAGCCTAAAATGTTTACTATGTGCCCCTTTAAGAAAATGCTTCAACCACTGATATAAAGGAAGCCTTACACTCTGTGTTGGAAGCTGTCTTGCCAAATGCCAGGATAAACATGCTCCCACCACCGCCCAACTGAAAGAATTCTGGGAGACTGATTTTTTTTTTTTAAGGCCGCCTAGAGATTTGGATTTTGAGGTAGGTTCAACTCAAGGTCTCAACATCCATTCCCCTCTTCCTCTTCATTTCTACATGGGACTGTTGCAGACAAATAAATTAGCCTATGTTTTCCAGCCTCTATTTTAGCTAGGTCTGGCCACATGATTGAGTTCTGCCCACCGTGGTGTGTGAAACTGGGAGGTAGCCTTTCTTTCTGCAGCTGCTATTAAGGACCATGAGGCATCTGAAAGGATGGAAGACAGGCATGAGGGGGACAGGAAGGCAAGATGGGAGTTTGGATCCCTGATCCTGATCACGTGGCCTCAACCCTGGACTGCCCACCCTTGAGCTCACTTTACACAAGTGAGGGAAAAACTTCTATCTCCTATGATGTAAAGGAAGAATATACTTTTTTAAAGGGTTGGGGGGGGGGGGGTGAGTTGGGGGTGGGGAATAGAGAACAAGAAACAGCTTTTAGAAATTTAAAATAAATACCTAGTCAATGACTGGAAGATAAAATTAAGGAAATCACCCCCTCCAAAAAAAAAAAAAGGAAGAAAAAAACAGAGGTAGAATTATAGGAGAAAAGTGATAAAATTAGAGGAGGATCAGTTTGGAAGATCGAAAATTCTACTAAGAAAATGAGAAAATGTAGGGGGAAAAAGTTATCAAAGAAATGCAATAAAATTTCCCAGAACTAAAAGCCATGAGCTTCCAGATTTAAAGAGCCCACTGAATGGCCGGAACAATTAAAGAAAATATATGCACATTATTCTGAAATTTAAGAACACTAAAAGTGAAGAAAAAATGTTTAAGTCCTCTGGGGAGGTAGAGGGTAGCCTTCATACAAGCGTTAGACTCCAGGCCTGGACCCAAAGACCATGGACCAACTGCTTTGACATTCTGAATGAAAAATGTTTTCAACATATATACATTTTTATACTTGGTCTAATTATCAATCAAATATATGGGCAGAATTTTCATGCATGACTATCTCAAAATATTTACTTCCAGTGTATTCTTTCTTTAAAAGCTACTAGAAAATATGATCCATTAAAATATAATAAATCAGAGGGTGACACATGACCCAGGAGATAAAACATCCAGTATAAAATAGAATTAAATTAAACTCTACAAATGGCAGCAGTGGGATAATAGCTGAACAGTGTGCTAAAGAGGAACAAGAAGATAAAGAGAGATCTTCAGGAAAAAAAAAAAAAAGATAAATTATTTGACAGGTTTGATTATTTGAAAATTTAAAAGGCTTCTGGAGGATGTAGAAAGAATCCCAACAGGTATAATGAAAATAAAGCAAATGAAAAATTGAGACAAACAAAATATAAACAAGAAAGAGACTATAATCATGGTGTAAAACTTGGCCCTGCAAGACTGTTTACACATCCATAATAATAGAAACAATTACGATTAATTAAAAATTAAGTTTAAATTATGATCCAACTATATGGGAGCACGGGTGTGATACAAGAGAGATGTTTTATTTGCCAAGATAGGAAGTCAACAGATAATGTCTGAATCAGGAAATGAATTAGTGAATCAGGAAATTGCAATAGAATCATTTCTCAGAAACATGGGGTTAAATAACAGAAGAAATAGCAGAAAAAGTGAAAAGTGGTGTGGTGGACTGAGGGGGGTGGTCAGGGAGGGGTGAGAGGGAGTGATCTGCAGAGAAAGAGTGGAGCAAAGGACTATATTTTAATCAAAAATCTTTTTAAGCCTATTTGATGTTTTAAAACCATATGCATATATTACTTTGATAAATAAAAGAAAATAAAACAGTAGGGTCCACTCCAACAGAAGTCCAGAGTAGATTGGACCCCTCAGACTAAATAACTGTCAGCCTCCTCTCCTGGCTGTTCACCAGGGATACCTCACCCTTGCTAAAGTGGAAGTGGATCTCTTCTCCTGCTCTTGGTTTCCTCAGGGACACTGGAGTCTCCGTCTCCGACAAGGGTAGATCATAGAACTTGTATTCCACGTACACCTGTTTTACATTCTCATCACACATCACTTCAGCCTCTGGGTGGAATGCCAGGGAGATGATTTCAATGCACATCTTCTCTGAACCCTGACAAGGAAAATATTCATTTCCTATAGGTTAGAGATGCCAGTGTTTATACTCCATCTAATTAACATATTACTCTCTAGGGATCAATCACAGGGCATATTCCACCTAACATATTACTCCTCGAGAATCAATTTATAGGTACCTTAAACTGGCACCAAGAGACCACCTGACTGAACTGCCACCACTAACCATGGGTAATTTGTAAAGAGAATCCAGTTCCTCTATCTCCCAGTCCAGTGAATCAATTCTCCAGATCAGCCTTTCTCAGCCATTGCCACATACAGAAAGAATCAAGAAACTTTCTGAACAGATCGTTTCCTTAAACTTTCTCCATGAAAACCAATCCATCTTTTTCCTGCAGTTAGGTCCTAAGAGACCTGTCAACTGAGCAGTTGTTTTAGCCACTAAAGCAAAGAGCTGCCCAGTGCTCCCTGTATCCCAACCAACCCCCCGCCAAGTACATGACACGGAGCAGGCCATTAGACCACCCTGCCCTCTCACAGCAACTCCAGTTCTTTGAGCTCTGCTTCAGAGTTGCTGCTACAGCCGCCATCCCCTCCTTTGACATCCCTGTGTCCACTTTCACATTAGGGATACCAGGAGGAGGACTGATATCATGATAGTTTCAAGAAATAAACTGAGGTCAACATTAAGTCCCCCACCTTGTACAGTGTAGCAGCAAGTCAGTGTCGTGACACTAGCAAGGAGTCAGTCCAGGGTGGCCCTATAGCCACAGTTCTCTCTTTCATCTGTGAGTGCCCTCAGGGCTGCTTCTCTCCTCCAGGTCGCCAGGCCAATGTCCTCACTTCTCCAAATCTGCCCCCCCACCACCCATCTTTTCTTCCCTTAGGAAGCAAGCAGAGCTCCTGTGCCTTCTCCTAGGAAGTTCAGTGGGCAATATTTCTCAACAAATCTGCATCAAAATAATCTGGGTGCTTCTTAAAAATAAAGACACTTGGGCTTCCCTGGTGGTGCAGTGGTTGAGAGTCCGCCTGCCGATGCAGGGGACACGGGTTCGTGCCCCGGTCCAGGAAGATCCCACATGCCGCGGAGCGGCTGGGCCCGTGAGCCGTGGCCACTGAGCCTGCACGTCCAGAGCCTGTGCTCCGCAACGGGAGAGGCCACAACAGTGAGAGGCCCGTGTACGCGAAAAAGAAAAACAAACAAACAAAAAACCGTAAAAAAAAAAGAGTGGCAGGTTGGATTAAAAACAAAACAAAAAACCAAGAACCTACAATATGCTGCTTAGAAGAAATGCACATCAGGATGAAAGACACACACAGACTGAAAGTGAGACGATAGAAAAAAGATTGCATGCAAATGGAAACAAGACAGTGGGGGTAGTGATACTCATATCACACAAAACAAACTTTAAAACAAAGTCCAGGACTTCCCTTGTGGCTCAGTGGTTAAGAATCTGCCTGCCAATGCAGGGGACACAGGTTCAAGCCCTGGTCCAGGAAGATCCCATGTGCTACGGAGCAGTTAAGCCTGTGCACCACAACTACTGAGCCTACTCTCTACAGCCCGCAAGCTACAACTACCGAGTTCATGTGCTGCAACTACTGAAGCCCTTGCACCTAGAGCCCATGCTCCGCAACAAGAGAAGCCACCACAATGAGAAGCCCACGCACTGCAACGAAGAGGAGCCCCCGCTTGCTGCAACTAGAGAAAGCCCGTGCACAGCAGCAAAGACCCAATGCAGCCATAAATTAATTAATTTAAAAAACAAAGTCCAGGGCTTCCTTGGTGGCGCAGTGGTTGAGAGTCCGCCTGCCGATGCAGGGAACATGGGTTCGCACCCTGGTCTAGGAAGATCCCACATACCGCAGAGCGGCTGGGCCCGTGAGCCATGGCCGCTGAGCCTGCGCGTCCGGAGCCTGTGCTCCGCGACAGGAGAGGCCGCAACAGTGAGAGGCCCGTGTACCAGTTAAAAAAAAAAAAAAAAAAAAAAAAAAAAAGTCCATAAAGAAAAACATAGAAGGACATTATATAATAATAAAGGTATCAATACAAGAAGAGGATATGACACTTATTAACATTTATGTGCCCAATATAAGGGCACCTAAATATATAAAACAAATACTAACAGACATAAAGGGAGACACGGACAGGAATACAATAATAGTAGGAGACTTTAACACCCCACTGGTATCAAGAGACAGATCATCCTGACAGAAAATCAATAAGGCAACACAGGTCCTAAGTGACACAATAGACCAGTTGGACTTAATTGATAATGTACAGGACACTACAGCCAAAAAAGTTAGAATACACATTCTTTTCAAGCATGCACGGAACATTATCTAGGATAGACCACATATTAGGTCACAAAACAAGCCTCAACAAATTTAAGAGGATAAAAATTATTTCAAGCATATTTTCTGACCAAAAGGGTATGAAACTAGAAATCAACCACAGAATGAAAAATGGGAAAAGAATGAACACAAGGAGACTGAACAACATGCTACTAAAAATCCAATGGGTCAAAAATGAAATCAAAGAAGAAATCAGAAAATACCTCAAGACAAACAACAACCTTACACAAGCACAACCTTACAAAAATCTATGGGATGAAGCAAGAGCGGTTCTAAGAGGAAAGTTCATAGTAATACAGGCCTTCCACAATAAACAAGAAAAATCTCAAATAAACAACCTAATGTACCACCTAAATGAATGAGAAAAAGAAGAAACACAACCTAAAGTCAGCAAAAGGAAGGAAATAATAAAGATCAGAGAGGAAATAAAATACAGATAAAAAATAAAATAAAATAACCCAGAGCTGGTTTCTTGAAAAGATAATCAAAACTGACAAACCTATGGCCAGGCTCACCAAGAAGAAAGGAACCAAATAAACAGAATAAGAAATGAGAGTGGAGACATAACAACTAATAGCACAGAAATACAAAATATTCTAAGAGACTACTGTAAACAGTTGTATGCCAACATATTGGACAACCTAGAAGAAATGGACAAGTTTCTAGAAACATACAGCCTGATAATATATGAATACATATAGCTGATTCATTTTGTTGTACAGCAGAAACTAAAACAACATTATAAAGCAATTATACTCCAATAAAGATATAAAAATAAATAAATAAATAAAAACAAAAAAACAATAAAAATCAAAACTTTTATTTCATGCTGGAGCCATCAATGAAGCAAACCTAGGGGCAGAGTAAAGATCCTGGTCATAGCAACATACTGGTTTGTGGTAGTCACCTCTAAGATGGTCCTCAATGATCCTCACCTCCTACATACCCTCCTACATTGAAAAAGACTGACCTTGCTACAAACAGGATACTGTGGAAAGGAAGGAGTGTGACTGCTAAAGCTGGGTTGGCAAAGACGTTGTGACTTCTGCCTTGCTTGCTCTTGGAGCCTTCACTCTGACTGAAGCCAGCTGCTGTGTCCTGAGGACACTCAAGTAGCCCATGGAGAGGGAGGCTCAAAAGGTGATGAACTGAGGCCTCCTACCAACAACTAGCACCATGTGAGGGCACCATCTTGGAAGTGGATCCTCCAGCCCCTGTCAAGCCTCTAGATGACTGCAACTCCAACTGACAGCTTGACTGCAACCTCCCAGGACACCCTGAGCCAGAACCACACAGCAAAGCCACTCCCAGTTTCCCAACATTAAGAAACTGTGTGAAAATAAATGTTTGCTGTTGTTGTAAAAAGAGAACAAGGGCTTCCCTGGTGGCACAGTGGTTGAGAGTCCGCCTGCCGATGCAGGGGACACGGGTTCGTGCCCCGGTCCAGGAAGATCCCACATGCCGCAGAGCGGCTGGGCCCGTGGGCCATGGCCACTGAGCCTGTGCCTCCGGAGCCTGTGCTCCGCAATGGGAGAGGCCACAGCAGTGAAAGACCCATGTACTGCAAAAAAAAAAAAAAGAGAACAAAAGCAAACAAAAAAACTGAGTCAAGAACAAACAAGATGATTTGAACAGACCAATCACTACAGTGAAATAGAATCTGTAATTTAAAAAAAAAACTCCCTGCAAACAGAAGTCCAGGACTGGATGGCTTCCCTGCAGAATTCTACCAAACATAAAAAGCAGAACTTACACCTATCCTTCTCAAACTATTCTAAATAATTGAAGAGGAGGGAACACCCCCAAATTCATTCTATGAAGCCACCATCACCCTGATACCCAAACCAGACAAAGACACTACAAAAAAGAAAATCACAGGCTAATATCTTTGATGAATATAGATGCAAAAATCATCAACAAAATATTAGCAAACCAAATCCAACAATACATATAAAGGATCACACACCATGATTAAGTTGGATTCATTCCAGGGTAGCAAGGATGGTTCAACATACTCAAATCAGTCAATGTGATACACTACATTAACCAAAAAAAAAAAAAAGACAAAAATACATGATTATCGCAACAGATGCAGAGAAGGCATTTGATAAAATTCAGTATTCGTTCATGATAAAAACTATCACTAAAGTGGGTATAGGGGGAGCATATCTTAGCATGATAAAGCCAATTATGACAAACGCACAGCCAACATACTATTCAATGGTGAAAAGCTGAAAGCCTTCCTGCTAAATTCAGGAACAAGACAAGGATGTCTACTCTCCCCACTTCTATTCAACAAAGTATTAGAAGTCCTAGCCACAGCAATCAGGCAAGAAAAAGAAATAAAAAGTATCCAAATTAGAAGGGAAGAGGTAAAACTCTCACTATTTGCAGATGACATAATACTCTATATAGAGAATCCTAAAGTCTCCACATAAAAACTTTAGGAATAATAAATGAATTCAGTAGGGTAGCAGGATACAAGATTAATATACAGAAATCTGTAGCATTTCTTTACACTAACAATGAGATATCAGAAAGAGAAAGTAAAAAAAAATCCCATTTAAGATAGTGTCAAAAAATAAAATATCTAGGAATAAACTTAGCCACTGTGGAAAACAGTATGGAGGTTCCTCAAAAAACTAAAAATAGAACTACCATATGACCGAGGAATTTCACTCCTGGGTATATATCTGAAAAAACCAAAAGCTTTAATTTGAAAAGATATATGCACCCCAATGTTCATCATAGCAGCATTATTTACAGTTGCCAAGATATGGAAGCAATGTAAGTGCTGATCAACAGATGAATGGATAAAATGATGTGGTGTATACACACACACACACACACACACACACAGACACAATGGAATACTACTCAGCCATAAAAAAGAATGAAAAATTTTCATCTGCAACAACATGGATGGAATTGGAGAGTATTATGCTTAGTGAAATAAGTCAAAGACAAATATTGTATGATAGCACTTATATGTTAAATATTAAAAAAAAGTGGGGCAGCAATCAAGATGGTGGAGTAGTAGGATGTGAAGCTCACCACCTCCCACAAATATATTAAAAATACATCTACATGTATTAATAATTCTCACAATATGTCTACTGAATGCTGGCAGAAGACCTCAGACTTTTGAAAGGGCAAGAAAATCTCCATGTAACCAGGTAGGACAAAAGAAAAAAAGGAAGTGAGAAAGGAATCGGGATGGGACCTCCCTCCTAGGAGGGAGCTGTGAAAAAGGAAAGGTTCCCGCACCCTGGGAAATCCCCTCACCAGCGGGGAGATCAGCTGGGACAGAGCTTCAGAGCCTCAGAGAAGAATGCAGCAACCAGTTTTCAGCAGCCAGAATGGAGAGACCTGCACAGTCAGTGCCACCGCCCTGCACTCCCCAGCCTGAGATGTGCATCTGCTGGTGCGGATTGGGGCTGGGTGCTCAAGCTCAGGCTTCGGATATCAGACTCAGAGAGAGGACTGGGGTTGGCTGTGTGAAAACAGCCTGAAGGGGCTGGAGTCTGGTGTGACTGCAACTGAGGGTGTTCGTGGAGCAAGCCCAGGCCACCTTAGAGGACAGGTGCCATTGTTTGGGGGGTGCACGAGTGGAGGGGTGGGACCCACCATTGCAGGCTTTTTCCCTGCATGTGCTCTCAGGCGGTAGGACACCACCTACACGGGCTCCAGGAGTGGTCACGAGCAGCTCCTGCACCCATCACGTGCTCCGGGGATGCACATAAGCCACCACGGCCACCAAGAATCCTAGGACTGAGCACTGCCACATCTGCACACCCCCTATCAAGGGGATAATGGCCTGCACATGCTGAGGGAAGAGGCAACAGATATCCATATTGAAACAGCTCTTGCACCAAAAATATTAAATCCACACAGCTACACAGGAACGCTTCCACATAAGAATAGCCCTCCAAGACCACAGTAGATAATTGTTTCTCCTAAACTCACAGAGCAAGAGAAATGTAAGTAAAATGAAGAAGCAGAGGAACCACCTCCAGTTTAAAGACCAAGAAAATTCCCCTGAAAGAACAAACAATGAAACAGACCTCTTTGATCTAATAGACACTGGTTTCAAAAAGGGGTACTGAAGGAATTAAGAAAGGCTACTGACAGAAATGCAGAGTACTATAAGAAGGAACTAGAAACTATAAAGAGGAACCAAGAAAAATCAGAAAACTCATTGACTGAGATGTAAGCTGAGCTAAAGGCAATAAATAGCAGAATGGATAATGCAGAAGAACAAATAAGTGACTTGGAAGATAGAATAATGGAAATCACTCAATCAGGACAGCAGACAGAAAGCCAAATGAAAAAATGAAAGCAATATAAAAGACCTATGGGATAATATAAAGCATGCCAACCTACGCATGATAGAATTCCAGAAGGGGAAGAAAGAGAAAAGCGGATTGAAAATGTATTTGAAGAAATTACGGCTGAAAACTTCCCAAACCTAAACAAGGAAACAGATATCCAGGTACAGGAAGCATGGAGGGTCCCAAACAAGATAAACCTAAACAGACCTACACCAAGACTTTTTTTTTCCTGCGTTGGGTCTTCGTTGCTGTGCACGGGCCTTTTCTAGCTGCAGTGAGTGGGGGCTACTCTTTGTTGCAGTGCAGAGGCTTCTCATTGTGGTGGCTTCCCTTGTTGCAGAGCACGGGCTCTAGGCACGTGGGCTTCAGTAGTTGCGGCGGGCTTCAGTAGTTGTGGTGTGCAGGCTCAGTAGTTGTGGCGCACAGGCTTAGTTGCTCTGCGTCATGTGGGATCTTCCCAGACCAGGGATCGAATCCATGTCCCCTGCATTGGCAGGCAGATTCTTAACCACTGCACCACCAGGGAAGTCCCATGACATATTATAATAAAAATGGCAAAAGTTAAAGATAAAGAGGATTCTAAAGGCAGCAAGAGAAAAACAAACAGTTAATTACAAGAGAACCCCCATAAGACTATCAGTTGATTTCTCTATAGAAATGCTGCAGGCCAGAAGGGAGGGGCAAGATACATTCAAAGTTCTGAAGGGGAAAAATCTGTAACCTAGGATACTCTATCCAGCAAGGTTATCATTCAGAATAGGAGAGATAAAGAATTTCTCAGACAAACAGAAACTAAAAGAATACAGCAATACTAAATCTATTCTAAAGGAAATATTGAAAGGTCTTCCCTAAATAGAAAAGAAGTAAGAATCTAAAGGAAAGAGAAAATAACAATTGGAAAGTAAATCACTTAAATAAGCCAGTACACAGATATTAAAAAAATGAAAAAATTTCTGTGAAAGTGATGATAACCACAGTGAACAGCAAAAGTATGAACATGAAAATGTAAAAGAGGACATGAAAATCATAAAATGTGGGGAGTAAAATGAGAAAATGTAGATTTTGTTTTCAGTTCCTAGAATGTGTTTGAGCCTATATGATTACTAGTCTTAGGCAAGTAGAAATAGGATGGGGTTAACATACCTGAAAAACAGGGTAACCACAGATCAAAAACATACAATAGATCCACAAAAACCAAAAAGAAGAGAACATAAGTATAATAGAAAAGAAAACCATCAAACCACAAAAGGAAAAAGAAAGGTACAAAGAAGAAGTATAAAATCAACAGGAAAATAAGGTTTAAATGGCAATAAATACATATCTATCAATAATTACCTTAGGGACTTCCCTGGTGGCACAGTGGTTAAGAATCTGCCTGCCAATGCAGGGAACATGGGTTTGAGCCCTGGTCCAGGAAGATCCCACATGCTGCAGAGCAACTAAGCCTGTGCGCCACAACTACTGAGCCTACGCTCTAGAGCCTGCAAGCCACTACTGAAGCCTGCATGCCTAGAGCCCATGCTCCACAAGAAGAGAAGTCACTGCAATGAGAAGCCCATGCACCGCAACGAAGAGTAGCCCCACTCGCTGCAACTAGAGAAACCCCGCATGCAGCAATGAAGACCCAACGCAGCCAAAAATAAATGAAAATAAATAAATTTATTTTTAAAAATTACCTTAAATGCCAATGGATTAAAAGCTTCAATCAAAAGACAAAGAGTGGCACACTGGATAAAAGAAAACAAGAGCCTACAATATGCTGCCTACAAGATACCCACTTTAGGGCAAAGGACACACATAGACTGAAAGTAAAGGGATGGAAAAAGATGTCTCATACAAATGGAAATGAAAATAAAGTGGGGTCGCAATACTCAGACAAAATAGACTTCAAAACAAAGGCCATAAAGAAAGATAAAGGACATTGTATAATGATAAAAGGATCAATACAAAAAGAGGACTTTACACTCATCAATATATATGCACATAATATAAGAGAAACCAAATACATAAAACAAATACTAAGAGACATGAAGGGAGAAATTGACAGGAATACAATAATAGTAGGAGACTTTAACACCCCACTCACATCAATGGACAGATCTTCTAGACAGAAAATCAATAAGGCACAGAAATTCTAAATAATACAATAGAATAGTTAAACTTAATTGATATTTTCAGGACATTACATACCAAAAAAACCAGAATATACATTCTTTTTTTCTTTTTTAAATTATTTATTTTATTTATTTTTGGCTGCGTTGCTGCACGGAGGCTTTCTCCAGTTGCGGCAAGCGGGGGCTACTCTTCTCTACGGTGCGTGGGCTTCTCATTGCAGTGGCCTCTCTTCTTGTAGAGCACGGGCTCTAGGTGCATGGACTTCAGTAGTTGTGGCTCGCAGGCTCCAGAGCACAAGCTCAGTAGCTGTGGCACACGGGCTCAGTTGCTCCGTGGCATGTGGGATCTTCCCAGGCCAGGGCTCGAACCCGTGTCCCCTGCATTGGCAGGGAGATTCCTAACCACTGCACCACCAGGGAAGCCCTAGAATACTCATTCTTTTCAAGTACACATGGAACATGCCCTAGGTTTGACCACATACTAGGGTACAAAAAAAGCCTCAATAAATCTGAGAGTTTAGAAATTATCTCAAGCATCTATTCAGACCATGATGGCGTGAAACTAGAAATCAACCACAGAAAAAGAAATGAGAAAAAAATGATCACAGTGAGATTAAGCAACATGCTACTAAAATAACCAATGGGTCAATGATGAAACCAAAGAGGAAATTAAAAAATACCTTGAGACAAATGACAATGAAAACACAACCATACAAAATTTATGGGATACAGCAAAAGCAGTTCTTAGAGGGAAGTTCATAGTGATACAGGCCTTCCTCAAAAAATAAGAAAAATCTCAAATAACCAACCTAACCTACCAGCTAAAAGAATTAGAAAAAGAAGAACAAACAAAACCTAAAGTCAGCAGAAGAATGGAAGTAATAAAGATTGGAGAGGAAATAAATAAAACAGAGATTAAAAAACAGAAAAAAATCAATAAAACCAAGAGGTGGTTCTTTGAAAGGGTAAACAAGATTGACAAACCTCTGGCCAGGCTCATCAAGAAGAAAAGAGAGAGAACCCAAATAAAGAAAATAAGAAATAAAAAAGGAGACATAACAACTGATACTGCAGAAATACAAAAAATCATAAGGGAATACTATGAACAATTATATGCCAACAAATTTAACAACCTAGAAGAAATGGATAAGTTTTTAGAAATACACAGCCCACCAAAACTGAATCAAGAAGAAACAGATAATTTGAACAGACTGATCATTAGAAGTGAAATAGACTCTGTAATTTTAAAACTCCCTACAAACAAAAGTCCAGGACCAGATGGGTTCACAGGCGAATTCTACCAAACATGCAAAGAAGAATTTATACTGATCCTTCTCAAACTCTTCCAAAAAATTGAAGAGGAGAGAAAGAATCCTAAAGACATTCTATGAAGCCACCATCACCCTGATACCAAAACTAGACAAAGACACCACCAAAAAAGAAAATAACAGGCCAATATCTTCGATAAATATAGATGCAAAAATTCTCAACAAAATATTAGCAAACCAAATCCAATAACTCATAAAAGACCATGACCTCATCATACACCATGACCAAGTGGGATTCATCCCAAGTTCACAAGGATGGTTCAACATACTCAAATCAATCAGTGTGACATACTACATTAAAAGAAGAAAAGAAAAAAACCAAATGATCAATAGATACAGAACAAGCATTTGACAAAATTCAACATTCATTCATGATAAAAACTCTTACCAAAGTATACAGGGAACATATCTCAACATAATAAAAGCTATTTATGACAAACACACAGCCAATATAATACTCAATGGTGAAAAGCTGAAAGCCTTTCTACTAAAATATGGAAAAAGACAAGGATACCCACTCTCACCTCTTATATTCACCATAGTATTGGATGTCCTAGCCACAGCAATCAGACAAGAAAAAGAAATAAAAGTTATCCAAATTGGAAGGAAAGAGGTAAAATTGTCATTATATGCAGATGACATGATACTATACATAGAAAACCCTAAACATTCCACACAAAAACTACTAGAACTGAAAAACAAATTCAGCAGGATAGCACAATACAAGAGTAACATTTGGAAACCAGTTGCATTTCCTTACACTAACAATGAAATATCAGAAAGAGAATGTAAAAAAGCAATACCTTTTAAAATAGCACCTGCAAAAATAAAATACTTAGGAATAAACCTTACTGAGGAGGTGAAAGACTTATACACTGAGAACTATAAAACATTAATAAAGAAAATTGAAGATGATTCAAAGAAATGGAAAGATATCACATGCTCTTGGATTAAAATAATTAATATTGTTAAAATAGCCATACTACCCAAAGCAATCTACAGATTTAACGCATTCCCTATCAAATTACCCATGACATTTTTCACAGAACTAGAATAATCCTAAAATTTATATGGAAACATAAAAGACTCAGGTTTGCCAAAGCAATCCTGAAGAAAAAGAACAAAGCAGAAGGCATAAACCTCCCAGACTTCAGACAATACTACAAAGCTACAGTAATCAAAACAGTGTGGTACTGGCACAAAAACAGGCATATGCATCAGTGGAACAGAATAGAGAGCCCAGAAATAAACTCACACACCTACAGTCAATTAATCTTCAACAAAGGCAGCAAGAATATACAACAGGAAAAAGTCTCTTCAGCAAGTGGTGTTGGGAAAGTTGGATAGCTGCATGTAAATCAATGAAGTTAGAACACACCCTCTCGCCATACACAAAAATAAACTCAAAATGGCTGAAAGAGTTAAAATAATACATGACATCATAAAACTCCTAGAAGAGATCATGGGCAAAACATTTCTGACATAAATCGTACCAATGTTTTCTTAGGTCAGTCTCCCAAGGCAATAGAAATAAAAACAAAAATAAACAAATGGGGCCTAATCAAACTTACAAGCCTGTGCCCAGCAAAAGAAACCATAAACAAAGCAAAAACACAATCTACAGAATGGGAGAAAATATCTGCAAACAATATGACCAACAAGGGCTTAATTTCCAAAATATACAAACAGCTCATACAACTCAACAACAACAACAAAAACAACCCAATCGAAAAATGGGCAGAAGACCTAAATAGACATTTCTCCAAAGAAGAAATACAAATGGCCAATAGGCACCTGAAAAGATGGTCAACACCTCTAATTATTAGAGAAATGCAAATCAAAATTACAATGAGATACTACCTCACACGGGTCAGAATGGCCATCATTAAAAAGTCTACAAATAACAAATGCTGGAGAGGATGTGGAGAAAAGGGAACCCTTCTACACTGTTGGTGGGAATGTAAGTTCGAACAGCCACTATGGAAAACAGTATGGAGGTTCCTCAGAAAGCTAAAAATAGAATTACCATATGATCCAGCAGTCCTATTCCTGGGCATATATCCAGACAAAACTCTAATTCAAAAATATACATGCACCCTTATGTTCATAGCAGCACTATTCACAATAGCCAAGACATGGAAGCAACCTAAACGTCCATCAACAGATGAATGGATAAAGAAGATGTGGTACATATATACAATGGAATACTACTGAGCCATTAAAAAGAATGAAATAATGCCATTTGCAGCAACATGGATGCAGCTAGAGATTATCATACTAAGTAAAGTAAGTCAGAAAGAGAAAGACAAATACCATACGATATCATTTATATGTAGAATCTAAAATATGCCACAAATGAACCTATCTATGAAACAGAAACAGATTCACAGATATAGAGAACAGACTTGTGGTTGCCAAGGGGGAGAGGGTTGTGAGAGACCTGGAGTGGGAGGTTGGGGTTAGCAGATGTAAGCTATTATATATAGAATGGATAAACAACAAAGTCCTACTGTATAGCACAGAGAACTATCTTCAGTATCCTATGATAAACCATAATGGAAAAGAATATAAAAAAAGAATGTATATATATGTATGTATAACTGAGTCACTGTGCTGTACAGCAGAAATTAACACAACACTGTAAATCAACTATACTTCAAGTAAAGAAAAAAATTTTTAAAGTTAAACTAGTGAATATACGAAAAAGGAAGAGACCCACAGACATAGAGAACAAAAGTGGTTACCAGTGGGGAGAGGGAAGCAGGGAGGGGCAAGATAGAGGTAGGGGATTAAGAGGTGCAAACTACTACTAAAATAAATAAGCTACAAGGATATATTGTACAACCCAGGGAATACAGCTAATATTTTATAATAGCTATAAATGGAGTATACCTTTTAAAAATTGTGAATCACTGTTGTACACCCAAAACTTACATAATATTGCACAACTATACCTCAATTTTTTAAAAAAGAAAAACTTTTTTCAAAAAGAAAAATGAATGTTTCAGAAGAATACAGACCAAAAATGTTTTGAAAAATGGGGGAAACTGGGTGAAGAGTATATGGTACCTCTCCGTACATTTTTTGCAACTGTTTACAAATCTGTAATTATTTCAAAATAAAAAGCTTTTTAAAAGAATAATATGTACAGTTCATATACAGTTTAATGTCATTTATTTAAAGCAAAAAAGACTAATACAAAACAAAATGAATGTTAAAGTTTTTTTTATGATCTGAAAAGATGTACCTCAAAATTCAAAACAATGGTTTTTTTGGGGTGGTGGGGTGGGAGAGAGGCAGCAGGGATTATAGGTAATGGTCAGTAGAGATTTAGCTCTATCTGTAATATTCTAGTTTATAAAAGAAAAATGTATTCTTACCTTACTTGCAACTAATCCTGGGACAAATGATCAGAAATCCATATCAAGTTTACTCTGATAACAAAGGTGAATTAGGAGGATGAATAAAATTAAAATTTGAGCAAGGTACACATGGAGGCTTTATTCATTCCTATTAGATTGAACTATATGAAATTGATAATAGTCCATCATTTTTCATCTATAAAAGTGATAATTTCATATGGCTTGTTATGGACTGAATATTTGTGTACCCCTCAAATTTTGTATGTTGAAACCCTAATCCCAATGTGATGGTATTTGGAGGTGGGGCCTTTGGGAGGTAATCAGGTCATGAGGGTGGAGCCCTTGTGAATGGGATTAGTGCCCTTATAAGAGGCCAGAGAGCTGGCTTGATCTCTTTCTGGCACATGAGGACACAATGAGAAATTGGCAGTCTGCAACCTAGAAGGAGGCCCTCACCAGAATCGGACCAAAAGAAGTAAATTTCTGTTGTTTATAAGCCACCCAGTCTGTGGTACTTCATTATAGAAGCCTGAATTGACTAAGATATGGTTCAATCTAATATTTTTCTTTGCTCCAGAATCCTTTACATGAGCTGGTTCCGTTATATAATCTTATTGGGACTGAACAGCAAATATATATATATATATATATATATATATATATATATATATACACATACACACACACACACATATATATATTTATTTATTTATTTATATTTATATTTATATATACACACATATATATAATTAGTAATATTAACCATACTAACAACTGAAATATATATTAACTCATTGCTAGCAGAGCCCCTAACAGCAGTTAGTTACGCAGCATTAGTGCCAGACAGACAGCTCCCTTTGGCTTATTCAGGTGTGCTAGATAATTTGGGGGTGGGGGGAGGGCAGATTTCCTAAAACTAATTAGCATACATAAGGGGTCAAGACATTTTCAACCCCTGAAATTAAGAGTATAAGAAAAAAGAATAAACTTTGAGGTCCTTGATATACACTACGGCTAAAAGACAGTAACCTGAGGCCACAGAGCAATGGAAATGATTGCTCCCTTCTCATTAGGAGCTGTTAAGAGGGGGAAGGGAAAAGTTATATGGTCCACTCAGAGTGGGAGATTGATTCCTGAGACCAGGAATGGAACTTCATCTGGAGGAAACCATATGGTTTGGGTTAAGATCATTTTCTGGGGATTCTTGAAAGATAAGTACAGAAGGCCTTTAGGAACCTTGTGCTAATTAACAGAGCCTCCTGCGGAACAGTTCTATACATATCCCATCATACAGGAACTGTTCTAATTCTGGACTAAAAGACAGGGAGTTAAAGACCCAAATGTACTATGACTGTTTTGCTCTTTTAGCAGTACAAGAGAAAGACATTTCGTAAAGGTCTTCCTTAAGTCATACTGTTCAACCTATTCAATTGACCTGGCAGGTAGAAGGGAAATGACACCCCTCTGCCTCAATCCTCTCCCCTTAGGGCCTAGTCCTTCCTTGTAGGGGCCACTACCAGATCATAGAAGCTTGCATTTAAGAACTAGCGTATTTCATGGGCTTCCCTGGTGGCGCAGTGGTTACGAATCCGCCTGCCAATGCAGGAGACAGGGGTTCAAGCCCTGGTTGGGAAGATCCCACATGCCGTGGAGCAACTAAGCCCGTGCTCCACAACTACTGAGCCTGTGCTCTAGAGCCCGCGAGCCACAACTACTGAGTCTGTGTGCCGCAACTACTGAAGCCCGAGCGCCCTGGAGCCCATGCTCCGCAACAAGAGAAGCCACCGCAATGAGAAGCCCGCGCACCACAACGAAGAGTAGCCCCCACTCGCCACTAGAGAAAGCCTGTGCACAGCAACGAAGACCCAACGCAGCCAAAAATAAATTAAAAAAAAAAAAGAACTAGCGTATTTCAGAGAAGACAGACTGCTGCCACCATCAACATCATCATCACTATAATCTGGTGCTTAATTTGTCTCAAGTCCTGTATTAAACCTTTATCACACATTACCTTATTTAAATCTTGCCACATGGCTATAAGGTGGGCATACTTAATATTACCACTTTACAACCCCATTGTTCACAGCACCACTATTTACAATAGCCAAGACATGGAAGCGACCTAAATGTCCATCGACAGATGAATAGATAAAGATGTGGTATATATGCACAATGGAGTATTAGCCATAAAAAGAATGAAATAATGCCATTTGCAGCAATATGGATGAATCTAGAGATTATCATACTAAGTGAAATCAGACAGACATACAAATATCATATGGTATCACATATATGGAATCTAAAATATGATACAAATGAGCTTATTTACAAAACAGAAATAGACTCACAGACATAGAAAACAAACCTAGGGTTACCAAAGGGGAAAGGGGGGGAGGGATAAATTAAGGAGTATGGGATTAGCAGATACAAACTACTATATATAAAATAGATAAACGATGAGGACCTACTGCATAGCACAGGGAACGATATTCAATACCTTGTAATAACCTCTAATAGAAAAGAATCTGAAAAAAGAATATATATAACTGAATCACTTTGCTGTACACCTGAAGCACTGTAAATAAACTATACTTCAAGAAAAAAAAATATCACCACTTTACAGATGAGGAAACAGAGTCTAATAGAGGTTCAATAACTTCCCCAAAGCGGCATAGATATTAATAGCAGAGACTGGATCTAAACCACTTCTGTCTAAAACACATTTCCATGCTCCTAAACACTACACTCTCTTGCCTCCTCCTTTACCCTGGTTGACTCCAGGCACAAAAGGGACAGAGCTCACGTACTGCCTCTGGACCTTCAACTCCTTCCATCTTTCGTGCCCAGCTATTTTGAAATACAAAAAGGATTGAGTATGAGGCAGAAAAGACAGGGCTGGGCCCAAGGACAGCCTATACACCTCCTTGTTTTGCACTTAATGAGACCATGACACATGGAGAAATGGCATCTAAAACAGAAACTTTGTAGCATCTGAACAAGAAACACTGACCATGAAAACCATGGCGCATGCCCAATAAAAATGCAGATTGCCAATGACCCTGTATGACCTTCCTGTGTGGTTGACTAGTAAGGGAAAATTTAAGGGAAAACAGTTCTTAGAGCACATGTACAGTGGCTCCAGGAGACAAAGGCGTAAGACTGGGAGCTGATGCAACCTGGTGCAATCTAGGCCACACCTCAACCGTCCTCTCAATGAATATTCCACCCCTAATCAAAAAGACCCCGCCCATTCAAAGGGCTAAGAAAATAAGATAAAAGGGGGATCAAAAAACCTTGTGGTATGCTCCGCACTTGTGAGGATGCCTGCACTCTTCTTTGAGTGTGTAACGTTCACTTCAGCCTCAGTAAACTGCTTTTTTTAAAAAAAAAAAAAATTTTATTTATTTATTTTGGCCGTGGCACACAGCTTGCGCCATCTTAGTTCCCTGACCAGAGATTGAATCCGGCCACGGCAGTGAAAGCGCCAAGTCCTACCACCGGACTGCCAGGAAATTCCCCTGCTTCTTTGTTCTCTTTGCTCCTCAGCCTGCGTGTTTTTTTCTCCTTTGTATTCTGTGTTCCTTGCCCAAATTCTTTTGGACAAGTTGAACAAGAGTCTGGACTTTTGATAAAGCTTTTCTGCTATCAAGTATATGTGTGTCTGTGTTGTAAGTTTAATTTGATAACAACACTAATTTTTACTAAGTGGGATCAGTTTTCATATTTAGTTTATCCAGCAACATTTTTAGGTACACGAAAGTTTTCTAACAGAAGATCTTATTTAAGAGCCTTTACTTTAGGGTAATATTTTTAACGTCATCTGTCTGACTTGTAGTTCCAAAATTTGCTGCCAGCTGACTGCTTTTTGGGTTGATCTGAGATGTGCCCGGTTTAGAAACCTTAACTCAAGTTCCAGTTCTTTCAGTAACTACTGCTACAATGCTGGACATATCACTTGGTTTTCTTCACCTTTATGATCTCTAAGGTGTTACTGTCTAGTTCTAATTCTATGGCTCTGATCTGTCTTACAAACATTTCTCAAGATATTAATTACAAAATGTCTAAAAAAGATATCACAGATAAAAGTTCAGAAAATAAACCCTATGCTTTTCTTTACTGTTTCTAATTAAGCTCATAATCCTCAGTTAGATTTTTAATCTTTCATTCAGCCACTCATTCAACAAATATTTATTGAGTGCCTACAAATGTACCAGGGAGCATTCTAGCAGCTTGAAAGTGATCGTTTTCTACCTCATTTAAAACCCCACAGTATTCCAATACAATGACTGTGAATATATCTGTGGATATTTATTCATAGATTTGTGTGTGTGTGTGTGTGTGTGTGTGTGTGTGTGTGTGTGTATCCTCATTTAGTTCCAAAACAGATCTGAGGTCGAAATGTTTAATAAATAATTGTAATTAAAGGTTGAGTAAAAACCTTCAGAAACTGAATGATCTCTTTGAGCCCTCCCACAGAATCCTTCCAGCCTCCACCTCCCAAAGTAAACCTGCTCTCTTTAGGTAGATTTAAAGAAAGGGGCATCACTTAGGCTGGGGTGAATCACCATATACAATGAAGGAGGCAGGCAAGGGATCCAAATGGGAGAGAGAAGTGTTGAAGTCAGTCCTTATTTATACCAAATCAAGAAAATGATCCTTTCATCTGCCTGTAGTGACTTCCATTCACTTGCAACACAAATCTAAATAACTTGAATTTCCTATCTGGTTCATTAAATAAAACTGGATTTGAACGTCACACACATGGCCATTAAGCACACTGTCATCACTTACAATTTTGGCTGACGCACAATGATTACCCCAGTATACTTACTGCCTTAGGACATTTCTGAGATACAGGTGTTACTATCTCATCACTATCTGTAGTTTGTGCTTCACTGACTTCAGAAGCTTGTTCACAGGATTCTTTATCTGCCAGAGAAGACACTAGAGTTACAGAACTGTTTTGGAGTACCCTGTCTAGCCCAGAAAAGACCCAGTACCTACATCTTCAATCTTCTGTTTAGTTACTAGTTCTGAGTACCTAGATTTTGGCTGTAATCACTAGAAACAAACCTTCTTTTTTAAAGTTTCACTCATTCAGAAGCTTGCCAAACACACAGGGTTCACTTCTGAAAAAAGAAAGGGAAGGAAAGAAGGTAGGGAGGTAGAAAGAAAGTTTTGTCCTTTTAGGGGATGGAGAAAATTACCAAGCCAAGGAAAAACAGTGCAATCAGGGTGTAGCAAACTGTATTTTACAAAGACAGCGTCAAACAATATCTCTCATCCCACGTGCTCTCTTTTGTACAATGTGATCTTGATACTCCTAATACTTTTTTTTTTTTCTTTTTTTGCAGTACGCAGGCCTCTCACTGTTATGGCCTCTCCCGTTGCGGAGCACAGGCTCCAGACGCGCAGGCCCAGCGGCCATGGCCCATGGGCCCAGCCGCTCCGAGGCATGTAGGATCCTCCCGGACCAGGGCATGAACCCGTGTCCCCTACATCGGCAGGCGGACTCTCAACCACTGCACCACTAGGGAAGCCCCCTAATACTTTTTTTAAGGTAGGTATTTTTATGTTTATATATATATTTATTTTTAGATTTTTATTTTATATTATAGTTGATTTACAATGTTGTGTTAGTTTCAGGTGCACAGTAAAGTGATTTAGTTATACATATACATATATCTATTCTTTTTCAGATCCTTTTCCCATATAGGTTACTATAGAGTATTGAGTAGAGTTCCCTGTGCTCTACAGTAGGTCTTTATTGATTACCTATTTTATATGTAGTAGTGTGTATGTTAATCCCAAACTCCTAATTTATCCACCCTGCACCTTTCCCCTTTGGTAACCATAAATTTGTTTTCTAAGTCTGTGAGTTTGTTTCTGTTTTGTAAGTTCATTTGTATACTTTTTTAGTATATCGCTTATATAAGCGATATAATATGATATTTGTCTTTGTCTGCCTTACTTCACTTAGTATGATAATCTCTAGGTCCACCCATGTTGTTGCAAATGGCATTATTTCATCCTTTTTTATGGCTGAGTAATATTCCATTGTATACATATACCACTACTGAGCCCGTGTGCCACAACTCCTGAAGCCTGCGTGCCTAGAGCCTGTGCTCCACAGCAAGAGAAGCCACCACAATAAGAAGCCCACGCACTGCAACAAAGAGTAGCCCCCACTCACCACAACTAGAAAGCCCGTGTGCAGCAATGAAGACTCAACACAGCCAAAAATAAATTAATTAATTTTTTAAAAAAGAAAGAAAATACATCTAAATATGAAACAATTTTCACAGAAAACCAACAGGAAACTTCCAGAAGATCTCTTATAGAACTAAAGCTTCAAGAAAGATCTCCATGTAACCAGGTAGGAGGGGGAGGAAAAAAAAAAAAGAAAGGCGTCAGGATGGGACTGGTGCCCCTGGGAGTGATCTGTGATGGAGGGAATGTCCACATGGGCTGGCCCTGGCCCTGGGGAGGCTTCTTGCCTGCTGAGAGGTCTACTGGGACAGACAGAGGGCTGGAGGGGCTTAGACTCTGTTTGCAAGGACTGTGCTTATGCTGGCTTGCTAGCAATCAGGATGGAGAAAGACCAGGGCTGATGGCTGCTGCCTTGTCACACTTGCCTGACCAAATCGTGTGCTGGGAGGGCTGCTAGTACATGCAGCAGCTGGGTGCTGAATCTCAGATGGATGGACCCTGGGAGAGGACTTGGTCTAGCTGTGCGGAGACAGCCCAGAGGGCCTTGGGTGTGGTCCAGGCAGAACCTTGGAGGTGATTATCAGCACACTGATGGGGGGGGGTCTGGCCATAGTGGACTTTGTTGGCATGCACACTGGGTGGTGCCACAGAAACGAATGTCTCAGGTGGAGAGCCCCTGGGGAGGAGTAGGCAGCAGTTGTTTCTTGGCAGTAGTGCTCCAGCTCCATTCACCCCACACAGAAGCTTAGAGCCGGCTCTGGGGCAGATAGGCCCTGGGAGAGGCCTGCTACAGAGGCAGCCCAGGTTGCAGGTGGCAGCACAACCACCTTGATTCCTGCAGCCACAGTGCCTTGGCCTCTAGCACCAGCCCACTCCACACCATAGCCTAGCACTAAGTCTGGTACAAATGCAACAGAGAAAGGGTTGTGACCTTGGGTTGATTCTGGTCAGAATCATGGATGCCTACACCAGTGGGACATAGGTTTGCTGTGACCGCATGGGTTTTACATGCTTCAGTGGTCACCTCCTTTGGGGCAGGGCACACACTCAAGGGCAACGGACCTTATCTAATACAACCCTCAAGGCTTCTACTCCAACAACTGAGGAGTGGACCCTACCCCTGACAGGGCTGTTACAGCCATGGAAAAAAGAGGAGGCCCCACCCCAAATCCAGGGGAGGCTCTGGACACCACAACACAAATCCCACCCCCTATTAAAAGGATAACGGCCAACACACTCTGAGGAAAGGTGTGGCTAGCATCCATGCAAAAACCAGTCCTCACAACAAAAATATTGGACTCACACAGTCTACACACAGATGCTCCCACATAAAAATACCCCTTCAAGACCACAGTAGATAACTGTTTCTCCTAAATTCATAGAGACAGAGAAAGTTAGGTAAAATGAAAAAGAAGAGGAACTACTCCCAATTAAAAGAACAAGAAAAATCCCATGAAAGAACAAATAATGAAACAGACCTCACCAGTCTACTAGACCCTGAGTTCAAAAAGGAGGTAATAATCATGCTAAAGGAATTAGGAAAGATTATTAATAGAAATGCAGATCACTGTAACAAGGAACTAGAAACTATAAAGAGGAACCAATCAAAATAAGACAACTCAATTGCCAACATAAAAAATAATATAAAAGCAATGAATAGCAGACTAAATAATGCAGAAGAAGGAATAAGTGATCTAGAAGATAGAACAATGGGAATCATCCAATCAGAACTGCAGATAGAAAGACAAATAAAAACCAAATGAAAGCAACATATGAGATATATGGGATCATTCAAAGCATACCAAACTATACATAATAGGGGTTCCAGAGGAGAAGAGAGAGAGAAGGGGATCAAAAATGTATTTGAAGAAATTCTGGCTGAAAACTTCCCAAACCTAAAGAAGGAAACAGATATCCAGGTACGGGAAGCACAGAGGTTCCCAAACAAGATGAACCCAAACAGATCCAGACCAAGACATATTATAATTAAAATGGCAAAAATTAAAAATAAAGAGAGGATTCTAAAGCCAGCAAGAGAAAAACAAAGAGTCAGTTACAAGGGAACCCCCATTAAGGATATCAGCTGATTTCTCTGCAGAAACTGTGGGCCAGAAGGAAGTGGTATGATATATTCATAATTCTGAAAGGCAAAAACTTGCAACTTAGATACTCTACCCTGCAAGATTATCATTTAGAACAGAAGGAGGAAGAAAGAATTTCTCAGACAAGAAAAAACTAAAGAATACAGCAATACTAGACCTACCCTAAAGAAATATTTAAGGGTCTTCTCTAAATAGAAAAGAAGAAAGAATCTATAGGAAAGGGAAAATCACAATAGAAAAGGCAAATATATAAAAGGATTGAAGATCACTTAAATAAGCCAGTACATAGACTAAAAACAATCAAAAAATTTTTGTAAAAGTGATTGTAACTCTAAATAACAGCAAAAGGATAAACATGAAGATGTAAAATAGGGCATCAGAATCACAAAATGTGGGAGAGGGGAGTATAAAAATGTAGATCTTTCAGAATGTATTTGAACTTCTTTGACTATCAGTTTAAAACAAATAGATGTAGTTATGGGTCAACATACTAGAAAACCAGGGCGACCACAAATCTAAAACATACAATAGATTCACACAAAAATAAAAAGAAAAGAACTCAAGCATAATACAAAAGAAAACCATCAAACTACAAAATAAAAAACAAAAATAAGAAGAAATAAATAAAGAAGAACTGCAAAATCCACTGGAAAGCAAGGTTTTAAATGGCAATAAATACATATCTATCAGTAATTACTATAAATATCAATGGACTACATGCTCCAATCAAAAGACATACAGTGGCAGACTGGATAAGAAAAACAAGAACCTACAATATGCTGTCTACAAGAGATTTACTTCAGGGTGAAACACACATAGGCTGAAATTGAGCGGATGATAAAAGGTATTTCATGCAAATAAAAATAACAAGACAGGGGTTAGCAATACTTACTTCAGACAAGAGACTTTGAAACAAGGTCCATAAAGAAAAACATAGAGGGACATTATAATAATAATAAAGGGATAAATACAAGAAGAGGATATGACACTCATTATCATATATGCACCCGATATAGGAGCATCTAAATATATAAAACAGATACTAACAGAGATAAACGAAAAAATGAGTACAATAATAGTAGGAGAGTTAACACCTAACTGACATCAACGGACAGATCATCCAGACAGAAAATCAATAAAGCAACAGAAGTTCTACACAGCACAACAGACCAGTTGATTTAACTGATATCTACAGGACACTACATCTAAAAGAAAAAAACCCAGAATACATATTCTATTCAAGTGTGCATTGAACATTCTCTAGGATAGACCACATACTAGGTCACAAAACAAGCCTCAACAAATTTAAGAAGGTAGAAATTATTTCAAGCATCTTTTCTGACCACAAGGGTATGAAACTAGAAATCAACCACAGAAAGAAAAACAGGAAAAGAGTAAATACATGGAGACTAAACAACATGCTACTAAAAAACCAGTGGGTCAACAATGAAATCAAAGAGGAAAACAGAAAACATCAAGAGTATGAAAACACAACCTTACAAAATCTACAGGAGGCAGTAAAAACAGTTCTAAAAGGGAAGTTTATAGTGATACAGACCTTCCTCAAGGACAAGAAACATTTCAAATAAACAGCCTAACCTACCACCTAAAAGAATTAGAATAAAAAGAAAAAACAAAAGCCAAAGTCAGTAGAGGGAAGGAAATAATAAAAATCAGAGAGAAAACAAGTAAAATAGAAATTTAAAAACCAATAGAAAAAAATCAGTAAAACCAAGAACTGTTTTTTTTAAAGATAGATAAAATCAAGAAACCTCTAGCCAGCCTCACCAAGAAGAAAAAGGAGAGGACCCAAATAAACAAAATGAGAAATGAATAAGGAGAAATAACAACTGATACTGCAGAAATACAAAAAAATCATAAGAGACGACTATGAACAGTTATATGCCAACAAACTGGACACCTAGAAGAAAAGGACAAGTTTCTAGAAACATACAGCCTGACAAAACTGAGTCAAGAACAAACAGATAACTTGAACAGACTGAACAGTAGAAGTGAAATAGAATCTGTAATAATAATTTTTAAAACTCCCTGCAAACTAAAGTCCAGGACTGGATGGCGTCACTGGGGAATTCTACCAAACATAAAAAGAACTTACACCTATCCTTCTCAAACTATCCAAATAATTGAAGAGGAGGGAACACTCCCAACTTCTTTCTAAGAAGTCACCATCACCCTGATGCCAAAACCAGACAAAGACGCTACAGAAAAGGAAAATTACAGGCCAATATCTTTGATGAATATAGATGCAAAAATCAACAAAATACTAGCAAACAGAATCCAACAACACATTAAAAGGATCATACATCATGATCAAGTTGGATTCATCCCAGGGCCACAAGGACGGTTCAAAATACAAAAATCAACCAATGTGATACACCACATCAACAAAAATAAAGACAAAAACCACATGATTATCTTGATAGGTGAAGAAAAAGCATTTGATAAAATTCAATATTCATCCATGGTAAAAACTCTCACCAGAGTGGATATGGAGGGACCATATCTCAACATAATAAAAGCCATTTATGACAAACCCATAGCCAACATAATATTCAACAGTGAAAAGCTGAAAGCCTTCCTGCTAAGTTCAGGAACAAGACAAGGATGCCCACTCTCACTACTTCTATTCAACATAGTAATAGAAGTCCTAGCCACAGCAATTAGACAAGAAAAAGAAATAAAAGGTATCCAATTTAGAAGGGACGAGTTAAAACCGTCACTATTTGCAGATGACATAATACTCTATACAGAGAACCCTAAGGTCTCCACACAAAAACTATTAGAGCTAATAAATGAATTCAGCAAGGTAGCAGGATATAAGATTAATATACAGAAATCTGTAGCATTTCTTTACACTAACAATGAGATATCAGAAAGTAAAAAAAAAAATCCTGTTTAAAATCATGTTAAAAAAATAAAATACCTAGGAATAAACTTAACCAAGGAGGTTAAATATCTATATGCTGAAAACTGTAAAACACTAGTAAAGGATACTGAAGATGATTCAAGAAATGGAAAGATATTCCATGATCTTGGATTGGAAGAATTAATATTGTTGAAATGGCCATACTACCCAAAGCAATCTACAGATTTAATGTAATCCTTACCAATATACCCATGACATTTTTGACAGAACTAGAACAAATAATCCTAAAATTTATATAAAACCTCAAAATACTGAGAATTGCCAAAGCAATCCTCTGGAAAAAGAACAAAGCTGGAGGCAGAACCCTTCCACACTTCAGACAATACTACAAAACTACAGTAATCAAAACAGTGTGGTACTGGCACAGAAACAGACATATAGATCAGTCTCCCAAGGCAAAAGAAATATAAGCAAAAAGATACAGATGAGATCTAATCAAACTTAAAAGATTTTGCATAGCAAAGGAAACAATCAGCAAAATGAAAAGACAACCTACTGAATGGGAGAAAATATTTACAAAATGATGTGATGGATAAGGAATTAATATCCAAAATACAGAAACAGCTCATAGAATTCAATATCAAAAAACCAAACAACACAATCAAAAAATGGGCAGAAGGGACTTCCCTGGTGGTCCAGTGGGTGAGACTCTGTGCTCCCAATGTAAGCAGAACCCAGTCAATCCCTGGTTCCCCAACCAGGGTTAGACCGGGTTTGATCCCTGGTCAGTGAACTAGATCCCGCATGTATGCCTCAACTAAGAGTCTGCATGCCACACTAAGAAGTCCGCATGCCACAACTAGAGATCCTGGGTGCCGCAACTAAGACCCAGCGCAGCCAAAATAAATAAATAAATAAACTTTTTTTTAAATGGACAAAAGACCTAAGTAGACATTTCTCCAAAGAAGACATACAGATGGCCAACAGGCACATGAAAAGATGCTCAACATCACTAATTATTAGAGAAATGCAAATCAAAACCACACTGAGGTATCACCTCACAGTGGTCAGAATGGCTATCATTAAAAATTCTACTAATAATAAATGCTGGAGAGGGTGTGGTGAAAATGGAACCCTCCTACACTATTAGTGGGAATGTAAATTGGTAAAACCACTGTGGAGAACAGTATGAAGTTCCTTAAGAAACTAAAAATAGAGCTACTATATGATGCAGCAATCTCACTCCTGGGCATATATCCTGAAAAGATGTAAACTCTAATTTTAAAAGACATGCACCCCAATGTTCATAGCAGCACTATTTCCAATAGCCAAGACATGGAAACAACCCAAGTACCCGTCAACTGATGAATGGATAAAGAAAATGTGTCATTTATACACACACACAATGGAATATTGCTCAGCCACAGAAAGAAATGAAATATTGCCATTTGCAGCAACATGGATGGACCTAGAGAATATCATACTAAGTGAAATAAGTCTGACAGAGAAAGACAAATAATATATGATATCACTTATACGTGGAATCTAAAAAATAATACAAATGAATCTATATACAAAAGAGAAAAACTCACAGACATAGAAAACAAAGTTAAGTTTACCAAAGATAAAAGTCAATAGGGGAGGGAAATTAGGAGTATGGGATTAACAGATACAAACTATATACTATACATCAAATAGATAAGCAACAAGGATTTACTATATAGCACAGGGAACTATATACAATATCTTGTAATAACCTATAACAGAAAATAATGTGAAAAAGTATATATATAAGTGACTCACTTTGCTATACACCTGAAACTAACACAGTATTGTAAACCAGCTATACTTCAATTTTAAAAAACATGAGATATCACCTCACGCCTGTCAGAAGGGTTATCATCAAAAAGAACACAAATCATAAATGTTGGCGAGGATGTGGAGAAATGGGAACCCTCGCACATTGTCAGTGGGAATGTAAACTGGTGCAGCCAATGTGGAAAACAGTATGGAGGTTTCTTAAAAGACTAAAAATAGGACTACCATATGACTCAACTGTTCCACTCCTGCATATATATCCAAAAAAACCCACCATAAAACACTAATTCTAAAGATACACGCACCCCAATATTCATAGCAGCATTATTTACAACTGCCAAGATATGGAAGAAAGTGTCCATCAACAGATGAATGGATAAAGAAGATATATATACAATGGAATATGACTCAGCTATAAAAAAGAATGAAATTTTGTCATTTGTAACAACATGGATGGACTTGGAGGGTATTATGCTAAGTTAAATAAGTTAGAAAAAGACATACTATATGATATCACATATGTGGAATCTAAAAAATAAAACAAACTAGTGAATATAACAGAAAAGAAACAGACTTGCAGATATATAGAACAAGCTAGTGGTTACCAGTTGGGAGTGGAAAGTGGGGAGGGGCAAGGTAGAGGTAGAGGATTCAGAGGTACCAACTACTATGTATAAAATAAATAAGCTACAAGAGTATATTTTACATCACAGGGAACATAGTCATATTTTATAATAACTAAATTGAGTATAACCTTTTACTATTGTGAGTCACTATGTTGTAAACCTATAAAAATTGCCCCAATCTGGACACTCAAATTAAAGATAGATGAATCTGATGTTCAAATCCAGAATCTGCCGAAGCAAAACAAAGAAAGCAACCCACAACTGACTATTGAGAGTGACAGTTGAGGTCCCAGAAAAAACAGACCTCCTTTTCATGACTTCGTTTTTTGAATGAAGATATGAATTATATATATATCACTTTAAATATTGCCTCTGTCCCCTTTTTTGTCTTCTCCTACATTTTATTGAATATAGGACCACCTCATTTTATCCTTTATATCTCTTTTCTCTTTTCTGTAGGGTCATTCATTCTACAAAAAAGTAATAGGTCTTCAAGGTTTTGGTGAACTTCATATGAGCTCTCTCAGTGATGTTAGTTACTGGGTCAGATGTTAGCCTTGGTTGTGCTTCTGTCTTACATAAAACATGTACATGTACAAGTCACTTAACCTTGTTATGGATGGAATGTCTGTATCTTAAGTATTTGAAAAGAATTAAAGGTAAAAGCTTTCATTAAAAAAAGAAAAAAACAACCAGAAATTCATTCTCTCACAGGTCTGGAAGCTAGGCATCCACAATCAAATCCGTGCTCACTCCAAAGGCTCCAGAAGACAATCTGTCTTTTTTCTTTTTCCTTGTCTTTTCCAGCTTCTGGGAGCTTCAGGCATTCCTCGGCTTGTGGCCACATCACTCCAATCTCTGACTATATGGTCATGTTGCTTCCTCCTCATCTGCCTGTGTCTCTAATAAGAACACTTTCATTGGATTTAGAGTCTACTCAGATAATCCAAGATAATCGCATCTCAAGATCTTTAATTACACCTGCAAAGGCTTTTTTCAAATAAGTAACATTTACAGGTTCTTAGGTTTAGGATATGAACATATCTTTTTGGAGGTCACCAATGAAACCATTAGATTATTTATTTAAATTATGAATATATTTTAAACCCACAAGCTAATATTTTTGCTTTACACAGTCATTTAAAATTAACCTATATTCTTTGCTTTTCATTCCTAGTTGCATCTTTGTCTTTCCTTCTGGGATAATTTTCCTTCAGCCTAAAGAAAAAACTGTAAGTTTTCTTTAAAATGTAGCTTTGGAGCAAACTCTCCATTTTGATTTGTCTTTAAATGTCTATTGTGTTTTAATTCTGAAGGATCTTTTTGTTGTGTAGAGAATTCTTGATTGGTACTTAGTTATTTTCTTTTAGCACACTGAAATTATCTTGCCACTGGTTTCTGACTACTGTTGTCACTCTTGGTATGTCATTGTCCATCTTACTGATGCACCCATGACTGTCCTTCTTTTAAATGGATACTTTTGGTATTTTCACTTTGATTTTATTTTCTGCAATTTTACTCTGATATATCTAGATTTTGATTCATTTTTACTTATCTTGCTTGAGTTTCATTTCATTGAATATTAATACCTTTTATTTAGTTCTGGAAAACTCTAAGTCATTATCACTTTCAATATTGCCTGAGTCCCCCTTCTTTATCTTCTACTAGATTTAATTAAGTGTAGCTTAGACCGCCTCATTTGCTCTCTTTTCTCCTCTTTAGCATTTTCCATCTTGCCATCTCTCTGTGCTTTATTCTGGATATTTTCCATTTTTCTCATTTTAGTTGTGTCTAATCTGCTTTTAACCCACCTATTTCCCTCATAAATTTCTGTATTTAGCAGTTCTATCATTTCTATTGATTCATTTTCGAGTTTGCAATGTATTTTGCAAACATTCTGTAATTGATTCAGGCAAAAAAAATCCACACATAAACATAAATGGATGCCAAAATTATTAGGTGAAATCTGAGGAAGAATAAGATATTTATATGGACTCAAAATATTTTCTCATAGATTACTTAACAACTACAAAGGGAAAAATGATAACTTTTTGATAGAAAATGTAGCAGATGCTTTCTTAGCCAAGTGATCAAAGTTAACATCACCAATAATGGCACAAACTGACATCACGTACCTCCTAATGTGAAAAAGGATACAGTATCACTTCTGTGGTATTCCTGTAAAAAATTCATAACCTGAATCTAACAACAAACAAACATCAAACAAATCCAAACTGAGGCACTCTCTACAGAACAGCTCATCTATACTCTTCAAAAATGTCAATATCATGAAAAACAAAGAAAAGATAAGGAACTGTTCCAGATTAAAGGAAACTAAGGGGACATGACTGAATGCAATGTATGATCCCAGATTAGATAAAGGGGGTGAGGCAAGCCTGCTATAATGAACATTACTGAGACAATTGACAAAATCTGAAAAATGGACTGGACATTGGGTAATAACCTATCCATGTTACGTTTGCAAACTTGATAGTTGTACTGTCGTTATATAATATCGTTTTCCTAACTGAAATATACAGCTGTAAGGGGGAATGATATTTGCAAATTATTCTCAACTGCTTCAGGAAAAAAATGATAAATCAAAATGTGGAAAAGTATTAAAAGTTGATGAATTTGAATGAAGGTTTTATGTGAAATTTTTTGTCTTATTCGTGTAGCTCTTATATAATTTTGAAATTATTTTAAAACAAAATGTTTTTAAAAACGTATAGTATCAATTTTCAAAGCCCCAGTTCCTTGCTAAAATTTTAAAGTTCAGCTTTCATCTTCATGAAGGTAGTAAACACAGTTGTTAATGCAGGTTGTGGCTGATAACTCCAATGTCTGGAGTGCTAGTGGGCTTCAGGTCAGCTCTTGTCTCTCTAACCTGAAAGTGCTCAAAGCACAGTTCTGCCTCTCAGAGGATAAGAGGCTCAGAACAGTGCTGCCATCAGGGTGCCAGACCAGAGAGGGAAATTCTGCTCTGGGCAGACACCTGCCTATGCTGGGCAGAAACGAGATTCAGACTGTATTCCCATTTCTCCACCCCAAAAGACCAGCGAAAGCATGGTTCTGTCTCTCCACTGCTTCCTCCAGACCAGCAATGTCCCCAGGCTGAAGTAATTCCAGCTGACCTCTCTGAGCTCCAATCATCTCTCCGATCTCGGCTAGGTGATTCCTCCCTCCCTAATTATTGGCACTTTAACGCTTTTAAGAAATATATTAACTTTAGCTTTTCAGTTGTTATCAATGGGAAAGTTGGTCTGAATTACCTAGTTTGCCATTATTATAACCTGAAATCATAACCTTCTTTTCATTGTAACCCAAAAGCTTTGCCTTATTTTAAAAGAAATTTGGATTCAAATCACAAATGAGCCAATCACCCTCTTCCCCTTATTTCTTTGTAACCGTAAGTCATGAGACCCTGAAGTGAATTAACATTTTATGCTTGCTAGCTAAAGTGGCTAGCTAGCTAGCTTTAAATACATAGACAGCTACTTTCTTTCAGAATTACAGCTTGGTTGGCCTAACCAGCACACTTGTAACATCAAACCGAGCCTAGGATCTCCAGTACTAATTTTTCATGAAAAGTTTAGCAATGAAAGATGAAAGAAGAAAGTAAATAACCAGCTTGATAAAATAATCCAGTGATTACATAGGAAAATCAGGTTTTAAAAAGACAATACCATTCACAGGATGTAGGGCTTCCTTTAGTATCCGTGCTGAATGGGATGATGTCATTTCCTCTTCCTTTTGCTGATTTTTTAAACCATCATCTGTGGAGATCTTAAGCCCTGAGAATTTCCATTCAGTGTAGTTCACCTGCTTCAGATTCAAATAACTATGTATAAGTATATTGTGTAATTATAATAATTTAATATAATTAATATTGCATAATATATAATTGATGTAATTGATACAATATAAATAATAATGAATTATATATAATTATAGTCATATAATATATATTTATAATCTCATATATATGTGTGTATATGTATTTTAGGCTACATAGTAACTTTAATCCAGTTTCCTATGAAGAAAAGGCAGTATCAAGTACATAGTATGTGTTCAATAAATACCTGTTCTTTATTTTGATTACAGTTGAAGTAGCCTGGTTAGGACTGTTGTCCTAAAGTTCTAAGCATAAATTATAGAGTCCACAGTCTGTTGAATTAAATTACATTGAAATGAACAGTCCAGAGGTTTATTAACCTATTTACGTTTGTGGAAACACATGCTCGCCACAAAAAGCCATGAATATTGCTTGCGTGCCTACTTCTGCTTCTACCTCTGAGAATAATATATTTTGGGACACTACAACCCGTATTTTAGTTCTTCAGGGTTTCTAAGGCCTTACCTGTAGTGTATTTCCACTTAAGATGTTAGGACTAAGATACTCCATTCTGTTCTTTCCTTGAATGCCTGTTCTTTTGCCTTGTTTTCTTGAGTAACCTGGAACCTGGTGTTCCCCTTCCTTTCTTTCTCCCACCTGAGGAGGTTTTTGCTTAGCTTGATACTGGCCAGCTTCAATGGGAATCTCAATAGATACCATCTGGTCCTAAAGAGAAGGATCAGAGCCTTACAAGGTGATAGTTTAACAGCCTTGATACTCAAGAAAGGGATTTATGAGCTAGCATCAGACTTCACTTCTCTCCTGCCGTAAAGCTGAGAGATGCTGTCTCTTCCCTCCCCACAATAAAACCCAGGATTTTGCTCCATCCATAGCCTCATGGCATTATGAATGATGCAGATTAAATTTGCAGAACACATGACATTCACAGAAGGAATTTCTTTTACCCCAATTTTAATACTGTCTTCCTCAAATCAAATTTGCTCCACAGGATTGGTGGAGATCTGCTACCTGGGGAGGAAAGGAAGCTTCTTCCTCTTCAATTGAGGTATTTAAACTGTCCTTGGTGTCCTTCTCCTCACTCGGAGCTTCTGGTTTCGGGAAACTCTCCGGGGGTAGATAGCAAGACTTCCAATCCAGCTGCACCTGAACAAATCCATTGGGTTTCCCCCCAGGGTCCGTGAGGTTAAAATCACCTGAGAGACACACAGACATTAGTAAGATCCAATCACATGAAATAGGCAAGTGAGCGTTTAATAGCACCTTATCTATTACCTCCCCAGTTTGAATTTCACCATATTTTGTTTGTAATTAATTCACATCCACCAAGTAATCATGATGACAATACATTCAGTAGTAACATAAAATATCAGTGAATATTTATATTCACTCACAATATTTACTTCCAATATTCACTTAGAATACTTATAGGGGAAAATGGGCATCTCCAGGTTCAGGAAGGGATAGTCAAAAGATATACAGAGAGGTATAGCTTGCTTGTCGTCAGTCACCCAGCCAATAAACAAGAGCACATTCTTATTACTATTACCAAATGGTGGCTATGCCTTAGGCATACTAAGAAAACCATTATCTACACCCAAGTGGTCCGTATTTTTAAAATAACAAAAGCAAAGAAAACTTAAGCAAAATGGCTTTTTCCAAATGCCAGACTTCTGATTTGTAACACTGATTAATTTAACAGACGGCTCACATTGCCTCTCTTTGGCAAAGGACGAGTTGTGAGCAGAAGTGTCAGCCTTTTTCTTTTTCTTTCTTTCTTTTTTTTTTTTTTTAAGCACTTGTGGTATTGGGAGGAGGGAGGCCTCACACACTTCCTGGAACATCCAAAAGCTTGTTAAACATGGTTGATACTGGCTACACCCATTCACACTTCCTAATGAGAGCACGGACATTGCTGCCTCACCCTCCCAGGACTGCAACCAGAGAGATGACCCTGCTTTGGTGTACCTTACAACTCTGGCTATGAACATATGATAAGGTAGTATGGAGTTCAGCTCCATATGGGGGGAAAAAATCCAAGAAATTTGTCATATGTGGCATGGAAGACTAATTTGGGTCTAATGTTTAAAAGGAGCAAGAGAATTATGGGGGAATGTTAAGGACATAGCTTATAATCTGGTATCTAGTCATGTGCTAGGAAATAATAGGCCTTAAGTAAAGACAAATACTGGGAAGCACTATAGAGATGGAAAATGTTGGTTCAGACACAGAGGTATGGGCTTCAGATGGGTGGGTCTACCTCCTTGGGAATCTTGCTTCTGTTGCTGAAAAGAAGCCAATGTTTCTATATGATTAGTGAGGCTTATAAGTCTTCTACTCTCTCACTCTTGACAATATTCTCAAATCCTTTCAGCAGGTTTTAAGAGAAACTGTTCCAAGCAAGTAATAAAAGAAAAGTTGAATTAGGACAGGGAGACAACACTGGGCAGAGAGCATAAAGAGGTAATAACCTTGAACTCCTACCTTTAATGGATTTGTTTTGTGCAAGAGGAAGCAAGGGCACTTGGACGCGGCCAAGGTACGAGCCAGGCTCTGAGTCTTCATCATCAAAAACGTACACAGACAGGGCCTCCTGCCTCAGATACTGATCCAGGTCAGAAGTCACAAGCACTGGGAATCGAGCCTCGTCTCTGAAGTAGGGATTGTTACTGGCTGGAATGATGGCGGTGTCGTGGTCAGAAAAGGTAAAGAAGCGATACATGGCGTATGGACTGGGTTGGGCTCCCAGCCATCGACTCTGGAGGCCGCAGCATCGGATGACTTCCACCCGCAGCTCATTCTGATGCTTCCTGGTCTCCGATCTGGGCTGAAAAGATGTTGGTCTTGGACTGAGGAAAAGGGCAGGCTGAGAGAGTGGTGCAGGTGAAGCCCAGCACCCTTAATGAGGAAGAGCTATGACCTAAAGAACTGCTGAATCCTGACTGGGTCACAGAGAAGCCTAATCAATGACTTTCACCTGCCTGCAAATTGACTCTGGCAGATAATTATCTGAGGGAGATGCTGGCACTCAGGCCTCATCTTAGAGATTGGAACAGAGAAGGCATTTTGTTCACAGCAGGGAGAGGTAGCTAGCTCCAAGGGCATGATTTCATTTCAAACTCAAGCTTGACCAAGGGAAGTATCTGGACTAGTTGTGGTGTGACAGTTTTTCTCTTTCATTCACATTCAACAAGTACTTATTGAGGGCAATACTAAGCTGTTCTCATGAGCTGCTTGGCTGAGTCTCCTTTGAGATGCATGGGCACATCCTTTTTCTCACCTCGTCCTCCTGGGCCTCCCAGGCTCCAAGCACATTGGCTGACAGGTATGCCTGGGCTTTCTTTCGCTTATTGTATGCTTGTAGGCTGGATCTTATGGGGAAGTGCAGCCTCATCCAGTACTCTAGCACCCCAAAGACTTCTCCACCAGCTCCTGGGTAGCAGAAAGTATGAAAGGCATGGAGGATACAGATGGTGTGGCGAGGATCAAGAATAAAGGCAGAGGAATAAAATGGGAAACCACCAGAACACAACTATACACTTTGGGAAATTCCACATTAGTCCCGGGAAATGTGGGAGGCTGGCAGCACTTACCAGTAAGTGTGGCAGAGCCATGGACTCTCTCCACGGTTTCTAGAACCCTGTCAAAGCAAATCCAGCCAGCTGCAAGGGTGCGGTGCTCACTGGCTATAGCCTGGTGTAGATGAAGCTGGACTGACGTCCCTTGAAGGTAGTGCAAGAAGAGGGAATCTGTCTCCACCACATACTGAGAAGTGAAGTCATAGAGGGGCTGCAGCCCCACAGCTAGTGGGGTGCAGTGGGTTTCAAAGTCATAGAAAGAATAGGTGCAGAAAGTGGTAGGTTGAGTGTCTCCAGCCTGAGCCAGGGCAGCAGGTGTCAGGAAGGCCTGGTGGATGTGCAGTTCGAAAAGATTCTCACTCTGATGCCGTGGAGAGATGTCCACTTTATCCTCATCTCCATGGTCTGGCAGTGGTTTCAGACATAATGACAACTGTCGGGTGCCATAAGCCACATCTTTGAGTTGTTCTAGAGGGGAAAGAAAACTGCCTATCCATTAAAGGGTAGGGAATTCTTCCTTAGGGTAAAGGAAGGTGGACAGAAAGAGAATAAAAACCATGGTGAAGTCCAAGTTGTGACTATTTCAAGAAACGATGTGATTCAAAAAGAAAAGCAATAGAATGACAATCAGGTGCTTTGAATTCTGATGGCCAAATAATCCAATGCCTACTTTAGAGATGAGGCACAACGTGAGTGATTGGAAAGTAAATGCTAAGCTCAGGAAAACACTGGAGGCACAGTTTCATCTAGAGATGACGTCGTTTTGGATTACAGCAGGATCTTGTGAATTAATTGTTAATTCCATTACAGAAACACTAGAAACACAAAATGCAAGTATTTCCAAAAGTTTGGGATATTGGCCTTGGAGAAAATAGCAAGTTACAGTCATGGTGTCTATGACATTACACTGGGCCCCATTAAGATGATTCCTCTTTTCCAGTCAGATCAATCACAAGGATCTTCATTCTGTTAAGAATTTGGTTTCATTGTAAGAAGGCAAAAAAAAAAAAAATCCACTTTAAGTCAAAGAGTAATGGAGTAAAAGTGGGGGAGGGCACTTACTGAAAAGAGGTTGAAAATATTGGCGATGAGATACAAAATAAAGATATGTAAGACAGTCCACCAAATCTGTGCATTACCTCCCATGTCCAACCAACCAGAAACTTTGATATATAGTCTGCTTCAAATCGGGGAGTATTTGAGTTGTCACAGTGTGTTGATGGTGAAGGTCCTATTCTAAGAGTTAAAGTAGTAGAAGAAAATACTTTGGGTACATCAGAATGTCTTCCTGCCCAAAATAAGTGGAATACAGAGACTGGTGAACAGTTTCTTAATTGATAAGATTAACATAAATAAAACATATTCAATATTTTGCATTATGTGTCACAAGGTTAATAATCTTAGCATATAAAGAACTCCTACAAATTAACAATATACTATTAAGAAATAGTAAAGGGCAGGAACAGGCAAGTCTCAAAAGAAATAATTTAAATAACTGGTAAACATATGAAAAACTCTTCAGCCTTACCAGTAATGAAAGAACTACAAGTTAAAGCAAATAAATCTTCAGAGGTAGGTAATTGTATTTAACCTGCACTGTCCTGGGAGAAACACCCTGAATCTGAAAGACATGAGAATTTCAATCCAAAGGATTTCCTTTGTTATATTGCAGGGACCTTTTAACTGACGCATGCATAAACCTGGCATGCATAAATCATGCTTCTGAATGACCCACCTCCCTTTACTCTGGTTCCAGGCTCACTAAGTATCCTTCTTATTGATTCTGCTTCCCCAAGAACGAGCTGCCATGAGCATATTCTCAAGGCAGCAATGAAAGAGCCCCTATCATAAAATAACAAATGAACATTCGGGTGTAAATATCAGTCTTTGGTGAATGTGGTTAGTACGGGTCAGGTCTCTCACCACTGGGTATAATAACAAAGCCAATTTTCTCAATATGTAAGGCTGAGACCAGATCCTGGTCGACAGTGACTGAATTAAGTACAGGAAGTATCACATTATAAAATTTGCATAAGTGTCCAGCCACCTGCCCTGTTATGTAGACATCCTCAGACTGCAACAAAGAATTCAGAGACTTTTAGAGAGAAATCACAGAAAAGGATGACAAGAGATGAGTGATGTAGCTCTATTATCTCCCCAAAACTGAAATATAGGCCTGGCTTGAGGAAACAATCTTGAGAGAGGGAGCGTGTTACCCACCCTGAGGGCCAACAGTGATACACTCTTATTTTCAAAATAGATTCAGCAATTGCTGGGCCCTGTTGAAACTCTCCAGAGAAAAGACACTGACATGATGCAGGAGAAGAAACTGCTAACCATGTATTAAAACAACAAAGATGATAGGATAATCAAGAATGGGAGGGATAAGTCCTATACCAAGACATAGAGGGCACCCTCTTGACAGGTGCAGAGGGGAGCACGGGCATTTAGCTCTGTGACAGATCCTAAGAGGAAGTGAACAAGGTACTAAGACTTGCCGGATACTGGAAGGCCATGGCTTCTTAAAATACCTTCCAGCTGATTGATACGCTTGTTCTTGAGGTCTAGGAGTTGACTCAACCTCTCCAGTTTTTCTTTGTGAACTTTATTTTCATTATCGGCTTTTGTCATCATTGCCTCCAGTTCCTCCTGAAACGAAATAATGTCTGAACTTTTCTATCTCAGTGGCCCAGAACCAAAGAGCCCAGATAAAAAGGTGGTACTTGCTGGGTAAAAGAGACTCCACTATCTCCTTAGCAGGGCAGATTCATCCACTAGAAAAAGGCTTAGGTTCCTCACAGACCCCTCCAGGACCAGTTGTGCTATTAGTGCCATAGGGTAGTATTTTTCCTGGGACTGGCAAAATTTGAACCCAGAAGCTTCCCACTTGCCATTTTCATTAGCTGGCCCCTTCTGGCTTTTATTGCCAAGGTGCCATGGGCATGTGTGAGTCCTCAAGTTTTTCAAAGGACAGCACATCCTGTGTTTGCATACGTCAGCATATCACCTTGCATCAGCCCTGGAAACTCGGGTCTTGCTTCATTCCCCGTCTTGTAAGTAGTTCCCATGTGCCCATTTATTTATCCCCTTCCTGTACCATCTTTTCCTGCACCTGATAACACACGTTGATCTTGCGCTGCAGAATAAGCATGTCTCTGGTTTTTTCTAGTTCCAATATGGTTTCTGCATGCAATACTTGCAACTCACTTAACATCTGGGACAGTTTCTTTTCTTCTTGGTTTTTTGGTTCACAGGGCTACAGAGGAAAAAGCATTGGTAAAAGGGAGTATAAATATGATAGGTATAGTAATAACTATTCTCTACAGCAGCCGTTGATAATAGTAAAATACCAGCAGCAGAATCTACTCCAATATGTAGAAGAGGACCTGTGTTACTTTACAAGTGCTCTCTCCCCTAGTTCCTCATGTTCAACAGCAGCAGTGAGTAAGTTATACAATCTCCCATGGCTGTTTGCTCTTCAGCAGATCATTGCAAGTCCTCATCTGAAAAAAATTCTACATTTTATGAGCTGTACAGTGTGGAAAAAGTCTGTGGAGCTCATGAAGCTATCTCTACTCTCAGCCTTCTCATATACTTCCAAATATTGTCCTCAATCAGGACAAAATATTATTCAGTTAGTTTTCTAGTCCCTTCATCTTTTCAAGGGATATTTGCCAGCAATCCCTCTTGTAGAGGGGACCTGTTTGATTAAAGATGCTCTTACCTCTATCTGAGTGGTCTCTTGGAATAGAGCTGGGTAAGTGGCTGGTTCAGATTGCCAGTCAGGAGATTGGGAAATTGTGTCTTTATTTCGGAGGTCCTCCACTTCCTGTTTATGCTTCTGAAGCAGGTTGGTGACTTCAAGCTTCAGATCCTTGTTTTGAGCTGGGGAAAAAATAATACAGAAAGCTGAAACTCTGCAGCTACCAACAACCATATTAAACTTGGCCCAAGTGTGAATTAAATTTTCCCACTAATGTTTAATTCATTTTATACACTTGCCCTTAGAGAAGCAATTCTCTCTTATTTCTACAAAGGGGTTCTAGCTTATTGACCCTGAGTTGACATTTGGACTCCAAAAACAAACAAAAAAAACACCTGCAGAACTGTAGTATGGAAGGGAGAACTACCACCACCACAACAAAATCAGAGCCACTTGACCAACTGGGATAGTCCAAACTTTTTGACAGCACCATTTAATTCAGTATCTCCCCAACCATTCCCCAACTCCATCTGACTTCTATGCTGTTGGCTCTCTGTGACACCCACCTTGACTCTGACCCTGAGTTGGAGGAAGGGAGGTTGGGCATTTGGACATTTCCATGTGTGTTTCGGGGAAGGAAGGTGATCAGCATTTAGTGTGATCATTTCAGTATCATGCATTACAGAGGAGGTTAGATTAGATTACCCACAAGACTTCACTTGTACTTCATACATACTACAAGATCCTTAGCATGTGCTCCTAAGCTTTATCCTTTTATGGTTCCTGACTCTATTTTTCTTGATGTCATATTTCTTTTCCTCCACTTTTTTTATGTGAACATACTAGAATATGATGAAATGTAAGTTTGATAAGACTAAATATCAAGGTCCAGCCTAGCAAAAAGAAGGGAGACAAAGGTCTCTTTGACAGTATTTAAAAATCTTCAGAATAACTACTGTGATCCAAGAATTAAGACAGGGGGAAAGGGCTTCCCTGGTGGCGCAGTGGTTAAGAATCCACCTTCCGGGCTTCCCTGGTGGCGCAGTGGTTGAGAGTCCGCCTGCCGATGCAGGGAACACGGGTTCGTGCCCCGGTCCGGGAAGATCCCACATGCCGCGGAGCGGCTAGGCCCGTGAGCCATGGCCGCTGAGCTTGCGCATCCAGAGCCTGTGCTCCGCAACGGGAGAGGCCACAACAGTGAGAGGCCCGCGTACCGCAAAAAAAAAAAAAAAGAATCCACCTTCCAATGCAGGGGACATGGGTTTGAGCCCTGGTCCAGGAAGATCCCACATGCCATGGAGCAACTAAGCCCATGAGCCACAGCTACTGAGCCTGCGCTCTAGAGCCTGCCAGCCACAACTACTGAAGCCCGAGCACCCAGAGCCGGTGCTCCGCAATAAGAGAAGCCACTGCAATGAGAAGCCTGTGCACTGCAACCAAGAGTAGCTCCCACTCGCCACAACTAGCGAAAGCCTGTGCGCATCAACGAAGACCCAATGCAGCCAAAAATAGATAAATAAAATAAATAAATTTTAAAAAAAGATGGGGAAATAGTAGTGGTAACCAAGAGCAATAATTTGCTTCTCAATTTCAGGCATCAGATGCTAAAACAAAACAATTCCCAACCACCCTAAAATGACTGATGAGAATAAAAGGCAGAAAAATTCATTTTCAATAAATTGACTTTAAGTCAAATAAATTTTAAGTAAAATTTAAGTAAAATAAATTTACTTTCAATAAATTGACTGTTTAAAAACATTATAACTTAAGAATTGGCATTCTCTCACATGGAAAGTCAATATGTAGGGATAAGTATGTGTGAGGTAGGTGTCACGCTTTCTTGATTGTGAATCTGACCTGACTGCCAGTGTTCTTATTCTAGTTATCCAGGACCCACACAAAAACAGGATCAAGTGATGGGACTGGAAAAATGCTGGCCCAAGTTCCCTTCTCCCAAACCAGATGTAGAGGATGCCTCATCTGAGAGAACTCTTCAGGGCTTGACCTACCTTTCTCTCTTGACAGCTGAAGTAAGACTTTTCTCTTCTCCTCCACCTCAGCATCCAGGTGATCCTGCAACTGAGAGACTTTCTGCTGTAGCTGTTCTCCTTGCTCATTGCTCCAGTGAGGCTGATTACTGCTATCCAGCATGCTGAAAATGGGAAGCAAGTAAGGAGGGAGGGGAGAGTTGTCAGATGGACACTCAAAGGTGGGTGATATGACGTCTTTATTACACAGTTTCAGCATCTCCTGGGCCTAGTTCATCATTCATTTCCCTACATGTTTTTTCTGCCCCTGCTTTCTCTGTAACTGTCATTTACCAACTGCCTTGGAACTTTTGGGTCCTATTGAGGAGTTGCTTAGTATCCCTTCGGTTTAAGTCTCAAATAACCCCCTGGGCAAACAACACAAGTCATATCTATTTCCCAAGGAACTTCTCCAGCATGATGGTTTTCTTTAGTTAGGGAATTGTGTACCAAGACATTCTCAGGCCTGCTAGATTAGAAATGAGTAACAGAATATTCTTCTTTTCCTTACTCCGTTCCTCTGTCTACTTTCACCAGTGGCTAGTTTAGAGAATACTTGCCTTTGAACTATATTGTAAATTATTACACTGAAGGGCAGGAACTAAACTTTTCAATAACTGCAGCCTGCACACCACTATATCTAGCTGTCAGGGCAGACCCATCTTGAGTGTAAAAGACACATGGCCAGTTCTTGATTATTTACACAAGTGAAGTGACATTGATAAGCAATTATTTCTGCTTATGTCTTTTTCCTAGTTATCATTTTAATAAATGTGGTCTAAAAACAACTTGTTAAGCTAGTACTAAGATTTCTTGGCACTTTCTGCCCATACATTACATGATGATCCAAGAAGATAATGTTATGAATAATGAAGGGAAGAGGCCAATAGTAATGTCTACCACAGGGAGTCTTCAAAGTGGGTAATCCCCACACTACCTTATTTCACTTTGTTGAAGAGCATCAGTTGTTCCCAGGATGCTCCCATGCAACCTCCCCAGTCTACCCCCTGCTGCCTTTAACTTATAAGAAGGCACGTTTAATTTTTTTAAACTTACAGGTATTTTTAATTTCAAAACCACTACGTAAATATATGCTTGTGAAAAATTAATATGATATAGAAGTATATAGAATAAAAGTGCCTCTTTGCCCTATTTCAGTCCTTTCATCTCATTAAAAGTTTGTGGATGCACACACACATGACATAAATTAGGTCACAATGAACACATTCTTTAGCAATTTGATTTTTCTTTTAATAGTGTATCTTAGGCATATAGATCTATCTCATTTTTTACAGCTTTATACCGTTTCAACGTGGCGGTGCAACACGATTTATTTAGTCGATCCCTATCATAAGAAATCTGAATGGTTTCCTTTTTTTTTTACTATTACTAATTAAATTAACAATGTATTAATTAACATTCTTACCACACAGATCTCTTTGCACATACACAAGAGGATTTCTTTAGTTTTGATTCCAAAAAATGGGTTATTGGGGGCTTCCCTTGTGGCGCTGTGGTTGAGAGTCCGCCTGCCGATGCAGGGGACACGGATTCGTGCCCCGGTCCGGGAAGATCCCACGTGCCGCGGAGCGGCTGGGCCCGTGAGCCATGGCTGCTGAGCCTGCGCGTCCGGAGCCTGTGCTCCGCGGCGGGAGAGGCCACGGCAGTGGGAGGCCCAAGTACCGCAAAAAAAAAAAAAAAAAAAAAAGGGTTATCTGGCATAAAAGATATGCACGTTTAACATTTTTTTGATAGTGTCAAATTCCGTTCCAAAAATAGTCTGCCAATTTATATTCTCACTAACAGTACTGAGTACCAGTTTTCCGGTATCCTTATCGAGACTAGGTATTATTTTTATTTTTAAAATTCGGAAGGCACTTTTCAGTAATTGTCTTTTTTCTTTTTTCTTTTTTTTTTTTTGCGGTACGCGGGCCTCTCACTGTTGTGGCCTCTCCCATTGTGGGGCACAGGCTCCGGACGCGCAGGCTCAGCGGCCATGGCTCACGGGCCCAGCCGCTCCACGGCATGTGGGATCTTCCCGGACCAGGGCACGAACCCATGTCCCCTGCATCGGCAGGCGGACTCTCAACCACTGCGCCACCAGGGAAGCCCCAGTAATTGTCTTTTATAACAAAAAAATGTTCTGGGATCCAAACTTGGTACTCACTTTTCTAAGAGTTTGTCATAATTATCATTCAGCAATTTTCGTTCTTTTTCCAAATCTTCAACTCTCTCCTGAAACTAAGAATGATAGTAGAGTGCCTGAGATAAGATTTTAAAATCTATTACCTTGCACAGGGTCTCCCTTTTCTGTTGCAGGGTGGGACTTGGGTGGGAGATTTTCTATGTTCATCTCCTATGTCTATGAGGATCCATTCAACTATAAAGACTTGAACCAATTGAAGGTGTGATAGAAATTTTAATTGGAATTAATGAGAATTCTCTGAATTAAATTTTCATGGTGTCTGGGTTTCTACTGTTAGGGAAACAGCAGAACATTATAATAGAGAAAAGACTTTGGAGAACAGACATAAATATAAATCCCAGTTTTTCCCCTAATGGTATAATCTTGAGCATGGTATAATCTTGAGCAAGTTATTTAACCACTTGGAATCTCATTTTTCTTATTTGAAAAAATAAAATACCCATATTTTTGCTAAGATACACTTTTTAACATCTCTGAAATTGGAATGTCACATACAACTGATGGTATCTTTCAATTATTATTGTTATTTACCTCTTTCAGTGTTATCTGCAGGATGGACACATCTCCCAGTTGGCTCTTCAAGCTCACAGCCTTCTTGCTCTCCTCCTTCAGCTCTGCCCTGAGCTCATTCACTTGGCTGAGGAGGGCATCATGGGCTGTACCCAGGATTCCCTGATTCTGGGGCAAAAGGAAAGTTGCTCTGCGAATGTTTATATCACTCAGCAGGAGGGGACTCAAGATACAAACAACTGGAGCATTCCCTAGTGGAAATCTCAAAGAAGGGCTTTGATTTATAGTATGTTGCCTCTGCACTATAAATTGACCTTGTTTTCCACCCTAGCATTTCTCAGGAAGTACCGTTTCCCTGTGAGTGAGGATTTTCCACTCTGGGAAACTGTAATTTGTCACTGGAGCCTTAATTTTCCCAAGGTTCAAATTCAACCCTGATTCTAAATTAAGTGCCACCTTTCTCAGCTGCCTTTACCTTCTAAGCTATGTGAATGCTTTTTATGATGAAATATTTCTCCTTTTGCCCCTAGCAAAGTGATGTGTTAACTCTAGAAGTTAAGTGCATTTTTCTGGCAGAGTTCCCAGCATGACCATGTTCCTTCTGGTGAGGAACAGTTGTGGCTGGTCATGTTGGGAACTCTGCCTTAGTGACTCTTAATCACGGACACTTACCTAGCTTCACCTGTACCCCACTCACAGAGGTGCAAATATTTAGTAACACCAGAGAAGGTTTGTAACAACTTTGCTGTATCTCACCACCTCACACATGCTAGAGGACTACTCTTAGGAATTTTTGAATAAATGCTATAATTCTCTGTAGCAATAGGCTGAAAAATACTATTCCAAATATTTCTCAACTCAGATCTCATATTTCAATTTTTGTGAAAACAATGCAGTATCTTCTGATAATAGTGATAGTACCATTTGTCTCAATAAAAATTATATAACATAATAACTTTGATATAGTTAGCTAAATTCTGGTGTTATGTTACTTGAAGATGAAGATTCATTTGGGTTTCATTCCTCTGATTACTAAGAAACATAGAGTTAAGGAATCTTTATTAAGTACCTTCTGGAGCAGAGTTTCATATGCCTGAAAGAAAGAAAAAAGTATTATTCTATTGATATATCAACTTGATGTTTATAATACAAATGTTTAAATATTTTAAAAGATGTTATAAAAAATTCCCATAAATCAAGTCAATTTGTGTGCCTGTTTACTAATTGCTGCTCCTTTTCCCCTGCCCTAGCTTGCCAGGCAGTCTGTGAATGTAATAGATGACACCATTTCTTTAAAAAGGATGAAGGGTCATTTATTCACATTTGCATTGCACTTGGTGGATTTTCTAAGAAGTATTTTTATTTTCAAACTAGGTGCCATCTCTTACTCATCATGCTTCAGAAAGGTCTCTTTCCAGTTTTAGAAATAGAAAAAACAACAATAGCCAAACTCACAACAACAGCTACTATTATTGGTTGAGTAATTACTATGTTATATGTTACTGTGTGTTTCATTATCTCTTACATTATGATCATCATAATTGTTTCACATATATTATCTCATTTAATCCTTACAGCAAATCCGAGAGGTATTGTTATCTAAACTTTAAAAATAAGAAACCCAAAGCTCATAGAGCTAACTTGCCCAGAATTGCACAGCTTTCAAGGAGCTGAGGCAGAACTTTACCTCAGCCTGTGTGACTCCAGAGTCTGCACTACTGACCACATTTTACTGCTAAGGGATTAAGAGGATGCAAACTTATCTTAGTATATGTGTAAGTAAGCATGACTAGAAAGGTAAATTGCTTAAAAAAACCAAATTGTAAAACCTACATTTTAGAAAATTATTCACCATTTTAGGTCATCTTTGCCACTACCACTAATATGGGCAAAGACATTCAATTTAGAATGGCTTTCTCCCTTTCTTCCTTTAATGCAATGGAAGAATACATGGATTTTTTAAAAAATCTAATTCCACAAATATAGCTATTTACCCATACAACTTTAAAATAACTTCCTTTCCAGATTTCCCATCCTTTCAGTGCTACCAAAATTAACCGAATCAAAAGAATACGAGCATATGCACAGTTCTCTACAAAACATAGGTTTGGAGTTTGGCCTTGTACAGATGCCCTTAGTCCCAATCAAAACAGACATACCAAGGGCAGCACCAGCTGTAGCTAATCTCAATGAATGGCACCATCATTTAATCACCCAAGCTAGAGACCCAGAAGTCATCTCTCATTTCTGCTTTTCTCTCACCCACTCTACTTTGGTGATGAAGTCCGTTCTTCCACTTCCTGGACCTCTCCCAACACAGTCCTTTCTCTGTGAGCCTCTCTCACTGCCTTGGTTGGGACCCTCATCCTGCCTCCCTTGGATCACTCATCTGTTAATTAACATCTGTTACTCATCTGTTACCCCCAGTCTTGTACCAGCCAACCTATCATTCACTCTGCTGCCAGATGATCTTTCCTGGTAGTTTTGTCATTTTTGAGAAGTTGAAAATTTCAGAAAAGTATAAGTACTATAATAGCAGTCATCTATAATTCTACTACTACCCAGAATTAATCATTATTAGTGCTCTATAATAGTTTCTTGAAAGTATTATTCTTTTTATTAACATGTATTTCAAAATATTTTGGACATTAAAAAAAGGCAAAGTGATCTCTTTGGGGAAAAAAAAATTGATCATGTTACCAACTTGCTTAAAACCTTTCTGCAGCTCTCACTATCTGTAGGATAAAGTCTAAATCCCTGATAAGACCTCCATGACCTGATCCCTGATGTTTCTCACCTCTGTGCCGTGGCCTACACCACTCTTCCCCGGAAAGCCCTTCCCTCTCTTGCACGCTTATTAACCCCTGCCAAACTGTCAGTATTTGGCTCACGAATAGAATCTCTTATGGATCCTTTACAGATCCTGCGCCCCATCCTCTGGTGGACCTATTCTCTCTTTTGTGTCTCACCCATACCCTGTTTGTGGATAGTTGTACTTGTTTACATCTTGTCCTCTCACTCTTGTAAGTTCCTTGAAGGCAGGAGCTGTCTTAATTATCTTTTTAATCTTTGTATCCAAGTGCTTTGCACACTTCTTGGTAGTCAATAAATGTTTATTCAATAAAAGAATGGTGCCAATCTATTATTTAGAACCTCTATGCCCTATTTCTACCGTTCAGATATGAGTTTCCATCGTGTGGTAGTGAGAAGAGTGTGAGCCTTGATGCCAGATAAAACTGGACTCAAATCCTGCTCTGCCTCTTGCTATTTTTATAACTTGAGCAAGTTACTTAACTTCTTTGAGGCTCAGTTCCCTCATCCGTTAAACGTACTTACCTTTATGGCTGTTGTCAGGCTTAAATGAGATCATGATTCTAAGTATCTAGGACAGAGTCCGTCACATAGAAAGTGCTCAGTAATCTGGTTTCCTTCCCCTCCCCTGTGACTGCTCTTGGCTCCCCAAGTTTAATTAAACTCTGGTTGTGGTTTTTGGCTTGGAACTTAACCTGACACAAGGTAACCTCACTTAATTCCACCTTAGCAGGCAGGGCTTGAGCCTTCTTCCCAGCAGAGGGATAATGGCAAGTACTGGAAAAAGAATGGATTCTGAGTCGTAAGGCCTGGATTTGAACATCACCTACCTATTTTGTGACTTTCTTTTTTTTTTTAATTTAATTTTATTTATTTTTTTATACAGCAGGTTCTTATTAGTCATCCATTTTATACACATCAGTGTATACATGTCAATCCCAATCTCCCAATTCATCACAATTGTGTGACTTTCGACAAGCAACTTAGTTTCTCTCCATTGTGGTCTCCCATGTGTAAAGTGGAGAAAATAATACAAATCTCTTAACTAACTGATTTTCTTCCCCCAAAAAGGCACAGCTGATGATGGCAACTCACAGCTTGGACTTCTGTTAATTGTGCTTTTGTCACTGCCAAAGAAGTATTCCTTTCATGTAAGAGCTTCTTAAGTCGAATCAGTTGTATATTCTCCTTAATGGAAGCTCTGGAGAAAGAAGACAGTGTTAAAATATCCTCTGTGAATGGACAGAGTTAAGTATTTTTCCCCCTGTGGATATGGACAGGGACACAAAGGAAGATCGTTATTTCTGAACCTAAGAGATCATGTTTTCTTTATCATTTCAAAGGTATTGGGGGAGGATTTGGGTTCGCTAGACTCTGTCTCAGAGATTCCCAATTCTAGCTGCTGTGGGATGTTGACAGTGAAGGAGGCAGTGTGGGGAGAAGTGGCAGGCAGGTATACAAGAAATCTCTGTACTTTATGCTCAATTTTGTTGTGAACCTAAAACTGCTCTAAAAAATAAAGTCTATTTTTAAAAAAGTTTTCCAGGGACTAAAACAGACCAGCCACGTAAAAAAAAAAAAAAAGTTTTCCAGGGACTGATGCACAGTGGGGGCTGAGAGCCCCCATCTGGTGATGAGGATGAAATAGTTTTCCTTCTGTGAAGTGAAGCAGCAGACTTTTATTATATATAAGCATCCCTTTTATGTTAATCCATTACTTAACCACTTGGGCCTCCAGGTCTACTTCTCAGATTGAATTAATCCCAAGCATTCTCTTTTCCTCTGAGATGGAAGAAAGGTACAAACAAGAACCTCTTTTTCAGTTCATTATGGCTTGAGGCATGGAATGCCACACCCTTACCGAAGCTCTGTGGCCTTCTGAGCGCACTCCAAAGAGCTTCTCTGTGCAAAATTCTCATCTTTGGACCACATTTTCTCAGAAGACTTGGGTGGTTCTTCCACTTGCATAGTATCGCTGGTCATAATGTGGGCACTGTTAGGCATGCATAGGCCAGTGAGTTTAATCATAATTATGACTTTGTTAAAAGAGATTATACTGTTAGAATTAGGAATATTAAACACGAAAAGAAGAATTAGAAACTGCTGTTATAGGGGTTTAGAACTGGGCTCTCACATATATAAAAAGAACTTAGAGGAGTTAGTAATCTTGGCATATGTGGAGGATAAACTTACCAAATATAGCTTTCCAGTGTCAAACAGAAATATAAGTGAATTACGACCTAAGGGGGAAAATATAAAGGGAAAGAGAGGGAATACCTTCAATTAAGGAAAGAGTCTTTATTTTCCTTTCCTTGGAAGACAAAGAGATGCTTATTTTCCATTTTTAAGCAATGAAGTTGGAATTTGACAGCTTCCAAATTGGGCTGACTTTCATCTTCTCTGATTATGCTGGAATGACTCAAAAATGGCAACATTCACTTGTTCCCTAAATGAGGTTTTTCCAATTACAGTTGAAAGAGTAACAGCACAGGATAAAGTAAAAGAACTCACTGTTCGCTGGGTTCACTGGATACTTCACCTCTGGCTTTTTCATTTGTCACATGTTCCTTGAATGTGGGAGGAGCTGTGTAGCTCAGCCTGTCCCTTGACTCTGAAAGTTTAGACAGAAGATGCAGACTCTGGCAACAGATTTTTCCAGAACCCCAAGTGCTAGAAATGGAACACCAAGTGCTGGAAGTAGGGAGCCTTGAGATCTGGAGGAAATCCTTATATGACCAATGATCTCAGAGGGGAGCTTCTCAGTTTTTACTCTTGCAAAAATATGCAACTACTGATTTAATAAGTCAGCAGGACTACAGACTCTCAAGTAGGTCAGTATAAAGGGGAAGAAGAGCAGGGACTGTGTATCTAACTCTAATGCATCATTGTCCCTAGTGCCTAGTATATAACTGGTATTCAATAATGCTGAAGTTAAACTGAATTGAAATTTAGACTTATTTAGTTTTTCTACTTTTAGCTGTTTTCACAAAGATTTTGTTGGCTCAAGGAGGGAGCTTGAAAATATAGGGCTGTGCTGAACAAAACCTAACATTGAGTCCCCAGGGTTAAGACACCCCATTCCCATGGACCTAAAACAGGGATGAGTAGGCCAGGTGAAGGAAATTTACACACAGCACTATATTTAATTCAGTGTTGGGTTTCACAGCAGCCAGAGACGCTTAGCCACTTGGGATACAGGAAGATGAAAATCTGCAGCTCCTCACTTAACAGCCTGATTTCCAAGGCCTGGACTTCAGGAATAGGATTTGACAATCTCTGAACCCATGGAATTGTATGCAAAGTTTTGTCTATGTGTATGTGCATTTTTCTTGGGAGAACGCCTAGCTTTTGATCATGGTTGCAAAGGAGTCCATTTCCCCCAAAAGGTGAAGAACCCCAGTTTTAGAGGCACAGGCCACTTAGCCCAGAGTCCCAGAGTCCTAGCAGAGGGACCTGTCTTAAGATCACTGCTGCTCACACCTAAGCATGTCATCAAAGTTATCTCTGTTTTCTAGAGCCCTGCAAAACTTGACCAGCAAAGTTCCCATTTCCATTGTCTGATTCTCCTCTCAACAGTACTGCATGGTGAACTGAGAACTTTGAACTGGACATCCTACTCAGGAAAAAAAGATTTTAGGGAGGTAGAAAGGAACGAGAACAAAAGAACAAAATGGGCGTGGTGGGCGGAATAAAGCAGTGGGAGGAAAATGTGGCTGGCAAATCAATCCTTCCCAGTGTTTTGGCCCTGTCGGGGACTTGGCCCTGAGCCTCACCCCTCTTGGGTTTCTCGGCCCCCGCCGCCCCGGCGGTGTGGAGCTGTCTGTGTCCCGCGTGGACGCGAGGCTGGGTGCAACGGGGAGCAGGGGGGCCGACGCGCTGGAACTGCAGTTGCAGCCCGTGCAGCTGGGGTCGCAGGTGCTTGGGGGGCCGCTGCCGCCACCCCGCGTTCCGCCGCCGCCTTGTAGGCTCCGAGAGCTGCTCCGCCGCTGTCACCTCGGCCCTCCGGTCCCGGCCTGCTGCGGCTGACCGGAGCAAGGCTGTCCTCATCCTGTGGGCAAAAAGAGAGCTGGTGGCTCATGCCCTCTCCTTCTATGACAGTTACCATCTCTACAGTTTATCTGGTGGTTAATAATCTGAATTGATCTCTGATATAAACTTATGTGCTGTAGTCCACTATTTACACTTAAAAATTAATTTTCTGCCCCCAATACACTGTAACTCTTTCAGAGCAGGGACATCTTGGTGTCTGTCTTTGTTCATTCTGTTGCAGTGCTCACACACTCTCTTAGTAAAAAATGAGGCAGTCTTCAGTATATTCGTGTGTATATTTATTTTTAAATTATATAGTTTCTTTTGTACTAATAAATTATGGTCATTATAAAACAGAAACAAAAAATACTAATTTTTAACAGGGAGATAATTAAATATATGTAGAAATTTTAATATTTACTTCTCCAGTCCCAACTGTCCACACATTCCTGTATATGTGCCCACTCTAAGGATTATTCCTCTATACCCACCCTACTTACACCGAGCCTTACCTACAATGGATAGTCAATTACTATTTATTATCTTGATCTAAAATCATACTTTTAACCATTACCATCAGATCCTGTGTTCTCACTGCCTGCCAGTTCTGACATTTACTATGTGGCCTGGGGCATGTCATTACCCTTTTGTGCTCAGTTTCCTCATCTATAAATAAAGATAAAAATAGTACCTGCTCATTGGATTGTTATGAGGATAAAATAAGTTAATATATATAAAGGGCTTTGAACAGTGTGGTGCGTTGTAAGCACTGTAGGAGTTAGCTATTATTATTACGTATCATTATATCCAGATAAAGAGATCAAGGCATTAAACAGCTAGGTAACTTGCCCCAAGTCTGAGGGGCTAGAATCCAATTTAGCCACTTACTATCTATAACCTCAAGTACTTTTTGGTTACTGACCAACAGACAAAGTTTTTTGGCCCATGCAACCATCTGACTTCACTGGATTCTTGAGTTCTCCACAATATAAAATAATCTCCAATTCAGGGCTTCCCTGGTGGCGCAGTGGTTGAGAGTCCGCCTGCCGATGCAGCGGACACGGGTTTGTGCCCCGGTCCGGGAAGATCCCACATGCCGCGGAGCGGCTAGGCCCGTGAGCCATGGCCGCTGGGCCTGCGCGTCCAGAGCCTGTGCTCCGCAACGGGAGAGGCCACAACAGTGAGAGGCCCGCGTACCGCAAAAAACAAACAAACAAAGAAAGAAAAGAATCTCCAATTCTGAAGAGTGTTGGCATACAGTGGAAGCCTGCAATACTGTAGATTCTAAATGAAGTTCTGAACCACTCCTGGGGATTACCAATGAGAAAGCAAAGCAATGCTCCATCGGGGAATTGGTCTGACATAGCTAGTCCTCAGTGTTGTTTGGTGGCCTGGCGTTCACAACTAGGCCATGTTACTGTGCTGTTGGACATAATCTCACAGATCAACAACATCACAGAAGGCCACTCTGAGACCATGACAGAGTGATACCAAACAAGGCCGCTGCATACTTTTGTCTCAGCCCAGACAAAAACAAGTTCACTCTGCCACCTGCAGAATACCAAACGTGCTCCTCTCCTGGCTAATATGAGTGACTGCTGCTTCTTTCCCGATTACAGCTTTAGCCTCACTCTAGTCTAACCTCCCTGTAGATAAGACATTGAGATATCCAAACATAGAACTGCCCCTGCTTTCTGACAGTATCCAATCTAGAGCAAACTTCTGTTACCTTGGACCCTCCCCCAAATCACCCAACTGAAGCCAAAATCCTGTAATAGGCTCTTTCTAACAGTCTTACTGAGATGCCCATGTTGTGCACTTTTTCAAGCTACAGCAGTAATTAACCCAACTTGCCCAGCTATAGGTGTGTTCCTGGTGGTCTTTGGCTGGGAGGCATTGACACAAATATCTTCAAAATGTGTTCTAGATATTAACCCCAGACTTTTGGAACTCTCATTCTGCCCATCTATTTATCTACCCACACCCCATCTCGGATTCTTTTCCAGGTCTGCACCCAGGTCTGGTACACTTTTGAAAGCCAATACCCTAAAGTCACTGTGTATGGTATATTTTGGAGTTAAGAGCTTTCAGCTCTGCCACCCACTGGCTATGACCTTGGGCAAGTTACTTAACCTCTTTGCACTCCCTTTCGTTCTTTTTTTTTTTTTTTTTTTTTTCGGTACGCAGGCCTCTCACTGTTGTGGCCTTTCCTGTTGCGGAGCACAGGCTCTGGACGCTCAGGCTCAGCGGCCATGGCTTACGGGCCCAGCCGCTCCGCGGCATGTGGGATCTTCCCGGACCAGGGCACGAACCCGTGTCCCCTGCATTGGCAGGCGGACTCTCAACCACTGCGCCACCAGGGAAGCCCTCCCTTTCATTCTTAATGATGATTCTTTCATAGTATTAAATAGTATTAAATGAGTTAACACATATAAAGCACATATAACATGCCTGCATACAGTAAATGATCAATATGATTTTTGGTAAATAAAAACCCCTTCCCTTACTTGCCCCTGTAGCCTTTGGTCCCCTGAGATTTTGGCCATTCCCCCGTCTCCATTCTCTCTTTTGTGACCAGGGCAGAAGCCTGAGCAGTCTCTTGCTCTTTAGGTTGGAATAACTCTGATGATGCTTTATGAACTATGGCCACAGTCTATTGATGTGTTTGGCAAGAAAACAGAATAAAGCAATATTGCTTCAAAAATTATTTTTGGAGTTAACCATCCTTGACATTTGAATTGTTTTCTGGTGTAGACATCTCAGGAAAATGTATTCTTTTTGGTTTATTGTGGTGTAGGCCTGGTGTAGATACAGCTTCTAAATACTTAAGGAGAACTCTGGGTACCTTTTGATCTCATCCTGTTGCTTCCAAAAAAGCTCCTTCACCAACATGTGTTCTTCACGAAGACGAAACAAACGGTCCTCCAATTCTTCCCGGGTCATCCTGTTCAAGGGTAGTTGAGTCTTTACATTCTTACCTAAAGTCCCAGGAGAGGGTAAATGGAGATTATTTTTACATGTAATTTTTTAACCCATCATATCTCTCACCACATCTTGCCCAGAGGGCTTGAATCTTTTTTTTTTTTTTTTTTTTTTTTTTTTTTGCAGTACGCGGGCCTCTCACTGTTGTGGCCTCTCCTGTTGTGGAGCACAGGCTCTGGACGCGCAGGCTCAGCAGCCATGGCTCACGGGCCCAGCTGCTCCGCGGCATGTGGGACCTTCCCGGACCGGGGCACGAACCCGTGTCCCCTGCATCAGCAGGCGGACTCTCAACCACTGTGCCACCAGGGAAGCCCTTGAATCTATTTTGAGTCATGTGTTTAAGAGGAAACTTCAGGAAGTATAAGAAGTGTGTACCAATGGACCTTATTATCATTCCATGTCACTCCTGGATGTGGAAAATCATTCCAGCATATGACTCAACCTCCTGTCTGGAAAGTATATTCTCTTTCTAAAAGTATCAAATAGGGCTTTTAGTCTACTTAATTTTTATTTTTAATCCACTCTTTTATTTTTCCTCCTCATTAGATAATTTGGACCTAAATAAGGATTGTGCCCACAACTGTCTTCGAATCCCCAGTAAGGAAAAGGATAGAAACCTTTCTTGAGTACCAAGAGTCATCACCTTTGTTTCCGTGGTGTGGAGAAATTGTCCCCAAAGCTGCCTCCTTGGAATACAGCCTCTGCTTGATCTAAGCAGAGGAAACTACAGTACACCTTTGAGTGTGTGAGTGTTCACTAGTCTAGAGTCAGCTCTGATCTTGTAGCAGCCATTCTAAAACCCAGAGCTCAAAATACAGCTCCTTCACTGGAAGAAAGAGAGCTCAGAACCTTAGTCTCAGAACTACCTAAGGTACGACTACCACCTCTCCAATCTATCCTTTGGAAATGATGAAATGTAAGTTTTAAAAAAATAACTTTATTGAAGTATAATTGACATGTATTACCCTGAACATACTTAAAGTGTAAAATCTGATTAATTTTGACATAGGTATGTATCTGTGAAACCATCACCACAATTAAGATAATGAACATATAAAAGAAGAAAAAAGAAGAAAAAAAAGATAATGAACATATCCATCACTGCCAAGTTTCCTTGTGCCCCTTAGCAATTCACTCCTCTCCACCCCATCCTAGCCCCAACCCGCACCTTTGTTCCCAGGCAACCACTGATACATATGTTTTATGTCACTTCAAATTAGTTTCCATTTTCTAGAATTTTATATAGTTCGAGTCATCCATTATATACCCAGTGGGTTTTTTTTCTTTTGGAGCAGGGGATGCCCCCAACCAGGGATTGAACCCGCGTCCCCTGCATTGGAAGTGTGGGGTCTTAACTGCTGGACCTCCAGGAGAGTCCCTTTTTTTTTTTTTTTTTTTTGTCTGACTTCTTTCATTCAGGAGTATTATTTTGAGATTCATACGTGGTGTTTCATTTATCAATAGTTCCTTTTGATTGCTGGTAGTATTCTGGATAAACCATAATTTATTTATCCATTTACTGTTGATGGACATTTGGATTATTTCCAGTTTTTGGTTATTACAAACAGAGCTACTATAAATATCTGTGTATAAATCTTTGTGTAACATATGTTTTCATTTCTCTGGGTATATACACAGGAGTGAAATAGTTGGGTCATAAGGTAGGTACATGTTTAACTTTTTAAAAAAATTGCCAAACTGTTTTCCAAAGGGATTATACCATATTATATTCCCACCAGCAGGGTATAAGAGTTCTAGTTCCTCTACATCTCATCAACACTTGGTCTTTTTAATTTTAGCCATCCTAGTGGGTATATAGGGGTTTTAAGTGTATTAATTTGCATTATTAATTTACATTTCCTTAATGACAAATGATGTTGAACATTTCTTGTGTGCTATATGCTATCTGCATTTCTTCTTAAATAAAGTGTGTTCAAATCTTTTGCTCATTTTTTGTTGGATTTTTAAAAATATTTTTATTTTTGAGTTGTAAGAGTTCTTTGTAAATTCTGAATATAAGTTCTTTGTTATATATATGTTTTGCAGACTTTTTTTCTCTCAGTCTGTGTCTTGAGTTGGTCTCTCTAGGCAAGAAGGCACCCTTCTGCCTAATTTTGAAGGACCTCTTTATGTTAGGATAGGAATGCGAGAAGATGAAAACAGAGTGGGTAATAGCATGTGTAATCATTGCAGATGAAAATTATGCATATGAAGGAGAAATCTTGAGGTGAGATGAATTCATGGAAGTCAGGGATCTGGCTAGTCTCTGATTCTGTTCCTTCCTCCAGCGAATCGTTAACCCTCCTGACCCAGATTAAGTCAGCTGTGTCTCAGATATCTTCCTATGAGGTTAAGACTTCCCACACAATGACTTTCTATGAATAGTCTTGTCTGATTAAATGATACTGAAAGACTGTTTGTTCAGTTAATGACAGTCTTCCCAAGTAGAGAATATTATCTAAAGGAGTTTGGATCTCTATCTATGCAATCTATTTGGTCTCAAGAATACCAGCAGGACCCCAGCAATTCCTGATTCAGGTAAGTCATCCCCCTCCTCCTTTTTCCCAGTAACCAATCTCTCCCCTCCCGCAATAAAATCCCTGTATACGAATGATTTAACCTTTTGGAAATCAAGTAAAACTCCCAGGCCTTGGGCCAGGCGCTTGGCTTCCCTTCTGGAGACTTCTTTTCCCTATCTATCTCACATGAATCAACTAGCTTTGGCTCAGCTAGACAGGTTAGCCATAATTGCCACTAGGGTTTATTCATCCTCATATGTTATAACATCTTCTAATTATTTTGTTCCTAAAAGAAAAGCAAAAATAATGTCTCTTTCCTTTCTTTTTTTTTAACTTGAAATATAGTTGATATACAATATTATATAAGTTATAGGTGTACAATATATAGTGATTCACAATTTTTTTCACAATTTTTAAAGTCTTTCTTCATTTTTTCTTACAATTCTTTTAATAAGTTTTTATTTTGAAATAATTTCAAAATTACAGAAAATTTGCAAGAATAATACACAGAACTCCTATATCCCCTTCACTTAGATTCCACAATTGTTACCTTTTACGTCATTTGCCTTATCCTATTCTTTCTCTCTCTTTCTACATATATCTGTTACATAATATATAATATGACATATATTTTCTACATATTACTTTTTGGAACCACCTAAAAGGAAATTATAGACACGATGTCCCATTACTTCTAAAGAATTCACTGTATATTTCCTAAAAAGAAGAACATATGTACATAGGCACAGTATATCCATCAAAATAAGGAAATTAACATTAATATCATTTTACCATCTAACCCATAGACCATTCAAATTTCAACAATTCAGGACCATGTGACATTCGATTGCCATGTCTCTTTAGTCTGCTTCACTCTAGAATAATTTTTTTAGTTTCTCCTTGTCTTTCATGACTTTGACATTTTAAGAGCACAGAGTAAAGGCCAATTCCTTTGTAGAATGCCCCTCAGTTAGGGTTTGTCTGATGTTTCTTCATAATGGGTTCAGGTTATGCATTCGGGGCAGGAATCCCACAGAACTGAAGCTATACTCTTCTCAGTGCATTATATCAGGAGGCACATAATGTTGGTATCTCCACCAGTCTCATTACCATTAATGTTAACTTCAGTTATTGGTTAAGAGGGTGTCTGATAGTTTTGTCTACCATAAAGTTAATTGACAAGTCTTTTTAAAACCTATTAACTAATAATTATTTTGTGAGGAAATAATTTTACATTGTATATTATGACAATGTTGTATGACATTAAACTTTTAAATTATGACATTATAAAATTTCTACCTATTAGCTTTAGCATTATTTAAAGTTCAGATAGAAATACAAGGGATCCAGAATAGCTAAAATAATCTTGAAAAATAACAAAGTTATTTTTCACATCCTGATTTCAACTTACTACAAAGCTATAATAATCCATGGTATTGGCATAGGATAGGCATGTAGATCAGTGGAATATAATTGAGAGTCCAGAAATAAACCCATACATGTATGGTTAATTGATTTTTGACAAGTGTGCCAAGAAAATTCAGTAGGGAAAGGATAACTTCTTCAACAAACGGTGCTGGGACAACTGGATAGACACATGCAAAAGAATGAAGTTGGATCCTTACCTCAAACCATAGCAAAAATAAACTTAAAATGGATCACAGACCTAAATGTAAGAGCTAGAAGTATAAAATTCTTAGAAGAAAATATGGGAATAAACCTTTGTGACCTTGGGCCATGAAGTATTAGACATGACACTATGAAGTTAGACATGGAACCAAAAGCACAAGTATCAAAAAATAAACTAATTAATTAAAAACTTTTGTGCGTCAAAGGCCACTATCAGGAAAGTGAAAAGACAACCAACAGAATGGCGAAAATATTTGCAAATTATATATCTGTTAAAAGACGTGTATCCAAAATTCATAAAGAACTCTTAACAACCAACAATATAAAGGCAAAGAACCCAATTAAAAAATAGGCAAGGGATCTGAGGAGACATTTTTCCAAAGAAGATATACAAATGGCTGATAAACACACGAAAGATGTTCAACGTGATTACTCATTAGGGAAGTGCAAATCAAAACCACAAAAAGAAAGAATAAATTAAAAAACAACACGAGATACCACTTCAATAACAATAACAACTATTGGTAAGGATATGAGGAAATCAGAACTTTCATGAATTGTTAGTAGGGATGTAAAAATGTGCAACTGCTTTCAAAAATAGTTTGGCAGTTCCTCGAACTAACATAGAGTTACCATATGACCCAGCAATTCCACTTCTAGGTATATACCTAAGAGAAATGAAAGAAAACTTGTACACAAATGTTCATACCAGCATTACTTACAATAGCCAAAAAGTGAAAATAACTCAAATGTCCATCAACTGATGAGTGTATAAACAAAATGTGGTATTATTATTCAGCAATAAAAAGGACTGGAGTACTGATAAATGTTACAACTTGGATGGACTTTGAAAATATTATGCTAAGTGAAAGAAGCCAGACACAAAAAATCATATATTATATGATTCCATTTATATAAAATGTCCAAAATAGACAAATCCAGAGACTTAAAGCAGATTAGTGATTACCAGGGGCAGGGAGTGGGGACATGGGGAATGTCTTCTATAAGGTTTTTTGGGGGAGGTAATGATATGTTCTAAAATTAGGTACCGGGGATGAATGCACAACTCTGTGAATATAGTAAAAATTAAGAAACTGTACACTTTTTTATAAAAGAGTGAATTTTATGTTATGTAATTTATATCCCAATAAAACTATTATGTATAATATATATGTATTATATACAACATACATTATACATGTATTATTATATAAATATTACTACATATGTTATTTTTTTCTATTTCACACATATAAATGAGGAAATAAAACATATACGGACAGTTTAAAGAATAATAATGAAGCGTACACATACATACATACCAGCTTATGAAACAGGAGGTTACTAATACCCTCTGTAAGTTCCTCACCCATACTATTCCCTTCTTCTCCCAGAGGGACCACTATCTTGAATATTGTATTAATAACTGCCTTGTATTTCTTTATAATTTTATAAAGAAAATTAAATTATTTATTATAAAGAAAAAAATTTATTTCAGTGTATAATTATACGTCAGTGTGTATTCATTTTCTGATCAATGGACATTTATGTTGTTTCCATTTTTTATTCTTATGAACAACGCTACTATGAACATTCTGATAAATGTCTCTTGGTACATATATGCAAAAATCCCTGAAAATTTTATATCTAGAAAAAAAGCTGCATGTTCAATTTTACTAGATAATGCCAAGATTTTTTCCAAAGCGATGGTACCATTTATACACCCATGGGCAGTGCATAAAGTGCCCTATCTTTGAAATAAAACTTACAGAAGTGAAATGAAGTGAAAGTAGAATTAATAGTAGCTATGAATAGGACTGAGGGGTGGGAGAGTATGAACAAAGTTACAAAAGCATCTTAAGGTGAGTGGGGAAGAAGCGCTAGTGGGGCCATGCCCTTTCCTTTTATTTTTTTTAATTAAAAAATATATATTTATTTATTTGGTTGTGTCAGGTCTTAGTTGCAGCAGGCAGGCTCCTTAGTTGCGGCTCATGGGCTCCTTAGTTGCGGCATGCAAACTCTTAGTTGCAACATGCATGTGGGATCTAGTTCCCAGACCAGGGATCAAACCTGGGCCCCCTGCATTGGGAGCATGGAGCCTTAACCACTGTGCAACCGGGGAAGTCCTTGCCCTTTCCTTTTAAATTGCCTACCTCTGTTTAGTGAGAGTGAAGGGCTGATCACATGGATAGAAGAATGAGACCCACTCATTTGCTCTTGGTTTTTGTTGTGGTATTTGTGGTGGTGGTATTTATCTTTACCTCCTAAACCCACACAGTAAAAATTTTATTATAAGAATATATGAATAAAACGTTGAGAAGATTGAAGAAAAGACCTGAGAGCAAAGCAGTCACTGTGAAGGCTAGCAAGACGCCCGACAATAACAGACTGAGGGTTGTTTTCATTCTAAAAGACATCCATCCTCAGGCACCGAATTTACCTTTTGACGCTGGTACCATCACAGGTATCGGGTCTATGTCTCTAACAGGGCCTTGGCTGTATTGTCCACCAGAAGATGAGATGTCGTATCATCTCCCAAGCTGTGAGAGATACCACAGGACACTAAAATAAAGGAAAAGTTCAGCCAATTACATGCAACTTTGGGATGCCTTCTGCAGGCTATACTTAAGTTGTAGCAGGAATTCCTCAACACTTTCAGGATGGTATATAACATGACATAGTCTTTTTTGTAGTGATGTGGATCACTCTACACTGAAGGGTAAGACCAAGCATTCAGTAATAATGACATTATTTCTTCAAAATGAAATCAATTTTTCTGATTATAGAATTGATGCATACCATTTTGAATCATTTTTAAAGTGTCTGCTCAGCCTGGAAGCCAATGACCATATCCTTTCTCCAGGAAATGAGCCTCTGAACCCCTCTCCACTCCATTCATACGGACTGAGTCACCAGTAACCAGTTTATAGTCTATGATCCAGTTTCCACAGTCATTGTTCATTAGACCAGGGGTAGACAACTGACCTAAGCTGGGCCAATCAGATTCTTTTCCCCAGGCATTTGGAAATGGGACTAAGAGAGTTAAATTAGCCTCTGTGAATGGCTAGGACTATTACATAAACTTGGGAGTTCTGGGATGGCCATATTCTGCTTTGTAGCCTAAATAACTCTGGAAATCCTACCTGCAGAGTCACTTCAAACCTTGGTCAACACTCTTTTTCTGAATTATAATATCCAATCTCCTGGCTTTAAATACCGTGTGTGTGTGTGTGTGTGTGTGTGTGTGTGTGTGTGTGTGTGTGTGTGTGTGTGTATACATGCTGTTGTTTCCAAAATTTTTGTCTCCAGCCCTGACCTTCAGATTTGTACATCTTCCTGAATTTTAATCATTTCCACTTGCATGACTGCTAGGTATCTCAAATTCACCTGTCTCACACAAGAATTCTAATTTCTCTCTCAAACCTGATCTCCCAGGCTTTCTCTATCTCCATAAATGGAATTACCATCCCACCATTTCCTAAAGCCTCAATTTCTCCCTTTCTGTCATCCACTAGCAAATCCTCCAGGTACCACCTAAAAATATATATCACCCTGTCTCCACAGCTACTACTCTAATTCTTGTCACCAGTGTCCCCTACCTCAACTACCATAATGTTCTCCTAATGCTCTACCCATTTTCCTCTCTCCATCCCCCTCCCACCAATTCTCCCTGAAACATCCAGAGTGCTCTTTAAAAAACAACCCAGGTCATCGCATTTCCTGCTTAAAATTGTCCAGTGGTTTTCCTTTACATTTAAAATAAAATCTAAACTCCTTACTGTAGTCAGCATGGCCTCTATGATCTGACCTTCTTCCTATTTCTCAGATCATGCTTTGTATTTCTCCTCCTCTAGCAAATAACTTTCCTTGCCACTGGCCTCCTCTCTGCTCCTGGAACCAGCAAGCTCCCTCTTGCCTCAGGACTTTTGTACTTGGCTGGAATGTTCTTCCCCTTGCTCTTCACATGGCTAGTTCCTTCTTATCCTTCAGTCTCTCAGGATCTTTTCATCTGCCAAGAGGACTTTCTCCGACTTCATAACTAAAGTGAGGACTCCTTCAGTTATACTCTGTCATGTCACCCTGTTTATTTCACTGGTAACACTTACCATATCCAGAAACTACCTTCATTTATTTACACTTATTTATTACCTCCTCTCACTAAAATATAAGGACTTTGAAAGCAGACAATTGGTTTATCTTATTTACGTTTATTTCCCAGCGCTTGAACAACTCCTAGAATGTAGTAGGCACCTAATAAATATATATTGAATAAGTGAATAGGTGAATGAATAACAAGTCAAGAGAGAGAATGACACTGAGTGGCTGAGTTAAAAGGTCCTAAAAGCTTCCTATCCTTGATTTTAGTCTTTTCCAAGGCCTGTCTCTGTTCCTGCCCTTAGGTTCTGTAGGAGAGTATTATGTCCTTACAACAAATTCCCCTTTTTGCTGAAGCTAGCTTGACTTGTCAACTTACAAAGTTTGCTCACAAGCTTATTTTGAACAAGCAGAGAAATACAAAGAAGGTAAAAAAGCATGATGGAGAAATTCTATTACTGGGAGAAAACATTAACATTTTGTTGATCTATTTTCCAGACAATTTAACTTGAATTGAGTCATTCATACTCTGTTCTGTGATGTTTCACTTTTTTAAACCACAATAAGTGGAGAATATCTTTCAAATGACATAATTTTAAAGGGATCTTTACAGATTTCTATATTAAGGAAGCTGACTATCACCCAAAAGTTTATACGCTTTCATATGTTAGACAATAGTCCCAGGATAAGAACAAAACGGAAGCAACCAAGGAAACCATTTTGTTTTAACGTCAATCCTCACACTGAAAGTAGCTTTCGTAGGTCTGCTATATTACCCCACTTTCTCAGCCTCCTATCGTAGAGAAGTAAGATGAAGGGAAAGGAGGGGTGACTGCATCACAGACCTCGTCGTCTGGACCTGAAGCCATTTGCAAAAATGAAGCTGTAGTGGAGGAAGGGATGCTGTGGTTCTTTAATACCTGGACCCAGAAAAGATTGTTCTGGTTTATGACCCTTCCAAAATACACCACCAAAGCTGTATAGCACTATGGAGCCACTGGAAAGCACCACTAAAAATGGTCAGAGAAGCTCTAAGAATGAAATGGAGCCTATCAGAATGCCAGAAAAGAAAACTCAGGGGAGAATGTCAGTGAAGGTGTGATGAAGGGACATCCAAATCCAATGAATTGACCAGATTTAATCTCTCAGGAAAAAAGGAGTGGAGAGTAGATGTAAGGAAGAAGAATTTATCACTTGTTTTGCACCCAATGAAATAAAAGACAAAAAGAAATCCGTCGCAGTGGTATTGAGTTGCAGTGCACTGGGGCAATGGTAGGTGAGTGAGGGCAAAGAATTAGTCTTTAGTAGTGATTGCTGAATAAAGCCAGTATGATGACATCAAAAATTAAAATCATACAGCCAACTCCCCTTACTCTGATTTTATACTCACCTCTGATTAAAGTTGGAGAGAATGAACTGTAAATAGTGACTGTGGTCAAGAGCCTAGGAATAAGAAAGACAAGGATCCACATCTTTTGCTGTGTGACCATGGACAAGTTACTTAACCACTCTGCTTATTTTCCTTACCTATAAAATAGGGATGAAATACTCATCTCATATGGTTATGATGAGGGTGAATTGAGATAATGCCTATAAAAAATTTGCATAATGCTTGGCACTTAGTACAGGCTCCATATTAGCTAAATGCTAGCTGTTTTTTGTTGTTTTCACTGAACTAGTCTCTAGCCAATTGATAATTCTATTGCATTTATCAGTATAAGTTAATGATTTATATTATATATGTAATTATCTTGTATGTTGGTTAGTATAAGTCAGTTCTCTATAGTGTTTATATATCATGTGTCTCTTCACTAGTCTATCAGCTTTTTTTTTTTTTTTTTTTTTTTTGCGGTACATGGGCCTCTCACTGTTGTGGCCTCTCCCGTTGCAGAGCACAGGCTCCAGACGCGCAGGCTCAGTGGCCATGGCTCATGGGCCCAGCCGCTCCGTGGCATGTGGGATCTTCCCGGACCGGGGCACGAACCCGGTCGGCAGGCGGACTCTCAACCACTGTGCCACCAGGGAAGACCCTCTATCAGCTCTTTTGAGGATATCTTTGTACCTAACAGAGTGCCTGGTATCTGCAGATACATAATAATTTTTCAACTGATGTATTATTATGATATTGGATTGTGGCAGAAATTGTTTTCCTTTTTAGAGTTGCTTTTAATAATTTTACAAAGTTTTGCATTAATTCTCCCTCACGTCCAAGAACACAGTGAAGTGAGAGCCATAATGGTGTCACTGATTTGAGGAGGAGAGAGAAAAAAGAAGAAAAATGTAAAAATCAGGTGAAAAAATCTGCTCAAAGGAATGTCAGTAGCATTTCAGTGGAGCATAGGAAATGCTGCAAAAATACTCCCATCCTCTAAAAATTCATGGATTAAGTGGGCCTATGAGTCAACATATAGAAGTAGGGTTTTAGCTATTTTAAATTTAATATAGATTGGGAATTCAGGTCTTCCCATTACTAACTTTAACAGGCCAAACAGTCAAGTCCCTGAAAGGGGCGCTGAAATTGGGCTCCTTCAAATCTGGCGGAAGGAAGGGACAATTTGTGAATAGACTCTTAAAGAAAATAGTTTTAAAATGAGTGAGGGAACTCAGGAGGAGCCGATCTTATGTAAGAGGATAGAAGCAAAGGAGATGTAAGCATTGAGGGAAAAACTTGGAACAGAGATAAAGAGAAGCTATGGAGAAAAGTGTAGTCTCTGTAATTTTAGTGTCGGTTGTATGAATGATCAGAAAAGATGACAGGAACTCCTGGAATTTGGACTGAACTTAATTTGACAAATATTACTGAGTACCCATTTTGTGCAGCTGCTACAAGGAGAAGAAAAATAAAGCCCTCAGATTTGTGGTTACCAGAGTTGGGGGTAGGGGGGAATGGGAATTGGATGAAGACAGTCAAAAGGTACAAACTTCCAGTTATAATTTTCAGGGTTGTAATATACTATGTGAGAAATATAATTAACACTGCTGTATGTTAGATATGAAAGTTGCTAAGAGAGTAAATTTTAAGAGTTCTCATCACAAGGAAAAATGTATTTATATTTCTTTAATTCTGTATCTATATGAGATGATGGATGTTTACTAAATGTATTGTGGTCATCATTTCACAATATATGTAAGTCAAATCATTAGGCTGTACACTTTAAACTTATACACTGCTGTATGTCAATCATAACAATAAAAAACATAGTTTCCCACAAAAACAGAAAGAAAATAAGTGAACAATTAATGAGGAGAGGAGAAATGAGAAAAGCACATACTTAACTGTAAGGTAAAATATAAAAAGTCAATCTGAGGGCTTCCCTGGTGGCGCAGTGGTTGAGAGTCCGCCTGCCGATGCAGGGGACACGGGTTTCTGCCCCGGTCCAGAAAGATCCCACATGCCGTGGAGTGGCTAGGCCGGTGAGCCATGGCCACTGAGCCTGTGCGTCCGGAGCCCGTGCTCCGCAACGGGAGAGGCCACAACAGTGAGAGGCCCGTGTACCGCAAAAAAAAAAAAAAAAAAAAAAAAAGTCAATCTGAGAAGAACAAAGCAAAATGAAAGTGTAAAGGAAGATTGAAATTCACATTTACTTGAAGGATCAGATAAAGCTTTATGGAGGGAGGGTTGTTGGAGTCTGGGAGGGATTTTGGCAGGTGGAGATACAGAGTGTTCTATACAGACAGAGGAGAGTTTCAATAGAATCAGGGATGGGCAAAGAGCAGGGTGGTCTTCGACAGTAGCAGGTAGGCATGACAACTTTGAGAAAGAAGAGTTGTGGGAATTTAAGTGAAAGGAAGCATATTTTGGAAGATCTTGCATATAAATTAGAGGCATCGTATTCATTCTGCCAATGGGTGAGAATTACACATTTTGAGCACAAGAGCAATAGAGTTAGAGCTGTGGAAGGGCTTTAGGAAGATTCATCTGGCATAAGTGAGTTAGAGAGACTGGCAGAGAAGAACATTAGGATATTGCTGTGGTTCAGGCAAGTGGCCTTGAATTAAGAAGGATGGTGGCAGGGGGATGGAAGAGTGGGATAGATCACGAAGACACTGAGGAAGGAGAATCAAAATACTTGCCAACTAGTTGGACGTGGTATGAAGTTAAGAAGGTGACAGGATTAAAGATGACCTAGTGATACTGTGTCTGGATGCCTGGGAGACAGGCACAATACAAAATGAATAAACATTTCACTCTTTTCAAAAACACCCTAAGGAAAGAAATGAAAGACTATAAATATGTATTAGATATAAACTTACAGTTCTTGCTTCCTCCAGAGAGCTCTCTCTAATTCTTTTCTCTGTTTTGATGTCCTTCAGTCCTATAGAATCCTCTTGTCCTCCTGGCTTGTTAAGAGAGGAGTTAATACAGTTCTGTTTAGCTCTTAAGATGTTAACTCTTTGCACATCAGAGCTTGAAGGCTGTGCTTTTTCCTCTATGTGTGTTGCGGTTGGAGCTAAAACATTCTTTAACATACCAACTTCTCAACTAAAACTAAAGCTGAAAACGTATTTATTTGATTTGAGATTAACAGAAATTTACTGGTGTTGGAGAATGATCTTTAAATCTCTTCCTGAAGGGCAACAACAGTGGGAGATTTTCTGGAGCCCTGAGGATCTCTTTGAAGGGAAAAAACTCTGCTCCATTGGCGGGATCAGTGTGCCTGCTCAATCCATGTGTGCCAGGACCCTCTCAAGTAAAAGAATGTATATAATCTATTTCACTGTGACCATAGTTTCCAAACCAAATATTGGGATGTAATTATGCAACAACAGAACTTGACATTTGAAAATGAGATGTTCTTAAAAATTCTGCATGCTGGTCACTGCATTCATACTATATATTGAGTGAAATATAGTCTAAATCAGTACATGAAATTCTCTTTGTCATGCACACTCAGTGTATACATTGAAAAGGAATTTCCAGGAGGGTGAGCACATGTTTAATGGGCCCTGTGTGACTTCCCTATGTCGTATAAATAAAATGAAATAAAATGAGAGAGACAATTAGGATGTATACAAATTATCCAGAACACATAAATCTCCCAGCGAAAACAGGAAAATCCAACAAAATATTTTCCCAGGTCTAAATGACAGAATTATAAAAACTGGCCTTTTCTGCACCCAAGATTGCTTCTTGCCCAAGCAATTTCTCAAGGATCTTGGGTCTTCTCTACTTTTTCGTATGATCTAACCAGAATTAGTGCTGGACAAAATTTTGAAGTAGGCCAAGTTTGTGTTGGTAATTTTGCTGTCTTTTTTCTGAATCTCTAATTTTTTAAACATTTCCTCCTACCCCTTTCAGGCAACCAGTTACCTCCTGTTTTTTCCCCTGACAGCCTCATTACACTTTAGAGTGAATTTATACCATTTGATATTTTTTCACTAGGCTTAATGTACTTCTAAATGTAGACTATAGGTTTTGTTCCATGTGGAAGGAATTTCAGTCATCAAGGAGTTGGAGGACTTCCCTGGTGGCACAGTGGTTAAGAATCCGCCTGCCAATGCAGGGGACGTGGGTTGGATCCCTGGTCTGGGAAGATCCCACATGCCGCGGAGCAACTAAGCCCGTGTGCCACAACTACTGAGCCTGCGCTCTAGAGCCTGTGAGCCTCAACTACTGAGCCCGAGTGCCACAACTACTGAAGCCTGCACGCCTAGAGCTCATGCTCCAGAACAAGAGAAGCCACCGCAATGAGAAGCCTGCACACCACAACGAAGAGTAGCCCCCCGCTCACTGCAACTAGAGAAAGCCCGCGTGCAGCAACGAAGACTCAATGCAGCCAAAAATAAATAAATAACTTGAAAAAAAAGGAGTCGGAGATATAATAACATTCTTTTGATTACAAAAGTAACACACATTCATGGTAGACATGAACAGAAAAATAAAAATAAAATCAAATGTATTAGTAATCCTAACACCCAGAGATAACTATGATTATCATTTTGATTTACGTATGCATAAAGGCATACATAATACTTAAAATAAAATACTTAAAATAAAAAATAGAATCATTTATTTTCTTTTTTAAGTTTATTTTTAAAAATTTAGTAAAATACTCATAAAATTTACTATCTTAACCATTTTTAAGTGTATTTTCAATAGTGTTAAGTATTGTTAAAAAACAAAATTCAGGGCTTCCCTGGTGGCGCAGTGGTTGAGAGTCCGCCTGCCAATGCAGGGGACACGGGTTCGTGCCCCGGTCTGGGAAGATTCCACATGCTGCAGAGTGGCTAGGCCCGTGAGCCATGGCCGCTGAGCCTGTGCTCCGCAACGGGAGAGGCCACAACAGTGAGAGGCCTGTGCACCGCAAAAAAAAAAAAAAAAAAAAATTCAACTTGAGTAAATTTTATACATCTTATTGGTTTTAATTCAACAATTCATGAATCAGGCAGAATTCTATCTAGCTGACAGAAAGGAGCTCTGAGGAGCTGTACAAAAAGAAAGACTTTTATAGGCAGAAGGGAGTGGGAGCAAGGGAGTTGTACTGGACAAAAGAGTGGTTGGTTATTGCATCCTTTAGGGGACGGCAGGGGTCTATCAGGTAGATTACCTAACGAGTGTGGATTAGGCAATTCTGACTGGCTGGTTTAAGATTCCATTTTGGGGAGAGCTGAAACTGTAATTAAGTCAAGTCTTGGTTTGGTAACATGGGGCTTAGGATAAACAACTCCATTGTGGGCCTGTTGTCTTATTTTTAACAGTATATTCACATTGTTGTACAATCAATCTCCAGAACCTTTTTGTTTTACAAAACTGAAACTCTATGCCCATTAAACAACTCCCCATTTCCCCCTCCCCCCAGCCCTTGGCAACCACCATTCTACTTTGCTGTTTCTATGGCTTTGAGTACTCTAGGTCATTTAGTTTTAAAAAGTTTTTATTTTTCATTAACCAATATATAATTCACAATGAACATTTTAAAATATTATTAAATATTCTATTATATAATTTTAAATGGCTGCTTAATAGTCTATTCTATAAATGTATCATCAATTTAATCAACGCCCTATTGATGGGCATTTAGACGGTTTTTTATTTTTTGCCATTCTAACCATATCGCATTAAAAACCCTCATAGATAAATCCTTGCTTCCATCCACATTTATTTTTCTAAGATGAATTACTAAAAGTAGAATTGCTGAGTCAAAGAGAATGCCTACTTTTAAGGTCTTTGATACTTATTTCCAAACTGTCCAACCAACTTTCAGAAAAGTTGTACTAGTTTACACTTTTGTCAGCAGTATCCATTTCTTCCCATCTTAACATTAGGAGCATCTTTTTTTTTTTAATACCTATTTCATAGACAAAAATACTAATTCACTGTCCTTTTAATATGCATTTCTTTGCTTGCTAGCTGCCTTGAACTTTTAAAATATTTATTATCATTGTATATTTCTTTTAAGAGTCACTGATGTGTTAAGGATACTCGATTTTTTCATGTTTTCTATTTTGGTTATATGTCTGTTGTAAGTGTAAGTATTTTACACTCACACTTAAGAAATCTTAAAACAGATTTAAGAAAGTATTTTTTAACACCATGGAAAAGTTTTATATACTAGACCTATGCTGTCCAAAATGGTAGCCACTAGCCACATGAGGTTATTAGGTATTTGAAATGTAGTTAGTGTGACTAAGGGATTGAGTTTTTAGTGTTATTTCATTTTTTTTCCTTGTAGCTTTAAAAAAACAACTTTATTGAGGTATATTTTACACATGCCCATTTCAGGTGTAAAACACAATGAATTTTTAGAGTAACTTCACTGACTAATGCAACCATCACCATAAATCACTTTTAGTACATTTTCATTCCCCAATTTTATTTACTTTAAATTTAAAATTGAAAAAGGATACTTGATTTAGTTACTAGAAACCATACTCACACAAGCTTAATAAGGCTTTTGTTTACTTTTCAGGACTCAGATAAAAGGGAAGGGACTTTAATGATCTCTTCTCCATTGCTCAAATCTCCCATTTCAAATGCATGCCACCTTTCTTTGTGATAAATTATCCCTAATTCAGCATTTCTTCACATTCCCCAAATTTACCATTTTTTGACTCCTACTATTCTGTTTTTACCACTCCCCAGAAGGGAATGGTAGTCAGGGTTCTTTGAACAATGAGAAAGTGAGCAAGGGAGTATGTTCTAGGTTTTAGGTATCTGAATATAAATTGAGATGACAAAAAGGCAGTATTCTGAGGGTGGAGTTGTGGCATAGGTAGTAATAAAAGATAAGAATCATTCTATTGTAAGAGTTGCCATATGATCCAGCAATCCCACTCCTGGGCATATATATGGACAAAACTATAATTCAAAAAGAAACATGCACCCCTATGTTCATAGCAGCACTATTTACAATAGTCAAGATATGGAAGCAACCCAAATGTCCACCAAAGAAGATGTGGTACATACATACAATGGAATATTACTCAGCCATAAAAAAGAATGAAATAACGCCATCTGCCACAACATTGATGGACCTAGAGATTATCATACAAAGTGAAGTAAGTCAGAAAGAGAAACACAAATACCATATGTTATCACTTACATGTGGAATCTAAAATATGACACAAATGATCTTACCTACAAAACAGAAACAGACTCACGGACGTAGAGAACAGACTTGTGGTTGCCAAGGGTGAGGGGGTGAGGGAGGGATGGACTAGGAGTTTGGGATTAGCAGATGCAAACTATTATATATAAAATGTATAAACAATAAGGTCCTAGTGCACAGCACAGGGAGCTATATTCAATATCCTGTCATAAACCATAATGGAAAAGAATATGAAAAAGAATATATATGTATGTATAACTGAATCACTTTGCTGTACAGCAGAAATTAACACATTATAAATCAACTATACTTCAATAAAATAAAGTACAGAAAAAAAAAGAATCACTCTATTGTAATGTTCCTCAGACATTAAGAAAGTTCTCCAAAATTATGTTTAAAAACTCCCTGAGTAAATTTTATAATGGTCGGTCATATGAAAGATAATTACTATGTGAAATAAAATTTCATATTTGAAAGGATTTGGGCCAGTTCACATAGTATTTTTATAACATATAGATGTTTGCTCAAAAGGTCAATTTCTACCATCATAGTATAATAAAATAAGCACTGATTATGAAATGTAAGACTTGTCAGCTGAAAAGCACTTTGTAAGCTGTACAAAGATTAGCTTAATGAAAAATTACCAGAGGGTAAAATCTTGTGCTTCAGAGCCAGAAGGAGAACAGATGGCAAGAGTGTTAAAGAAGGCTTAACCTGCAAGAAACCAGATTTAGGTCATTGCTGGGATGAAAATTAGAAGAGACGCAAAGAAGACAAAGGAAAAAAAAATGGAGAAAAACATTTAGTAGGAAGGAGAAAAAAGAAACTGAGGAAATAACAAAGAAATAGAAAGTCTTCTTCAGTCATTTATTTTCACAACATTTCCTTGAAGGGGCTGGGGCCTATATTATATAGATTCCATAGTACCCTGTACTTATATTTAGTAGCACTTGATACAATTTATTATAAGCAATTGACTAATTATTCATTTAATACTTGACTCTGTTCTGAAGATCAGGGACAATCTCTATTTTGTTTACTTCTATGTTCTTGTGACCTGGCATAGTACTTGGCACAATGCTTATTAAAGAGCATGTACTTTATAAATATTTGTTCTATAAATGAGTAAAATTTTTTACCTTGGCAAATCTTACATTATTAATAACTATGTAATGGTTATATGCACACATTCTAGAATCAGACTTCCTAGAGTCAGAATCTTAGCTCCATCAAAAACTAGCTGTGCCAAAGACCTAAACGTAAGGCCAGACACTATCAAACTCTTAGAGGAAAACATAAGCAGAACACTCTATGACATAAATCACAGCAAGATCCTTTTTGACCCACCTCCTAGAGAAATGGAAAGGAAAACAAAAATAAACAAATGGGACCTAATGAAACCTAAAAGCTTTTGCACAGCAAAGGAAACCATAAACAAGACCAAAAGATAACCCTCAGAATGGGAGAAAATATTTGCAAATGAAGCAACTGACAAATGATTAATCTCCAAAATTTACAAGCAGCTCATGCCGCTCAGTAACAAAAAAACAACCCGGGCTTCCCTGGTGGCGCAGTGGTTGAGAGTCCACCTGCCAATGCAGGGGACACGGGTTCGTGCCCCGGTCCGGGAAGATCCCACATGCCGCGGAGCGGCTAGGTCTGTGAGCCATGGCCACTGAGCCTGCACGTCCGCAGCCTGTGCTCCGCAACGGGAGAGGCCACAGCAGTGAGAAGCCCGCATACCGCAAAACAAAACAAAACAAACAACCCAATCCAAAAATGCACAGAAGGCCTAAATAGACATTTCTCCAAAGAAGATATACAGATTGCCAACAGACACATGAAAGAATGCTCAACATCGTTAATCATTAGAGAAATGCAAATCAAAACTACGATGAGATCTCATCTCACACCGGTCAGAATGGCCATCATCAAAAAATCTAGAAACAAGAAATGCTGGAGAGGGTGTGGAGAACAGGGAACACTCTTGCACTGTTGGTGGGAATGTAAATTGATACAGCCACTATGGAGAACAGTATGGAGGTTCCTTAAAAAACTAAAAATAGAATTACCATATGACCCAGCAATCCCACTACTGGGCATATACCCTGAGAAAACCATAATTCAAAAAGAGTCATGTACCAAAATGTGCATTGCAGCTCTATTTACAATAGCCAGGACATGGAAGCAACCTAAGTGTCCATCAACAGATGAATGGATAAAGAAGATGTGGCACATATATACAGTGGAATATCACTAAGCAATAAAAAGAAACGAAATTGAGTTATTTGTAGTGAGGTGGATGGACCTATCGTCTGTCATACAGAGTGAAGTAAGTCAGAAAGAGAAAAATACCGTATGCTAACACAAATGGAATCTAAGAAAAAAAAAAAAAAGGTCGTGAAGAACCTAGGGGTAAGACGGGAATAAAGACACAGACCTACTAGAGAATGGACTTGAAGATATGGGGAGGGGGAAGGGTAAGCTGGGACAAAGTGAGAGAGTGGCATGGACATATATACACTACCAAACGTAAAATAGATAGCAGTGGGAAGCAGCCTCATAGCACAGGGAGATCAGCTCGGTGCTTTGTGACCACCTAGAGGGGTGGGATAGGGAGGGTGGGAGGGAGGGAGATGCAAGAGGGAAGAGATATGGGAACATATGTATATGTATAGCTGATTCACTTTGTTATAAAGCAGAAACTAACACACCATTGTAAAGCAATTATACTCCAATAAAGATGTTAAAAAACAAAAGGCAAAAAAACCCCCAAAACTAGCTGTGCCACCTTAGGCAAATGACTTAACTTCTCTGTGACTTAGTTTCCTCATCTTTAAAATGGGGATAATAAAATGCCAGATGAAAAGTGCTTCACACAGTTATATAAAAGTTATCTATTATTATTATTAACATAATGATGGCCAATAATACTTAAAATCAAATACTACCCAACCTCAAAACCACTAGATGTCATGATTCTGAATTGCTTTAATCTTTCTAATTTTTCCAAACTTTGTAGATAAAGATTTTTTGCTTACTTATTTTTTAATTTTTTAAGCTCAGGGTTTTGGTTATTAAGAAAAAGAGATGAAAGAAGTCCCTGATTACAGATTAATGATGATAATATTCCGGTAAAAATAAGTCCATGTATACATTTTTTAAAAATCTGTAAAAATCTACACCAAATAGTTAAGAATGCATATTTTTGGAGGACAGATCACATAGAAGCTTTCACTCTTTCTGTATTTCAGTTTTTTATAATAACCACAAATTATCAGAAAAAAGCAAATGCGGGACTTCCCTGGTGGTCCAGTGGGTAAGACTCCAGGCTCCCAATGCAGGGAGCCCGGGGTTCGATCCCTGGTTGGGGAACTAGATCCCACATGTGTGCTGCAACTAAGGAAGTCCACATTCTGCAACTAAGGGGTCCGCATGCTGCAACTAAAAGATCCCGCACGCTGCAATGAAGATCCCACGTGCCACAACTAAGACCCAGTGCAGTCAAAATAAATAAATAAATATTTTTTAAAAAAGAAAGAAAAATAAGTACATAGGATATTTCCATTTGGAAAGCTTTAAAATAAAAAGAGAAAAAAACAAAACACTAGAAGCCTTGAGAAGGTGTATATCCAAAGTGACCGATAATTTTATTATCAGTGTTTAAAACCTTTTTTGCAGAATCTATGCCTGTTGGAGGACAGCAGGGGCTGCCTAGGCATAGGGTCTTGTGGAAGGGATAACACTGATAGGTAATGAGGGGCCAGTCAGGGAAGAGCTGTGAATGAAACAGTGAAAATGGAGGACTGGAATAGAGTGCTATTATAGGATTTTAGTGTGGGAGTCACACAATAAAACTGAACGCTTTCAAATGATTACCATGACAGCAGTTTGCAGGATCAGCTTGGGGGAGAGACTCAATGTGGGAGAAACAGGATGCAGTCAAAGAGTAAGGCTCTTAAAAGTGGTGTGTAATATATTTATCATGTCATTTTTCAGGTAGAATATGGTTGCCTATAGCAGATAGGTTGCCAACAGTCAGAAAGGTCTCCAAATTAGTGTAAAGAAGGATGAAGTAGCGTTGGGTATTAGAAAGCTCTGTGAAGTTTTAATCAAGTGCTTTGTCTGGATCCATCAGAGACCACCCCTCACTCTCCAGTGAAGTTGCTTATGATATCCTTGGACGATAAAGGATGTAGAGGAAGAGAAGCAATGATGATTGTACTAGTAAAGACCATTTGACTTGTTGAATGGAATAGGTAGATAATTAGGTATGCTGAGGGTGTGTAGGATGATAAATATTGAGGAAAATATTCAGCTAATAAGTTAGGTAAAAAGCAAATTAGGCATTTCATAGCTGTTGCTGCTTTTCCTTTTGTCTCCTTCCTCTTGACAGGTGGCTTAGAACTTTGAGGAGGGAAAGTTGCAGGGGATACACTATTCTGGCAATACCTCTAAGCTACATAAAGCCTTGTTCAAAGACAATTACTTCTTGAATTAAAGACAAAAGTACAGTTTTGTTTTTTCTCTTTAGCCCAAGGTAAGGAGTTACTGTTTCTGTTTCCTTATCTCTTCCCCTACTTCCCCTCCATTACTGGAGTCTGGCTCATGGCTTTCTTTCTACATACACAGCCACCTAATAAAAGCATTCAGTTTTAGAAGTTTAAGGGTGTTTAGAGTAAGCAGAAGAGATAAAGGGACCTTCCTCCACTCCATTTCACCCACCTAAGTTTACAGAGCCTTAAAACCAGAAAGTCCTGAATGTTTATCGTCAACATGGTGCTTTGCATTCTGCCTTGTATTATGCTATTTTTGCACTTGTTTTCTCATCCTTAGTAAATTCAAGCTACCTGATGGAGGGACTGGATGTTAATTCTTCTTGTATCCTCCACTTCCACCCCATCTAGCATAGGGGTGAACTCCCTGAAAACATAAATGCTGTCTCTGAAGTACTTCCCTTGCACCAAATACAGTGTTGGTTAATAAGTAGGTCATGATAAAGATCATGCAGTAAAACTGATTTCTGGTAAAATGAATTTAAGTACTTTTCATTAACATTTTATAGACATTTTTACTCTATGAGAACAGTGAGTAATAAAACATGCTAGTGCTTACTTTTGTTTACTTAAGTCAGGAATTACATGAATTACATGTCAATCAAGCCTCACAGCATCTGGGTCCCTCTGAATAAGTGCTATATAAAATATTTAATAAAGAAAGGATAGTCTAACTGTCCTGGGAAAAGAACAATTTCCCCTGATAAATAAAAGCTAATGATTAATTACTTTAACATGAATTTCAGACACTCTGTTTAAGGTCCTAGGACATGTAATAGGAGAGAAAATAAGAATGTACATGTACAGAGAGAAATAAGAATTAAACTCTGCGATCGAAAGACATACTGGGACTTCCCTGTTGGTCCAGCGGTTAAGAATCCGCCTTTCAATGCAGGGGACGTGGGTTCGATCCCTGTTCAGGGAACTAAGATCCCACATGTCGCAGGGCAACTAAGCCCATGTGCCACAGCTACTGAGCCCGTGTGCCACAACTAGAGAGCTCGCACGGCACAATGAAGAGCCCTCATGCCACAAGGAAGGCCTGATGAAGCCAAATAAATAAATAACTATTAAAAATAAAATAAAAAAAGACGTACTATCTAGAAGGGGAGAAGAGACGAGTGTAAAATTAACCACAGTGCTATGAGGTCGTTTTAAATAAACTGCAATGTGGCAATTGAGCTGAGGCTTTAAGTACTTGGAGATGTTTTCCCTCTGATTACTCGTTCTAAGTTGACAATTTGGAAAATATAGAAAAGCACAAGGAAGTGAAAAAAAAAAAGCACACGTAGTTCTCCCACCAAGAGAGAACCACTATTAACATTTTAGTATATTTTTTCTTACATGCTTTTTGGTTTTGCTTTTTAAATCTGCTTAAAGCAATATATGCATATGGCACATAAAACAGTAGAGAAAGGCATACCAACGAAAAAGGCAGAAGGTTCGCTCTCCAAATGTATGTCAAAATAAATTTCTAGGCCCAAGATGGAGTCGCTCCTGCTGGGGGTGTCACATCAGCAAACCGAAACTTCATGTTCCTGTAAAGGCTCAGTTTGACCAGAAACGCAGTACATCCACTCAGCCAATCCTCAAACGCCATATTTCTGGGCTCTATACTTATTTCCTTGTTCCTTAATCTTTCTAAATAAGGTCATATTCCTAACCCCAGCCAATCCCGCCCTGATTGCCTTGCAGCTTCTAATGCTGCATAAAACTCTCTCTTGCTCAAACTCCCTGGGGGAGTGCTCCATGGCTTGTGAGTCACTGTACTCTTCCAACCATGGATTGTTTTCCTTTGAGTAAAGGACATTAAACTCGTTACTAAATTGTCTTAATTTTCTCCTTTGACAGGTAAGTTTCCTCGTGAACCTCTATGAAATTCAGAATTAATTCAAAACTAATGCATACAACTGTATTCACATATGCATATATTCCTTAAAATGTATACAGATGGCATCACATTCTCTAGATAGTGTTCTGCATCTTGCGTTCCCTAACTACACAAAGAAATATCTTTCATTCCTAGCACAGCTGGTCCTATTCCATTGCGTGCATGGCTGCTATAATACAACCAGAGGGACTGCAGTGCAGACGATGCCAGTAGGTGGGGGACGGGCCATTTCAGGGTGAGGGGAATTAAGGGACCAGATTTCGGGGACGGGCAGGGGAGAGCTAGCCGGATAAGCCAATTTGGTTGACATGTAGGGTATTAGTGAGATGATTTGGGGCCAGAGGATGGGTGCTGTAGTATATTCCAGGCCAGCATTTTGGACTTTCTTTACCTTTTGTGGTGGAGAGGTAAGGAAGTCAGTTGTTTTGACCGAGATATGGGTTGTCTGAAGAAGGGCTTGACAGGCTGAGAAGTGTCCAGGAAGGAGCTCTAGGGTTGGAAAAACTGCAGGGCTGGTTAGTTTTCTGGTCTTTAGTGCCCCCTCCCCACTCTAAGAAAAGTGTTTTCATTATCCACACCGCAGGACAGAGAACTAACTTAGAGAGCTTCTCCTTTTACCTATGCCCAGGGCAAGGGCGGATCCTTCCAACCGCTAGCAAACAAAACCCAGCAAATCTTCCCCGCCCTTCCCCCCATCCGCCGCGGGAATTCCGAGATGTGGGCGGGCGTTCTACTAGGCGCTCTGAGGAGCACAGATAGGATCCCGCGGCCGCCAATCAGACCTTCCGGATACCCGGATGTGAAGCGGTGCGCGGTACAAAGGCAAGTTTCCACCCAGCTCTCCGTCAGGTACAGTGGCCAATAAGCATTTCTCAGGCGATAAATGACAGGAAAAATGACCAGTTACAAACTAGTTTCTGTCACGCATGTGGAAATTCGCTAGGTTAGTCTAACCCACTCCTAATTATGATTGGATAGAATTGTGAGGAGCTGTAAAACTGTCTAATTAGAAGCGGGAGCTAGAAAAGTCGCAGCCAATAGGAGGATTCCCAGGAGTGGGGCGGGGGTTAGGCCTTCGCCTCGGCGGCAGAGGAGACGCGGGGGCCATTTTGTGAAGAGGCGAAGGCTGAGCTGTTGCGGCAGCGTTGCGGACCTCGAGCAGCAGTTGGCTTCTCGGCGTAGAACTCGGGAGTGGGAGATTCAGAATCGAATCTCTTCTCCCTTCCCCCTCCTGGTGAGTGGAGGGGGCGGAAGCTGGGGAGGCGCTGGGTTTCTCGGGGAACGCGAGGGGGTGTGGGAGAGAAGACGAGGGAACCCTTCCCTCGGTAGAGTACGTAGGCCCCCGTTTATTTTATTTGCTTTGGGGGATTAGGTCTTACGCGCGCGAGAGTTTTTTAGGCCTCAGCCCTTGCGTAGATTTTTAACCTAGTGTCCTCTAGGCCACAATCGGCAGGGAAAATGTCCGTTTTCTTTTTCGGTCTCCTGCGTTAACGGATGCTGTCCTTTCATTTTCTATGAGAGGACGAAAGGGACGATCGAGATGCTCATCAATGTAGTTCAAGTTAATGTAGTGTCGATGCCTCCTGTTAAATTTAAATATTGAGCGGGGGGTGGGGAAGCGTTATCAAGCAGATATTTATTGTACCGCAAGCTTCTAAATTCTGGAGGGCACCTCACGGTTTAAGAATAGTAAATATTATAACAATAGATTTAATATTTTACTGATTTATTTTATTCCTTTCTGAAGAAATGATGGACCTCGAAATAGTTATTTTCAATTTTATTTTTTTAAATTGTAATCTCATTTACGTATTAACATTAATAATTAAAGGTGGCTTTTTATCTGCAGGTTACAAATCACTTGAAATATATAAGTTAGTGGAACTTGCTTGAGGTGGGTATTACTATCTTTCTCAGACAGGAACCGAGGCGTGAGTGTCGATTGCCAGGGTCATATTAAATCAGTAGCAGAACTAGTAAGGAATTTGGCCACCAGCTTAAGTCAAGTGGCTTTACCTATTGGAATAGTAGGTATTAAAATTACTATATTTGAATCTTTACAAGAACCTAATTACAACAACACTAGCGGTAACTGGAAATTCCTAAATTATCTTGGGAAAATGTTAAATTACGAGAATTGCGTTTATTATTAATGTAACGTCCTAAGATGATAAAGTTTGACTTTCAGGATATTTTGGCATTAATTTTCCAGACCATCCCAACTTAGGCAAAAATGCATAACTATATGCTTTTTTTAAGCAAGTATTACAGTGCTTACTACTTACTAGGTCCTGAAACTTTACCAAAGTTTTTTGCCAAGTTTGTAGAAATTACGTAGGTTTATAAGTGGTATCACAATCACTTCTCCAAGAAATCGCTTTTTTTAATCGTTGTCTAAGATTTAGTTGGTTTTATTTTTCATAATGTGTTACTGTCACAAAAAGTAATATTATTAAGTACAGTTTAAACCAATACTGTGGGGTAAATTCATGCCGTAGGGAACGTTTTTGATAGAAACTAAAAGTACTCTTATTCTACATAGCTATGCATTTGTTGACCCCTCACCATGTAGATATTGTAATAGGGATCAAAAGCATTGCCTTTAAAAAAAAAAAAAAAAAGCCTAAGTATATTATTACATGGACTTAAAACTAAAGTTAAGTGCAGAACTGTTAGAAGTGAGATAAGGGCAGTGACTGGTTAATTTAGGAAACCATACACCTAATAGATATATTGTTGGCAAATAACGAGAAATGTAAGAAATTAGTATTTAAGAACAGCTATTGATGGGAATTGAAATTAACTGAAGGGCACTTCTCTTGCCTTGAGATGTTAGAAATATGGATTCCTTAGGATCAGCATGTACCAAGGTAACACTTCCTTTGATTTAATATTCCTCTGGAATGATTTGGCCGCAAAATTAATACCTGAAACAATTCTAGATTTGATTTCAAATAGATAGGCATTAGTAACATTTACATGTTCGTTGGAGAGAGGAAGGATTTAAGAAGGTTGAGTAAGTTACAGATCTTCTGACCTTTTTGTGTTTCCCATGCTTATGCCTCGGGAGTGCCTGGTGGTGTTTTGCTGTTCCTTTGTAAACACACCTTATTATTTGTGATTAGGTCTCTAGAGTGTTTCACATAGCGTTGGACCTTGTTTTGGATGGAATTGCTGTTAGAAACAAGCAAGGAATAAACTCCAAAACAGCTAGTAATTCTAATCTTAAAGATTGATTATATTAACTGGTGGATGTGTGAGATTTAAGTGGTGAATGTGACGGTTGAAAGAACCTTGGCCTAGGAGTTAAGAGAACTGGATTTTTCCCACCCTGTTCATTATTACCTGACAGGCAAATCAGTTAAACTTTCTGGAATGCAGTTTTATACTTATAAGGGGGCTTATGCATCTTACCTGTTCTAATTTCTGCTTTCTGTAACTCAAGTCATTTGTTGCCAGAAGGCTAAAAAGTGTACAGAAACAGTTTTATTATTGACAGTAGTTTTTGTATATTAGTTATTACTGGTAACTGCCTTAACAGTATCTGTCTTCAAGTAATTTTATTAGTTGTTATCTTTGAGGAGCATTATGTGGTCATACTTAATATGTACTGATTCGTTCTCATTGGGATTAGGGAAGTTTAAGGTTTTGTACATAATAGATTTACTAGAGAACTGACTTTGGTGTGACAACTGCATGTGTTCTCTTAGATATTGGAAATCGGGGGTTTATAAAGGGGAAAAGGATTATTATAGGGTTTTATAGTATAATATAGCATTTACTATGATATGTTATAATGTTCTCGTATTTATTTTATATCGATCTTAACTAGAGGATAGAGATTCCTTATTAAACTCTACACAGTAGTTCTTAAACATGAGCAGACATTAGAATCAACCAGGGGGCTGGTTAAAACAGATTGCTGGGCTCTCCACCACCACTTTCTAATTAAGTAAGCCTGGGGTAGGCCCTGCTAATTTGCATTTCTAATAAGTGCCATGTGATGCTGGTTGGCAGCCCTTACTTTGAGAATACCCCTTTAGAAGAAGGATCCAAATCTCCCAGGGATTTGACAAAGTATAAACTAGGTATACTGCTAATTGCAAAGATTACAGTTAGGTGCTAAAGTTAGTTGGTCATTTTTATGAGTGGTAGCTCATCAACTTAACATCTTGGGAGGCAGCTTCTTGATTTTGAAAGATGTAAATGTTTTCACATTAGCTGCTGCTTTTTTTTTTTTTTTTTTTCTTTTGCGGTACGCGGGCCTCTCACTGTTGTGGCCTCTCCCGTTGCGGAGCACAGGCTCCGGACGCGCAGGCTCAGCGGCCATGGCTCACGGGCCCAGCTGCTCCGCGTCATGTGGGATCCTCCCGGACCGGGGCTCAAACCCGTGTCCCCTGCATTGGCAGGCGGACTCTCAACCACTGCGCCACCAGGGAAGCCCAGTTGCTGCTTTTTAAGCTTATGTCTTGTAACACTGTTGCAAAGGATTTGTTTGTAGATGAGCCACGGTTACATAACATATCCTGAAATTTTTGAGTACCAGGTTCAGGCTGTGACTCCAAAGACGAAAATTGAATGTTTCACTATAACTGAACATCCCTAACAGTTACTCAGAGGAGGTAACATTCAAATAGTGTACGTTTTCTATGTACATTTAGTTTAACATTTTGTACAATTTAACACATCAGTCTAAGCATAAAAGTAACTTACATGTCGTACCTAAACTGGTCTGCTACTACTTAAAAATTTACATTATAATTTTAGAGTTACAGTACCTGTTGCTGTCATCATTCATACGTAATTGACTCAAGCAACACTTTCTAAAAGCGCAGCTTAAAATTTTTTAGTTTACTGACATTTGAAAAGGAGAATAAAATCTCATGATTGGATATTGAAACGCAAGTATGATCATTCTTACCTGCTCAAAGACCTGCAATCTAATTGCAAATCTTGTTGTAGCTGATGAAACACCCAGTCTGTCGTGGTATTATGTATCAGATTCGTAGAATTCCTATCTTGGAATTAGCTGTATGTTCTAGTTTATAAACAGTGGGACCACAGAAATAAATTCTTTAAGGACCATAATTTACTTTTCATCTGTTTTATGACATTAAATATTCAGTAGCCATAATAATCTTCTTTCCTTCATTTGATTTTTTTTTCATTCTGTTATTGAGAGTGTTAATGTGCTCCTTATTTAAATCATCTTTCCCCCTGATAGGTTCTGTCAGGTCTTTTGGTTTGACCACTCACTGGTTCTGAAACTAGATGTCATTTCTAGTATGTATCTTCAGGGTAGACCGTTCCCCTTCAATTTGTATCATAGTAAAAGCTACATGGACTTAAAACCCACTAATCTGCTTCATAATCTTGATGTTTGACATTTGCTCACTTCTTCATCTCTGCTGACATGGTTTTTCTATATTTTCTTTGCCCAAACTGCTGATTATCAAATTGAATGTTGGAATGTGGACCTTTTTTTGAGACCCTTAAGGGAATACAGGTGCATATTTAGTCAACTTTAGGCACCTGCTGACATTGAAGAATTGTGAGGACAGTCACTGGTAGAGGCGATGATTCTATAGAAGCTGTCCCCATCCCAGTGGGATGTACGCTTTACCAAAATGTGTTAGATGCAATGGACAGATGTTTCTGTCTTGGGGGTTTAGGGCACAACATTTCTGAGGAACTCTGACTCAATCTGTCCCTTCTCCTTTCACAGGGCAGCAAGGCGAACCCCATCCCTACTCACTGGAGCTCAGCTTTGATTTTTAACCTCCCTTCCCCACCCTTCCAGAACACACACATTCCCATTCCAAAACTGATTTTATAAAGACATTTTAAACATAATGATGCAACTTGATGTGCACTACAGCAGATTTACAGGTGTTTTTTTTTTAATTGTTTCCAAAAACGGGACTTGGATTTAAGATGTAATTTTTAAATTTCTATTTCTATTTTTTCTGCAGCAGTTGGGTAGGAGGAGGAGGAGCCTTTTAGCCTCTCATAAACTGACCTCTCAACTTCCTCGTGTATTTTTAAGTTTGATTGATGATGTGGAAAGGGCTTTGCTTGTCTGCTACTGAGAACTTTACCCTTGCGGTTTTTGTGGAAACTGCTTTTGGAAAGAGAAAAGAAATGAACTTTATTGACTTGACATTTTTGCACCTCCCGTTTTTCTAATCTGGGCTATTTTTATTTTTGTTTTTTTACAGTGAGATTTTTTTGATCTTCAGCTACAGTAAGTTATTCCATTTTTGTTTTTACATTTTTCCTGACTTTCCGCTGATTTCCTTTTTATTGTTGTTACTAGTTACTATTATTATTTATTATTATACTTAATGATGGTGATGATGATGATGATAATGACACTGATGATTTTTAACCGGATTAAAATCGAGTTTTTCTGAATGTTCATAAGAATTTCTCCGGCCTCCTGATTGACTTTGGAGTTTTGCATCTTGGGAGAGAAAGTGAAGGCATTAGCATTTTTAAGTGGATTGATCACATAAACCTTTTCTCTCCCAACCCCCCCCTCCCCCCCTCCCCACCCTCATCCCCTTCCCCACGCTCGAAAGAATTTTACTGGCTGTTAAGTCTGTGACCTTATTTTTCCTGATCTTTAACTTAACTGTTTTAGAGCATCTCTGGACGTCGTCTGTATTTTTAATTTTTTTATTTTTGTTTTTTTTATTTTTAATCTTTCATTTGTTAAATTTTTAAACTGTGCTGCAATAAAATGTGTGTGGTACTACTTAACACCTAAGTTGGTGATGGCATTTTCCCAGAAGGCCATCTCCCTCCTGTTTCCCTTGAAATCCCATCCTGCTTTTCCTGTACACTACCCCTCACAAACCACAAGCTGCAGCAACATGGATGCCCAGCCTGGAGCAGCAGCAGCCAGGATGACCTGGAGCCAGGGGGGCCTTCGGAACAGATGCACACCCTTCCTGGGTGATGGTAAGAGGTGTGAGGTCCACTTGGTTTCCTTGGAAAGACTAGGAAATACACTGGTTTAAGTTTAGTTGATGTGGTGTAGGTGATAACTTCTACCTGGAAATGTTTGGGTTAAGGCTTTTGTGCGTATCTCAAGAGATGTTCCTAAGGGAGACCACTTCAGGGTTTTGTAAACTAATGGAATTATGAGTGTCAAACTGGGGCTTGCTGAGAGTATTTCATATATGGAAAGAGCAGCTGAAGTTCGCATATACTTTAGAATGAAGACGACTTGTTTTAATGATTAGCAACAAGACAGACATATTAGGTGGTACTTTTTCTTAGATAATTGCAAATCAGAAAAATTTTCTGTCATTTAGAGTAATCTTCCTTGGGTCTGTGACAACAGTTTTGGATTGTATTCTGTTTAGACTGTTTTTTATCATTAAAAGTTAACATGAATCAGACCACAAGAAGCATGCTGTGATACTGAAATGCTATCTCACTGGAAGGTTTTTTTAAAAATAAAAAGATAAATAGACTTTTTAACCTCAGAAAGCAGGAAAATCTGTATAATCTCTGTGTCCAAATCTGGAAAGATCTGGGAGTGACCTCTTTTTCAGTGATGACTTGTGGCCCAGCTAGGTATTGGGGAATCCACTGTGTTCCCAAGGGTAATAAGAAAGAATGAATCTGGTCTATTCACAAGAAAAATGCAGAGATTAATAAGGATGTGGATAGCCAAGGAGTTGAGAATATTAGCAACCTGTAGTATTTTACTGACAACAGTGGAGTGTTTTGATAACTCACTTTAGAGTTGCTTTAATAGATTTTGAGCTGGGATGGGGCAGGGAGGAAAAGTAGAGTGATTTTTAAAGGTATATTTAGTTCTGTGGGTACTAGGGTAAATCACATTCTTGACTCCTTCCCTTGCTCATTCTGAGAGAGTAAAATCTAAAGTGAACACTGAAGGCAACCTCAAAGAAAAACAATGGGAAAAAGTTAAGTAAAATGTCCTGAGGTTATCTGGAAGAGGAATGGAAAATTTTCTTTTATAGGTCCAAGTTTTACTGATACCCTCTTTGGTATGAAAGCTGTTTCTACCTCTGTGTTTCTGTTACTGTCATTGTGTGGCTGTTGTTCACTATAGGTTCAGCTTAATTTATTTCTTAATTTTACAAATCCATTATTTTATGGGTCATGTTCTTCTGGTTTTGGGGATGCAAAAAGGTATAATAGTTCTTCAGGGACTCATAGCCTTGTGAGGGAGACAGATGGATGAGATAATGTCACCATGTGATAGAGGTGGGCACAGGCTAGAGCCATGCAAAGGTGGGTACCTAATTGACTTTTTTAAGAGGTCAGGAAATGCTTTTAAGAGAAAGGGAGCTGAACTGAATCTTAGAGAGGTAAGGCCAGATTATAAAAGTTTTAATACCATGCTAAGAAGTTTGTATTTTATCCAGAAACCAGTGGTGAACTATTGAAAGATTCTAAACTGGGGAGTGACATCAGATTTTCATTTTTAGAAATGTCATCTGATAGCAGTGTGGAAATGGCATAGAGGAGAATAAGATTGGAGTAGGTGATAAATAAGGAAGATACTAAAATAGGAAGAATAATGACCTGGCCTGGCCAAAAGCAATGGTATTGGGATTAGAAGGGGGTAAATTTAGGAGGATTTGGTGGTGGCTGTGATAGGAAGAGTGAGGGATTTGGCATGACTCCCAGGTTTCAAGTTAGAGATGTTTGTTCATTAAACATTTGAGTGCTTATTCTGAAAATCACCATTAGACTTGGGCACATACAGATGAGCAAAACATACTGTCTCCTGCCCTCTTGAATATTATTATAGACCATTGAGGGAAGAAATAAAGTGAATAGCACTTTCACAGTTTAGATCCTTGAAGGAAAAGAACAGAGTGAGATGATATTTAAGGGAACCAAATTTAGAATATGGAGGTGGGAGGGTGCTGCTAGCGAAGAGACCTTAAAGGAACTGATGTTGAAATTGAGGTCTGGAAGTAGATTATCTTACCTGAAAGCACAGGTATTGGGGGGGAAATCTTGGCCTCAGAGCAAGAAATACTACTGGAGAATAGTCACCAAGAATGCATAGAGTAGCAGATGAAGTTGGAAAAGTAGGCAAGTATCAAGCATAATGTACAGGTCCTTAAAAGGTCCATGTTTAAGATCTAGATTGTCTTGGGCACAATAGGAATCTGTTGAAGGACTTTGGAGAGATCTGATTACTTTCTTGGAATTTCCTTCAGGCTGTTGTGTGGGGAATGTTAGTAATGAGGACTAAGTGCTAATAGGACTAAATAGGTTAGAAGACCTGTTATAGTAGACCACTATCTGTTCACCTCTTGAAGAAAGTAGTAATCGCAGGCCTGAGGGCACTTGCCCTGGTTTTTCCCAGATGCGTGTATTAATGAGCAAATGTAATGAGTTTGAAGAGGATAGGTTAGTTAGGCTTTGGGAAGTTACTAGTTATTTCTGCAACACCCCTGTTGGGTCAGACTTGACATAATAGCTTTCCTGTTTGAAAGGAAAAATGAAGTAGAAAAACTTGAATTTCTTCCTTTTGGAAGTAATAATCTGGATACTTTACCATGTGTCCACCACTGTAAAAGTTCTTGTGTTAACTTAATCATCATTGTAACCTTATGTAAATATTACTGTCTTTCACGTTTTGGAGATGAGACTGTTCAAGCACAGAATTTAAATAATTTGCCCAAAGTTAGACACACTTAATAGATGGTGAGGCATGGATTCAACCCAGGCAGTTAAGCCTGCAGATTTCAACTCTTAGTCATACTAGACGGACTGTGCTTTACTTGACATGTGAAGTATTCTAGGAAAACAAATCTTTAATTTGGTTAAAGTGCCAAAAAAGAAAAAATAAACTGCTCTGGATTTCTATTTTTGGCAAGTTTTAAGCTAAATGTCATTGTTAAATATTTTGTTGTTCAATTCACAACAGTTTAAATAGCATGAAATATCCAAGGTAATTGTTTAGGTAGATATAGCTTTGTAGTATAATTTTATGGACTCTTTGGATGTGACAGCATTCTTTAGGGAAGTAAACATGTTTAAAAGTGAGTTTCAGTTGGGAGAAAAAATAAATAATTGTATTATTTATGGTTTTAAAAAATATGTAACCCAGAGGGATGTTACTAAATCCAGTGGTTCTTTTTCAGTCCTTATCAATTACATTTGACCTGTTGGTGTGATTTAACCAGTCGAGTCACTTTCTTCCTTAAAACATTTTTTAACTTAACTTCCAGGTTTTTATTTTCTTTCTGGCTATTCCTTCTCCCACTCAGCTGGAGTGCTCTGTGGTTCAGCTCTTCCACTTTTCTATTCACACTTCCTGGGTCATTTAATCAGTTCCATGATTTTATATACTATCTGTAAACTGATGATTCCCATGCATATATCACCATCCCGGACTTCTCTTTTGAATGACAAACTGTCATCTGTCCAGTTACCTACCTGACAACTCCCTTGAATGTTAAGTATATCAATTTAAAAGTATGAAACTGGGCTCCTGCTGTTCTTCCCTCAAACCAGTTTCTTCTGCAGTGTTGCCCATTTCAGTTAATGAAACTCCAGTTTTCATGTCAGTTAGGATGGTTAGCCATCCTTGACGTTTTTTTCCTCTCATACCTCACCTTTGGCATTGTAGAAAATGCTGTCATCTCTGCCTTTAAAATATAACAGGAATTCTCCACCCATTCTGCTATGGCCTGATCCAATTTCAAGCCATCATTTGTCTTGCGCATTATTGCAATAGATTTATGTTTCTTTTGCCCCTCTACACCAATGTGTAACTAGATTGATCCCATTGAAATGTAATGCTTGAAAAATGTATTGCTTGAGTAGTTTCCTTCTTGAAATTCACTTAATAGCTGGCTATTTCAGTGTTGAAGTCAAAATTTCACTGTGATTTACAAGGTGCCCTACCTGATCTGTTGTGCCCCTCCTCCCTTGTTAATGGTATACTACTCTGCTGCAGCCACACTGGCCTCCTTACTGAGACTTGAACATAATAGATGTTCCTACCTCAAAGCCTTTCCTTGGAATTTTCTTCCCCTAGACATTGAGACAGTAGGGTTCCTCATTCGTTTAGGTTCTTACTCAAAAGCCACTGCCTCAGTGCTGTTTTCTCTCACTTAGCCTTCTAAATACTCTTTAGCTCTTTTCATCAACTCTCATGTTATAGAAGTTTATTTTCTACTACGTAAAGATACAGAGAAATATTTGGAAAGTTAGACGCGAAACAACGTTGATCGATTACTTCTGGACAAGGGAGAGGGATTTAGGAGGGTTAGAAAACTTTTGCTTTGTGTGCTCAAAGGCTTAATGAGCAACACAGCATTATTTTGCTTCTAATTAAACTTAAAACTCCTTGTTGTAGGGATACATCAACTCTTCGGATTTTGTGTCTGGGTATAAATAGCATAACTATGGCCTGTGTAGTAGTTTAGTAAGCAGTTTTTATAGTTAAGTTGTAAAAACAGCCTTAAAATAGGTTTGGCTGTGATGGAATGAATGAGTCATGTTAGCATTTGAGGGCATAGGCTGCTGTGTTGTCTGTGATGGAGCTGTAATCAAAATTTGGAAGAACTTTATCACTTTTTAAAAATTTATTCTCCAGTGGGAATGCATCGCTATCTTTAAGAGGTAGCCATAGCAGATTAAAGGACATCTGAGTTTTTCTTCCTACCTAATCTGATTCCAATTTCACCAGTCTGAAATATTCTTCCTGCTTCTTATTTAGATTAACCTACAGCTTTTGAGTTGATTTCAGAACTAATATAACGCCCTGAAGTTCATTGAACCAGTCTTAGGCTTTTCTAACTAGTCTGGAATGACATTTAGGAATAGTTTAGTAGAATACATGTTAAATGAATATCTTCCCTTAGCCTTCTAATTAAAATTCTGTATTCTGAAAATGATGTAACCATTCATAGTGTGCTATAATTCCTTATATTAATCCTTTATATAGTCATCTTCACCTAAGTGGTTTTGTGATAACTTTAAAAAACTTTATGGCTAAAATTGAGGTAGCGAAGTGCTTTCTAAAGAAAAATTTTCCCTTGTCCTTGAAATTTTGTTGGCTTCTTATGTTGGAATTACAGTTATTTGTGCTGTTTAAGATATAGTTTTACTGAAATTAAAGAGGAAGACTAATCAAATGACTTAAGATTGATGTGGATTTTTAAGAGAAGATACCCCCATCTTTATTTTAGGTTTAATCCGAATTAAGCAGTACATGCTCACATAACCTTTAGAAAATGTAATGCAGACCCCTCAAAAAAGACATACTTAACCATCCAAAATAAAAGGTTTTGATGTCTCCTTTTAGACTTTTTTTGCATATGTAGGCGTTTGAAAAGTAATGTCCTACATATGGCACGTACATTTAAGTAATAATTTTTTTCTTCAACACAAACATAACATAAAATGTTATTAGATAACAGCTCTCCTAAAAATTTTCATGACTACGTAGTATTACATTGCATACTTGTACAATATTTTACTTAACCAGTACTCTATTGTTGGGCCCTTAGGTTTTCCCCCAATTTTCCCTTTTACAAACAGTTTTTATAAACAGTTGAACAGTCTTACAACTAAGATTTTGTTAATACCCTTAGTTATTTTCTTAGAATTATGCCCCAGAAGTACAATTATTCAAGAGCATGAATGTTTTAAAAACTTTCAATCTAGGTTGCTCTCCAGGAAGGTGAAAACAGTTTATCTACTTATTGGCAATGTAAGTGACCACTAATAATTAACTTCTAGTTTTGTGAATTACTTGAATCTTTTGCTTGTGTTTCAGGGTTTGACCCTGAAATTTAAGTGTTCTTGGTGTTTGATAAGTATAAATTGAAGAGTAAGAATATTTATCGAGGTGCTACCAGGTTGATTATATTTCTGTGTATACTTTGAGATTCACGTGTAATTCTTTTTCTCAGATATGTATATATGTGTATATATGCATATATTCAGTGCTATCTTAACTTTATTGTGAAAAAAATTCAAACATGCAAAAAAGAATAATATAATCAGTCTCCATGAACTTGTCCAGCTTTAGCAATTCTTGGGTGATGTTGTTTCATCTATACCTGCATCCAGCCCCTTCCCCTCCTGTGGTTTTGAAGTAAATAAATATTTGATATATTTCATCTTAGTTATTTCAGTGTCTCTTTAAAGATAAGGGCTTTAAAAATAACCAGTCATTATCACACAAAAACATGTAATAGATATTTTAAGAAGGCATTCTCCAGTTGTGTTTTATTTCTGTGGGAATGGTAATGTGGATGATTGTTTTTTGCTTACATGTTATGTTTTGCTTAGTTCTTCCTAGAATTTGGGAAGTTCTGTTTATTAGAGATAAGTGTAAAAAAATTTTTTGAATGAGAATCTTGGTATGATTATCCTCGTGTGATAAAATTGAGTTTTCAGGATAGCAAAAGATGGGATTCCACTATATTTCATATACATTTTACTATTAAATTCTGAAACTAGGAATAATTCTAAATTTTAGCTGCTTGGATCTGAGTGATGGAGAATGATATAGTAACTTTAAGTCGGGTTTCCTTATTAAAATTTATTTTCTTATAAAAAATTATTTTGCTGTACTCGTGAAGTCTTTTGTTTGCAATTCAGAAATCTATGACAACAAAGATTTTTCATCAGTTTGACAGACTCATTTGATGACAAAACCTGACTTCAATTGACATGAGATTATAATCTGTTACATTGAGTGACTATGCATATGTATTAATGCAGAAATATTAATGTATTTTATTTGATAGCTGAATGCTTGCCCAGATCCCACTGGGTGTTACATAGCAAAACCACGGTATTATCTTTGTAAAACCTGAAAAATCTTGATTTTTTTCCGAACGTGTTTCCTGGGGAGACTTTTAAAAGTGTATTTGTTATAACTCAATGCTCAGTTTGAGTTTACTAATAAAACTGAAGCTTTCTACAAGATAATAAAGAAATGAAGTCTTATGAATAAATATTGTTGACCCTTGCTATTCAGAATATGGTCTGTGCTACAGCAACAGCATATCATCATCATCATCATCATCATTATCATCATCGTCTGGAAGCTTCTTAGAAATACAGAATTTCATGCCCTATCCTTTCACTCCTTTTTATTGCTTGCTTGGGAGTTGGAAATTTCGGTAAAGTTTCTGGCAAGAGTGTTTATTATGTTTGGGGAGCAGAGTTGAGGGTCATAGAGTAGCCATGTTTTACATAAATTTGAAATAATGCAGTATTTAAAATGACCATTATATATACAAAATTTGAATAATGACTCTTCCTAAATTACAAATAGAATCAAAAATCAAGTAATTTCCAACAGGCAGGCTGGATAAATGGTAATGCCACTTAAGCAAGTAAAACAGAATAATGAATTTCTATTTTTCACTTAGATTGCCATGTTTGCTTTTTCTTTCAGTGTTTTTTGCTGAAAACAGTCAAGATTTATTGACCTTATTGAAGTAATTTTGAAATGTTAATCTTAATTCTTTTCCTATGAAAAGCATTCTCTTACATATTCCTAATGCTTGTTTGATACTCGTAGATTCAGGAAATTCTTTTTCAAACGGCTTAAAATGTTCCCAGAGTGAATAGATGTTTGTTGATGGGGAGTTTTACTGTATAGAAGCTGCCCTAGTTAAGAGTATGTTGGGTTCTAAAATGCTGTCTTCCCCCCCCCCCCCCCGCCACCTCTTAAGTGTGATGTAACACTCAGAATAGAGGTGACTTAACATTTAATGATGGGGAAGGGGTTAAGTTAGGAGTATGAGATTAACAGATAGAAACTACTATACATAAAATAAAACAAGGATTTACTGTATAGCACAGGGAATTATACCCAGTATCTATGTCTGTTAGGACTGCCAATGAATGAGAGACCCCAAATTATGGAATGCAATATGCAGTGAAAGTTTTGTTGTCCTAGAGATGCCCATTTCCTTGATTTTATATAGTTCTGAATTGCTCTTGAGGAAGGGAAGCACACAACTTTCTAACTTCTGTTACGGGGTTTATAGAAAAGCTTTGCTGACTTTCGGCCAAGCCATATATTGTAGTCATTAAATTCCAGGGTGGATGAAGCTGTCTTTACAGAATGAAAGAATTATGAAACTAATACGGTATTAAAGACTGAAAAAAAGAGTATTTTAAAACCTCACAATCTTGCCACATCCTGAGATGTCTAACACTTCAGTGTATAATCTTCTAGATAACTTGTATATTGTGTATGCTCCTTAACATCTTAAACATCTCTTGGTGTCAATAAGTTATTTTCAAATGTTGCTGCTTGTATCCAGTTAGACCGATGTACTGAAATTCATTTAGTCAGTATTATGAACCTGTTTTCTCATTTTTCACTGTTAACATGTCCACATCCTTGATTCCTTCAGATGAGTTCTCAGAGTGAGATTACTGAGTCAAAAGAACGTGCACAGGTTTTGTTTTGGGGGTATTTTGTTTTGTTTTTAAAGAACATGCACAATTTTAAGGTTTTTGATAAAATAGTCCATTTGTTTTCTGAAAATATGGTTACCAGTTCATACTGTCAGAAATAATGTATGAAAGTGATCATTTCAATTTAAAATGTTTTTACTTGTTTGGTAGGTAGAATGTTTGGTTTAATTTTTGTCTCCTTTATGGTGATACTGATTTTTTTTGCTAATCTCCATAGACCTTTAGAATTATTTGTTAATCATCTTTTGTGTCCTTCTGTCATTGTCCCATTTTTTGTTGGTATGTACCAATAATAGTAAATGATGTGGTAGTAGGAGCAGCTGCTGCAGCTATGCTTGCTGTGTGCCAGGCACTATGTTCATTGTTTTCTATACCTTACTTCACTTACACCTCATTCATACCTATCCTGTGAGACAGGTACTATCAACAGTACTCATTTTATGATAGAAGAATCTGGTGTTTGAAGGGGTTGGCTTTCCAGAGGGAAATGCACACCAGAAGTGGTTGAGTTTGAAATTGAAACAGGTCTGACTCCAAAGCCTCTGAGCTATTAACCATTAGGATGTGTTTATTTTTATATTTTTATATTCAGTATTAAGAACTTGAATTGTGGACAAATATGTATTGCATACATTTCATCAGTTTTTTGCTTTTTATTTATGGTATATTTTAGTACGGGGATTTTTTTATATTATGTTATTTAGGAAGTTCTCATCTCAAGGTTAGTCATTACTTTAAACATAGTTTGGTCACGGTGGGTGTGGCATGACTGTGGGAACAGGTATCTTTGTATCTACCTTTTCAGTTAAAAAATTTTTTTTAAAAAATAGGTGTATCTAAACATTTACAATTTAAGTTATTAACTTGGGTCCTGTTCAGCAGTAAACCAGGGTGGAGCTTTTCAGTGTACAGACATATGCAGAAGGATTTCTCAGTTGAGATTGATCTTACTAATTATCACTGTTTCAAAACTAATATATAGCATGAAGAAAAATTTTCACTGTTGAAGGAAAATTGTGTTGCCCTTACTGAACTTTCTAAAAGGATGGGTGAGGCTGCTTACAGTATGTTGAACAAATCAGTGAAGGGTATATAATTGGGAGAGATTGTTAGTATTTTACACAACAAAATCAAAATTTGAAATTTTCTTCAGGCTGGAACCCCAGGGATTGTGAACTAGATACAAGAGGATTAAATAGTATCTGAAATGCAAAGCCGTGAACTTAACAGTGAATTCTGCATGTGTTGACAATGCCAAAGTTAGCAGACGTGATAGCATCTGCATCTGTGTTCCACTCTTGCAAGAGCAACCAAACTTGGACTGCTGTGTTCAGAGGGACATTGACAGGTTAAGTTGTATTGGTTATAATGCACCATGTCTTATTTTTATGGAAGATAGGATAGGGAACAGTTTGCATAAGATGTTTTCAGTCAAATAAAAAATAATTCGAGGGGACTTCCCTGGTGGCACAGTGGTTAGGAATCTGCCTGCCAATGCATGGGACATGGGTTCGAGCCCTGGTCTGGGAACATCCCACATGCCGCGGAGCAACTAAGCCCGTGAGCCACAACTACCGAGCCTGCACTCTAGAGCCCATGAGCCACAACTACTGAGCCCGTGTGCCACAACTACTGAAGCCCCCATGCCTTGAAGCCCACGTGCCTAGAGCCCGTGCTCTGCAACAAGAGAAGCCACAGCAGTGAGAAGCCCGCGCACCACAATGAAGAGTAGCCCCTGCTCACAGCAACTAGAGAAAGCCCGCGCGCAGCACGCAGCCAAAAAAAAAAAAAAATTGTTCGATTGCTAATGAATGGGCGTTAAAGAGAAGAGCTAAGGGAGGAAATTAGTTAAGAGCCAATTAAATTTTAGAATTGAGTGTCTTCAGGTTGTGAATTCAGTGACTTTAGTGGCAGTTCATGAAGTTCGGTAATTGGTGAGTAAGGAGGTTGCAAGGGAATTTTAACATCCTCTGAAGAATTTGGTGGCATTGAACTACATGATTTAGTTTTTTCATCATTGAGGTTCTGGGAATATTTTCTTAAAGACTTCATTTTTAAAATTTTCTGTTGCATTACTTATACTTTGATAGGAACAATCCTTTTTTATTATAAAATGCTTATTAAAGAAAACTTGGAAGGAAACATGGAGAGAAGGAAAATATTTACTTACAGCAGTAGTGCTCAAAGGTAACCACTTTCAGTATTTTGATGTTTTGATCCTTTCTCATATCTCATTAGCTACAGATGTACCTGTACCCCTGTATATGTGGTTTTTTCTTTAAGACTTATTTTTTTTTAAAGTGTGGACCATTTTTAAAGTCTTTATTGAATTTGTTACAACATTGCTTCTTTTTTATGTTTTGGTTTTTTGGCCACGAGGCACGTGGGATCTAGCTCCCTGACCTGGGATCGAACCTGCACCCTCTTAACCACTGGGACCGCCAGGGAAGTCCCTCCCTATATAGGTTTTATATTTTTATAATATATTTTTACCAACATGGAATCATTATATCGTTTCAGAACCTTTATATTGTAAACATTTTCCACTTAGTTTTCTCCAATTTTTTTGTTAAGTGGCTGGGGGTTTTTTGTTTGTTTTTTTTTGTTTTTTTGTCACAAGGATTTACAAAACTTAAAGATGGTCAAAGTTTCTTTTTCAGTTCCAGAATAGGATAACCTGAAATTTATTTAACATTGTCAGTTGCTTAATACAAATTTGTTGACCTACCCATTGCTTGGCACTTAGGTTTAATTAAGAATTTTCAAATGAACTTACAGAAACGTGTACTGGTTTTACTTAGTTATAGCAGTGGAAGTGCCAGTTTCTTCCTCCACTCCACCGGATGATCATCCTTATATTAGCAAATCTGACAGAAAAAATATTTTCTGGGAACTTGCTCAAGAGTGTGTGACATGGTATATATCATTTTAACATTTGCTATAATAGGGTCTTTTTAAAAAACTTGAACAGGTAATATGTACTTTTGAAAAATACACTGTCCTTGTGTTTCAGCCCTCCTGTTCTTGTTTCTGGTAGCAACTGTCTAAATTACCATGTTTGCTCTCTGTATGTTTTTTTCCCTCCTGAATGATATTAAAGTTACAAGCGTGATACTTCACATGGGAACTTCAATTTCATGGCTGTATCGCCTAAGAATAAAGATAATCTATACTATCAAAGCCATGAAAATAAACATTAGTTCAATATTATCTCGTATACAGTCCACATTAAAATTCTCGTTTTTACAAAAAAAGTCTCTTCCCCACAACGTTGCTTTCTTAATCTAGAAATGGCCTCCTGCTCTTTTTTTGGAGGAGTCCCAACCAGGTGTGTTGTATAGTGTCCACAATCTTGAAATTGCCTGATTGTTTCCCTGTTGTATAGGTTCAAGTCAAATATTTTACCAAGAATATTGCATAGGGGAATGTATGTTTCTTATTTTGTGGAATCAGGAAGCATATGATGTCAGATTACTTGGTTTAAGTGGTGACCCATGTTTCTATAGTAAAGGTACGTTTATTTCCTCTTTTAATCAGTGAGTAGTCTGTTGGATAGTACTTTGAAACCGTGTAAACCCTGTTTCCCTCCCACCAAGCTTTCGCCCAGTGCTTTGGCATACATTGACCGTTGTCTGAATCAATTCTTATATTGATATAATCTACACCAATCTAACAGTTTAAGTGGTCTAAGTCTTTTTCAGTATGCTTTTCTTAAAACAGTTTTTCATGTTTATGGTTTATTATTTTATTCCTGCCCTTATTTTTTTCGGTTACTCATACTTTTTTGGAGACTGTTGAGTTTTTTGTCTTATATAGGTTTTGACAGTTGCATATGTAATTTTTACATTTAGATTTTGATCTGTTAATGTTTTTGTGTATAGAATGAGATTGGTCCCCAATTTTTGTTTTTAGATGGCTGTGAGGCACCATTTATTAATTTATTTATTTTTCACTTATATTTATAATGTTTTTTTTAATTTATTTTTTTATTGAAGTATAGTTGATTTAGTGTTATATTAGTTTCAGGTATACAGTTAAGTGATTTAGTTATACATATACGTGTGTGTGTGTGTGTGTGTATATATACACACACACACACTCAGGTACCATTTATTGAATTCTGCATTTCCCCCTAATTTTTATCTTGAATATTCTTAGTTTCAATTCTTAGACCATAGCAGTTAGCATAGTTTATCTAAAATGGCCAACTTTGGTGTTCTTGTGGCCTGAAAATACCACCATGTACTGTTTTTAGTAGCCTCTGTGTGATAGTCTTTACCTTGAGATCATGTCTATGTTTTGATGAATAATTATAGCTTTGGGGGTGGAGCAAATTATAGTCCCTTGGTATCTGAGGGGGATTGGTTCTAGGACCCTGACAGATACCAAAATCTGGGGATGCTCAAGTCCCTTATATAAAATGGTGTAATGTTGCATATAACCTATACACAATCTCTCATATACTTTAAATCATTTCTAGATTACTTACAATACTAAATATAATACTATAATTACCTATAATACCATGATGTAATGTAAATAGTTAGAAATACAATGTAAATGGTGTGCAGCAAATTCAAGTTTTGCGTTTTGGAACTTTCTAGAATTTTTTTCCCCTAAATATTTTTGATCCATGATTGGTTGGGATCTACAGATGCAGAATCTGCCGATACAGAGGGCCCACTATACACTGGCCAACTTTTTTTTGTTGTTGTTGTTGGTACGCGGGCCTCTCACCGCTGCGGCCTCTCCCATTGCGGGGCACAGGCTCCGGACGCGCAGGCTCAGCGGCCATGGCTCATGGGCCCAGCCGCTCCGTGGCACGTGGGATCCTCCCGGACCGGGGCACGAACCCGCGTCCCCTGCAGCGGCAGGCGGACTCTCAACCACTGCGCCACCAGGGAAGCCCCTGCACTGGCCAACTTTTTGCAGACATATGGGCAGTTTATTGTTGCGCTCTGAAGAGGCCAGAGGGAAATAGTTGATGAATGCAGTAAAGACACATAGGAAGCAGAGAACAGGGTTGGGGTGGGGAAGGGAGTAACAGGAAAGTAGTGTGGAACAGGGACAAGGGTCCTTAAGGGGTAAAATAGGAGCTTAAGAGTGTTAAAGGAAAATAATTTAGACCAGGAGATGCTGCTCTAAGTAGGCAGAGATATTTATTTATAGTATCCAAAAGGTACTGAGAAATGCTTGATAAGAAATTGTGGAAAACTGTGAAATAGGAAGTCTTTGGACTTGATTGACATCATCTTAAAAATTTGCCAACTCATTGCTGCCATCTGGTGACACTTTCTCTTTAAAAGGTTTCAAAGAAAGATGGGAAATAGCATATTAGGCATATGGCAGTTGCATCTAATTTAAATTGAATGTAGAGGCTATTTGAGGTTTTAAGGGATAGTGATAAAGTTCTAAGGTGGGGTTTTGAATTTCCTAGTCCGAGGTAAGTTATTTCCCTTGTTCTCTAGTTAGTATATCTGACATTTGATAAGCTGTATTGATGCCATCTTTAAATTTCTTTTTTTCTGGTCTAACGGATAATGTGATATGAGTAAGTATAATGTGAGTAGCCTGTTGAATAGGGCAAATTGGTAGAGGACTGACTGAAAAGCTCAGTAGAAATATCTTGTGGCTGATTTACTTTCTGTTGTGTGTTTCCCCCCGCCTCCATCCTCCCTGGAAATATGCCTACATATGATACTGAACACAGTCTGAATGAGTGGCACTGCTTTGTCAAGTATTTATCGTCCATCCCCTTTCCACTAAAGTTGGAGTTCCAGTGCCCAGTACATAAAGACAAGGGAATTGAAAGCTTGATTCCAATTATGAATTGATTCTTGCCCAGCTCCCAGCAAATTCCAGGACCTTCATAACCTACATTTCCGGACCATTTGAAACTTAACGTCTCATGATTGTCAGCACAATCTGCCTTTCCCACCTTGTCATATTTCTTCCCAGCAGAATTTACTTGCTCTTTAATGTGAACTTAAGAGAAATGGAGTAATTGTTATAAACATTTCCCAGATTTTAAACTGGATTGACAATCCAAGCTAGGTTTGCCTCTTAAGAGGGCAGAGAGCACAGTAGCTCAGGTTCAGAATGAACAGTTGGAAATAGAATTGACAGGTTTGCTTGCATTCCAATTAGATGTAAGATTTTGTGTTTTCTGTTTTAGGATATGACTGGGATGGTAGAAGTGGGAATAGAAATACATTTCTATAATTCTTGTCCTTCACGCTGCCACTAAAATCTCTTGTTGCTTTTATTGCTTCAACATGAAACATGGTCAAATGGACACACAGATCCTTTGGTGTAATAAAGCAATAAAAGTAACTCAACATTCCTGGTTTTGACTTTTACTCACCAGTCTTAGTGATCCTTTGATGATAAAAATTGTGGAAGTAAGAACCTGGGATGACAACAAAAATATTATGCAAACACACATGTGCATGCATCCATGAGCTAGAGGTTTGAGTACTGCCACCCAATAGCCTCTAGGAAAATACTCAGTCTTTTTCTGTTGTCTGTGCTATGGTGGAATTCTGCTTTTCTGGTAACCAGATCCACTTGATCTCTGCTACTGAATTAAACAGGACGCAGAGTATCCAGGGGACCATAATCATTTCAAAAATCTTTCCCCCTTTGGTTTTACTCTTTGAAACCAATTTTAGGAAAGAAAGTGATTCTGTATATTTTTTATTCTATGTACTTTTATTTACTTAGCTCTTCTGTAGTATTCAGTATTGAGTTTTTAAAAGAATGAATTTATCTTAATGATTTTGCTGAGAAAACTTTTGCAGGGTGTGACCAGAATACTCAGAAATGCTGAGTGTTTATGATGTGCCAGAAACATCTGATTTTCAAAAAGTGGAAGAAGTTGTGATTTATAAACTCTGGATCCGTGAACTAGACATTCTTCACGGAGACAGTAGAATAGGTTGTTAAAGTTAAAACTAATTCATGTGAATTAACGTTACTTCATTGTGTAACAGTGTTGTTAAGACTGTTAGTGTACATTAGTACATGGATGTTCTCAAAACATTTGAAAGTTTTTAAAAAATAAATGTTTAAAGAACCTGAATTGTTGTTACTAATGTGACGGGCCCTTTTTTATTTCTCTCAAATGCATTTCCTGATTAGGAGTTAGGTGCTTGACTTTTAAAATGTTTTCCTAAAAACAAAACAAAAAACTTACATGTTCATTGTAGAAAATTTGGGTAATATAAAAAACTATGCAGGTGGTAACAGTTGATTAACCACAAGAGTACCCATGGAACAATATTTTTAAATACTTCTGCCCTGTGTTTCCTAAGCACACAATTATTATGTGGGTAGGTATATATGCCTCCTGTTAAGTATTGTACAATTATATATACTGCTTTCTAACGTAAACATTTTATCGTAATTTTTCGTGTCATTTAAAGTAATCTGTGAATTTTCTAAACACTGCAATTGCTGGTAATTAGAATACTGAGTTTAAAATCTTTTACAAAAATGCATGTAGAATGTTGGCTTGGCCAAAAAGTTCATTCAGGTTTTTCCATACCATCGTATGAAAAAACGGAACGAACTTTTTGGCCAGCCCAGTGCAACCTAATGCTACAGCTCTGTATAAAGTAAAAAGCAAAAACTGACCCCTTTCTCTGCAACTTGCTTTTACACTTAAAATCTGATATAGTTCTTTAAGACTATATACCCTCTGGGTCTGAGTTTTAACCCAGTCAGAACAGTTTCTCCCATTTCTTCCTTCACTGATACTATCTAGGAGGAATTGACCTGTCTTATGAGGGTGACTCCAAAGTGTAAACTTCTGTGACCCATGAGGCAGCTTCAGATACACTATTCCATTTCTGTTAAGTCTTTAAAAAGAAAAAGAAAAAAGCTTAATGAGTTACATAAAGCAAAAACCCTGCAGTTTCTACTTAAGTTGAGAAAAATACAACTTTGCCAGCAAGGTTTACACTTTAGAATGATTCTGTGACAGTCCAGAAGTAAATGGAATAAAATATTTAAGGAAATAAAATGTTATTCAGTGATTTTTATACCCAGTGAAACTGACAAATATAAAGGACACAGGCAAACTGTTACTAAGATGCAAGAAGTGATAAACTATTTTCCAAGTTCTTTCTAAGTAATATATTAGAATCTTGAGGGACCATAATGCCTAGAGAGATCTGGTAGAATTTTAGCATTACTAACCACAAAAAGATAATGCCACCTATATATAATCTTACAGAAGTGTTACACATGAGTCTGATCAATCAAGCCTTTGGTCCCAGCCTCCAATTTCTGAAAATACAAAGGACAGAAGTTTATGTGGAATTATACTGAGGGTATGAAATTCTGGAAAAAACTGCAGAACAAATGCCCAGGATTCTTCAACAGATAAATTTTAAGTTAAAGGGGGACTTATAAAAAGAGCCTTAAAAGACACATCACGGCTTCCCTGGTGGTGGCGCAGTGGTTGAGAGTCCGCCTGCCGATGCAGGGGACACGGGTTCGTGCCCTGGTCCGGGAAGATCCCACATGCTGCGGAGTGGCTAGGCCCGTGAGCCATGGCGGCTGAGCTTGCGCGTCTGGAGCCTGTGCTCTGCAACAGGAGAGGCCACAACAGTGAGAGGCCCGTGTACCACACACACAAAAAAAAACACGCCAAACTTGTTTTAATGGGTAAGACTATACTATGCAGGGATATACATTTAGGTAATAGAACTATTTTAAAAGGAGGAAAGTGATTTTACTGTAAAGTTAGGAGTTTTAGGGAGACGAAAGGGATTGAGAAAGGAATGGTGCATATGGGGTTTCTGAGTTGGTATTGAGATTTTATAGAGACTTCAGCTGCTCTAGCACCTTCAGACCGTTAAGCTGCAGTACCTTGTACTCACCCACTATTGGAGCAGGCAAAATTCTCCCTGTTGGAACTGCTTTTCCTGACATTGATTCCCTTTTCCTTTCCAATAAATACTACCTGGGTGTTTTGGTATTCTTCAATTTCTGGGTCTTTTAGGCTCGCCGTTGCTTCTCTTTGCTTCTCCCACAGTGATAGATACCGTGTGTGTGTTAGCTGTTGGCTTGCCCTCAGCAGCGTGCATTTTGGAGTTTTGGTTGGGATGGATGCTTTGACACAAAGTTCTGTTGTAAATGCTGTCCATGCTTTACCCATGGTTGTTACTCTCTTTAAAACCCAGGGAGGGGGCTTCCCTGGTGGCGCAGTGGTTAAGAATCCACCTGCCAATGCAGGGGACACAGGTTCAAGCCCTGGTCTGGGAAGATCCCACATGCCGCGGAGCAGCTAAGCCCATGCGCCACAACTACTGAGGCTGCGCTCTAGAGCCCACGTGCCGTAACTCCTGAAGCCCGTGTGCCTAGAGCCCGTGCTCCGCAACAAGAGAAGCCACTGCAGTGAGAAGCCCACACACCACAACGAAGAGTAGCCCCTGCTCGCCGCAGCTAGAGGAAGCCGCGCGCAGCAGTGAAGACCCAACGGAGCGAAGTATAAATAAAATTTTTTTTAAAAAGGGAGATTTTACGTGTAATTGCTATTGGTATATTTATTGTTTGTGAAAAACATTTGCTGAAAACTGGCTTAAGTCCCCACTTAGTAGCAAACCTTAAGAGCCAAGCAGAAGTATTTGAAACCAGTTAGGCCTTTTAGTAGGTTTCTGTTTTGAGTCCTCTTGGTGTTCTAAGACTTTCTGGTGCTCCCACTTAAGTTGAAAGGCTGTTGGTGATTCTCACTAGCCACTGTGAGGGAAATTTTTACTGCTTAGTCAAAAAATTAACTGTTTATAAAGGTATAATTTAGAAGGCAAAGTAAAGACAGGCTGTTTCTTGAATTTCAGAAAGGATAGGCGCTTTACAGCTTTAAAATCAGTATGCTTATGAAATGACTAGGTATTTTAAGGGTCAGAATGGTGGTGGTCATGTATAAATATTATACTGTATTTTTTTTACATGTATGTATATATAAAACATTTTTACATAATCCACGAAAACTAGTTTGTTACGATTATCTTGAGGATTGGAAAGTTAAGAGATACTAGACACTGGTATCTTTTGTTTAATTTGTTGTCGGAACCTTTCAAAGGGATGAATGGGAAATAATCTTAAGAATGTTACACTAAATCTAAGGCGGATCCATCTTAAACTCTTTAACTTTGGTGTGGGAAGGAGCAGTAGACTGATACAAAAGCTAAAGAATGTCAAAACATCTGCACTTTAAAATGATATCATGAGTCTCCATGTAATTACAGGATTGTGCCTCTATAACATACATAAAGATCATTTTTGTTTTGAAACGGTCTGAGGAAAGTTGTATCCTCTTCCTTGGTTCTCCTGGTTCTTTTTTTTTTTTAATTTATTTAATTTATTTAATTTTGGCTGCGTTGGGTCTTTGTTGCTGCGCGTGGGCTTTCCCTAGTTGCGGCGAGCGGGGGGCTACTCTTCGTTGTGGTGCGTGGGCTTCTCATTGCGGTGGTTTCTCTTGCTGTGGAGCATGGACTCTAGGCGCACGGGCTTCAGTAGTCGCAACACGCAGGCTCAGTAGTTGTGGCTCACGGGCTCTAGAGTGCAGGCTCAGTAGTTGTGGCACATGGGCTTAGTGGCTCCATGGCATGTGGGATCTTCCCGGACCGGGGATCGAACCCATGTCCGCTGCATTGGTAGGCGGATTCTCAACCACTGCGCTACCAGGGAAGCCCGTCTCCTGGTTCTTTTTTGATTCACGCAGTGTTCTACCTGGTAGTTTTATCATCATCACCATCCAGCATTATTAAATGTCCCAGCTATATTTTGTATTATATTTTCACATAAAAACTAAAGAATCATTACATTTTGTAAAAAAGATGGTATTGATAATCTATGGCATACTATAAATCAGTTGAAGTACCTGGAAATAGATTATTTCCAGAGTGAATCAATTGGTTCTGTTTATTGCTTTTGTATAATAAAGTGAATTACACTTGAAGGGTAGTGTGTTAGGTCCACATTCATCTAGCTGAAGAAGGGTTTGCGGGCAGAATTTGGAGTTCTGTGTATCCGCGGGAATGAGTGAGACTCATTTTAGTAAAAACAGTGCAAGAAGGTGGAGTTATTGATGATAGATGGCAAGAAATAGTTAGGTTAGCATGACTGGGAAGGTGAAAAACAAGAAGTCAGTGGTAGCGAGCTTAGGGGGTTCTAATTTCCTTGAGGACTTTAAAACAGGGAGGTCACTTGGAATTAATAATGCCCAAGAAGATTGTGTTGCCAATAATCTGTGAAGAGGACTCCCCCCCCCCCCCGCCACAAGGGATAATCTAGCAGGAATATACTACAGAAGAGGAGATTGATTGAATTTCTATAAGGATTTATTCAGGGGGCTCTAGTCTCTGAATAGTAATATACTTGCTGCTATGAGATCCTTTTCAGTTGACTGAAAGTGGTTCAAAATAAGGTAGTAGGTAGTCACAGTGGTTCAAAATAAGAGTAGAACAGGTTTTTATCAAGGATTGTTTTGTTTTTAACATCTTTTCACCTGAATGCCGTTTTTTCTCTCAGTTTTTCAGCTTTGTGAAGCACCTTACCATCAAAGACAATGGCCAGCAATGTTACCAACAAGACGGATCCTCGCTCCATGAACTCCCGTGTATTCATTGGGAATCTCAATACTCTTGTGGTCAAGAAATCTGATGTGGAGGCAATCTTCTCGAAATATGGCAAAATCGTGGGTTGCTCTGTTCATAAGGGTTTTGCCTTCGTTCAGTATGTTAATGAGAGAAATGCCCGGGCTGCTGTGGCAGGAGAAGATGGCAGAATGATTGCTGGCCAGGTTTTAGGTAAGGTCTGGGTTGAATTAATTTTTCATTGATTATATTGATTATATCATTGATTATATAATTCAGATCTGAGAGTTTTTCTGTTCATGTTTTCTCTTTGTCTCCCTCTTCATAAACTTAACAGTTATAATGTTATAATGTGTTCTGGATGTTATGACTGACATTAGCCTAATAAAAATGTTGGGTTTATAGGTTTCATAGGCTAAAGAGGATTATACTTATTAGGCCGTTTTGTGATAGTAGAGACTGGATAACTCTTAGTTGGCAGTCTTGAGTAAGGTAGGGGAGATAGGAGTGATATTTCATAAGGTACTATTGCTGCTTTAAATGGCTGTGTCTTACTGCACAGTCGACTGGGTGAAGACAGTATAGCTTAGTCATGTATTCTAGAGTTAGATTGCTGGGCTGTATGTTGGGGCCTCACAACTATGTGTTGGGCAGTCTGTCTAGTTTGGCTGAGCCTTTAATATTCTCATTTGTTAAAATGAAGGTAATAGGACCTCAGTTTATTATCTGTTCTTACCTGAGTAATAATACTTCGGGGTTGTCAAGAGAAATTAGATAAATTGAGAGGATTAATTGAGATGTTTCACGAGAAGCTTCTAGTTCAGTATGTTACACTCAATAAAAGATTGTTTTAGATATTGGTTTCTCCCAGTAGGGTTCTCTGTGATCTAGCATGTTCAAATTTTGAGAAATGAGATCTGATCTCTGTTGATAAACAGTTTATATTCTAAACTTTAGATCGCATTACATATGTTCAGTCCATTGCAAATCATTCTTTAGAGCTCAGGATATTTCGTCTTTGGCCAGTGGATCGATAACCTTCAAGTTGGTTCCTGTGTCCTTGAGACCTTACTCTTCTAATATTGCATTGCTTCCTTGCTTTCTGGTACTACAGGATACTCCATGTCATCTGTGTATTTCTTGATCTATCCTGGAGTTTGTCCCTTTTTTATAAGACTGTTGGCTCCTTTTTTTTTTTTTTTTGCGGTATGCGGGCCTCTCACTGTTGTGGCCTCTCCCGTTGCGGAGCACAGGCTCCGGACGTGCAGGCTCAGCGGCCATGGCTCACGGGCCCAGCCGCTCCGCAGCATGTGGGATCCTCCCGGACCGGGGCACGAACCCATGTCCCCTGCATCAGCAGGCGGACTCTCAACCACTGCGCCACCAGGGAAGCCCCGTTGGCTCCTTTTAATGGGAGTTATTTAGAAACCTGTTATACCAGGAGTGTTTATCGTTACTGAATTTCAGTTGGATCTTGGGCAGAATAGGGGACACATTACTTTTTTTTTTTTTTTTTTTTTTTTTTTTGCGGTACGCGGGCCTCTCACTGTTGTGGCCTCTCCCGTTGCGGAGCACAGGCTCCGGACGCGCAGGCTCAGCGGCCATGGCTCACGGGCCCAGCCACTCTGCGGCATGTGGGATCTTCCCGGACTGGGGCACGAACCCGTGTCCCCTGCATCGGCAGGCGGACTCTCAACCACTGCGCCACCAGGGAAGCCCCACATTACTTTTTTAAGAAACAAAACGTATGCTTTTACGTGCGCTTTGTACCGCAGTTTCAAACAATCATAGGTGTTTTTACCAAAGTTAAGATTACTAAATGTTATTTTAGATTTGAGGTTCATTTTATTACTGTATATTCTATTTTGGATATTGACTTAGTACAGTTTTCCTTTGATTGAACAACATGTGTTTGCACTGTGCAGATCCACTTATACGTGGAATTTTTTTTTTTTAATAAATATGTATTACAGTATTACAGGAATGTTGGTTGAATCCCCCAGTGCGGAACCATGGATAAGGAGGGCCAACTGTTAAGTTACATGCAGATTTTCAACTGTGCAGAGGGTCAGCGCCCCAACCCCTATGTTGTTCAAGAGTCAACTATACTATAGTTTAGAATCACATGAAATAATTATTCTATAAGGTTGTATAATCAACTGATATATAATTTAGTTCTGTTTCATTTTATTACATTTTTAAATTGATTTAAAAATTCTATATTTAGTTTTGTAAAATCTTAAGATTCCAAAGTCAAAACTGTAAAAAGCAAGGTTGTTAATAAACATTACATATTAAAAATTAGAAATGTTTAGTGAGCCAAGAACTCTGAAGATTATTCATAAATGTAATGGTGTTTAGCAAATAGTGTACGTAAACGTCTGTTTTTCAATTAGTCATTTAAACTGAGTTTTGGAGAGCTGGCTAGCTTTTGGCTAATTGTTTTTTGACAAATGGTCTCCTGTTAAAATAGGAGGGAGAACATGAACTCTTTCATAGGTAGTGGGTGGCATGGCAAGCAGCTGGGTACTCTGGCATAGGTATTTTAAAAATTATGCTGTATATGGAAACTACGATTTTTTTTTTTTTGCGTGTTTCCCTTTTCTTGGACTGTGTGTATGCATGCATGTAAAGGTTGTTTACTTAAGCATCTCGCTGTTTGCACGGTATTTCTCTATTTTTTTTAGTAGTTTCTCCAAATAGAGTTTCGTTTGTTTTTTCTTTATAAATTTATTTATTTATTTATAGTTTTGGCTGCATTGGGTCTTTGTGGCTGTGCATGGGCTTTTCTCTAGTTGCGGCAAGCAGGGGCTACTCCTCATCGTGGAGCGTGGGCTTCTCATTGTGTGGCTTCTCTTGTTGCAGAGCACGGGCTCTAGGCGCGCAGGCTTCAGTAGTTGTGGCGTGCGGGCTTTAGAGCACAGGCTCAGTAGTTGTGGCGCACGGGCTTAGTTGCTCCGTGGCATGTAGGATCTTCCCGGACCAGGGCTTCAACCCGTCCGTGTCGCCTGCATTGGCAGGCGGATTCTTAACCACTGCTCTACCAGGGCAGCCTTGCACAGTATTTCTTAAGTATTTTATATGCAACTTTTCAGGTTATCCTGTTTGTAAGGAGAATTAAAAATTCCTCTTTGGGGATAATTTTGAGGGTGCCGTACTTCAACCATATTAATTCATGAATTGCTATATATTTATATCTCTGAGGTCATTCCTAATATTTGTGCTTATTTTAAATACACAGAATCATTTCTGGAAAGGCAACTGTTGGTCACTGATACTTTTCTTCTTTGATAGTAACTGAGTGAGCACTCTCTGAATGGTGAGAGTTTCTCATTGAAGTGTGCGAGCTGAGGGTAGAAGGTACCAGAGACAAACTTAATGTGTTTTGCATAATGAATGCTTTGTTGGTACAGAACAGAGGACAAAAAAATGGAAGATTAAGTCCAAACCTTGTAAAAAATTCTTGAGCCTATTTTATATGACAAGGAATGGTGAGGTATATCTTTTGACCTTTGTTGATATGTATGGCCATGTACACTTTAAAAAGCTGCAGTTTGAGGACCACCCCACCCCACCCTACCCCCTCAACGGAGGTGTCATTAAAGCTTTTGTTTTTGTTTTTTTCAGATATTAATCTGGCTGCAGAGCCAAAAGTGAACCGAGGAAAAGCAGGTGTGAAACGATCTGCAGCGGAGATGTACGGGTCAGTACCAGAACACCCTTCTCCGTCCCCTCTACTCAGGTCCGGAACTTTATTATTTATAACTGCATTGTGTCCATCAGTGGGCATCTTCTCTATCTGTTTTCTGGATGTGGGGAGGGTTAACTGTAGTATGTTTTATATGTGCGAAAGTAATGCTTTATTAATTTTGTTAATATACCTCCTTTTACCCCATTTCCCAGAGAATTATTAGAATTCCCTGAGGTTTTTACTATTAAAGAGTAGTTTGGTATTTAAAGCATAAATTACAGTCCTTCAGGAGGAGTTATTTAGCTTCTAAGAAGCTGGGGAGGGAGAGAGGGAAGGAGGATGACATAAAAATGTTTAATTTACTATTGTATTTTTCCATGTTCTTATTTTAGCTGTTAATGTTGTGTGTTGACATTTTAGCAATCTTACACCTAAATTTGCAGTTTGGCCACTGAATGGCCAGTGACCTAAGGTGATTGGAATTTAGAGATCTGTTGTGTTATGATTGGATGTTAGTTCATGCTAATCTATTGATCTATTTGTTGGGTTGGTTTAGCGTGGGTTTTTTTTTTTCCCATCGGCTGTTGTGAATTTACATCAACAGTTCCAAATTAATCCTCTTTGGTATTTATTTTTCAGCTCCTCTTTTGACTTGGACTATGACTTTCAACGGGATTATTATGACAGGTATGTTTAAAATGTTTTGTCTATTCCAGAAAGAAGCTGTCTAGTGAGAACCATTTTATTTTTCTATTGCGTAGTAATGTTCCATTTTGTAGTAATGAATAACAGACATGTTTTCAAATAAAACCCCCTCTTTCTGCCAGAACATAATGAAAAAATACCTTCCCCAAAATTGTCAGAGGTAGACTAGCTAAGGTGACGTTTCTGTTGATTTCAAAGAATCAGTTTATATATATTGTCAGAGAAAATGTTTTAATTTGTTTGCCACATAAAAGTAAGGACTGACTTGCCTAATGATGAAATGGGACTAAATTAGCAGTATCATGTTCTCTTCATCATTTCCCTATTGCATACTGGCCCCTTGGTTTTGCATTGTAAGGGATTGCAGCAAAACTGTAAAAAATGATTCCTAACCTTAAAAATCCAAGTCTCCTTTGAGCAAACCAACCAATATGAAATAGGATGCAATAAGCATATATAATGAATTAACAATACAGATTGCTTTAGAAGTTAATGTTGAAGTGTTTGTACTGTAGATTGGGGGTGATGATACAGTTCTAAAAGGCAGGGAGGTTGGAACAATGATTATGATCTCTTGTGCCTACAGAATAGCATTCGTATTTGAAAAAGTCATGAGAAAATTGGTAGATGTGTGGATAGGGATAAGTTATGTATGACTTTGAGTGTATAGAAAATTTTAACAGTGTACACTTCTACCTTCATGAGAATTGTCCTCTAAAGTTTTACTTTTAGTTGTCTTGGTGAGGCAGTGAAACTTCGACCATCCCTTTATCATCCTACTCTAAATAAGTTTGGGAAAAGCTCTTTTAAGTGAGGAATTTCAAAATTGAGTAAAAGAGTTAGAGACAGCAGAGAAGAGTGAAATCATTTAGATGTTTGCAGAAATATCTTCAAATTTCTTACCACTGCTATTTGGTCTTAAAAATTGGTGACATGGGGGCTTTCCTGGTGGCACAGTGGTTGAGAGTCCGCCTGCCGATGCAGGGGACACGGGTTCGTGCCCCGGTCCGGGAAGATCCCACATGCTGCGGAGCGGCTGGGCCTGTGAGCCATGGCCACTGAGCCTGCGTGTCCGGAGCCTGTGCTCCGCAATGGGAGAGGCCACAGCAGTGAGAGGCCCGCGTACCGCAGCAAAAAAAAAAAAAAAAAAAGTGACACTACCACTGTTGGCCTCACTTTTTAGTTTTTCAAGAGGCAAGAGAGACATTTAGTTATTCTCTGATGAGTGATGGAGTAACCAAATAGTACCTGGAAAAGAGCTCATTTAAATATATACTGAGGTCTGTTGGGGAAACGAACATTTTAAGAATGGAAAAACTTCTCAGGAAAATGGTATAGTTTTCTCTCAGAAGTCATCCTGAAGATACTTTATTCACAAGATTAAGACATCCTGAATCAGCTGTTAGATTCTTAAGAAGATAGGAAATTGGCTGTGAGATGTGCTGAAAGCTCTGCTTCCTGTTATGTAAATGGAGGTTAAATCTGTCTACTTAGTCACTTTAGTCCTTAGTCATACCCTGAAGAACATGAAATTCACATGAATATTTCAAGACATAAATTTGACATTTCTACTACCTATTGTTATGTTAGGGAGGCAGCTGATACAGAGCAGAGAAAAGAATAATTGAGGAATCCAAAGACTTAATCACTTAGTGGAAAAGGTTATGACCAGAGTCATATATGTCATCTCAGTTTTCTTATCCCTAAAATGGAGATAATAATGCCTACTAATAGAGTTGTTATGAAGACTAAAGGCAACGTGGAAGATAGATTGCATTGTAAAATAACCCTCAAATATTATCATGCTTTTAATCAGTCAAGAATTCCCAATCTTTTTAGAGCATGAATATTCCTGTAGTATCAAAATGAAGGGAATCATGGACACCCCACCATTCCTCTCCACAAAAACTAACATCTCTAGCATAATTAGAGTTCTTTATGTGACAGAAGTCTTCATAGTGAAATGAAGACTGATTGGTGTTTGTTTTCTAGACATGCTGTTTAGTAGTTACTTCAACTTTTTTGTTTACTCTGTGTTATGGAACTTTTTAATTCAAATATACATATATAAGAAAGTAGTATATCAGTAAAATATAAAGACTGCTTTTATAAATATAATGACAATACCATTTATAATTAAAATAGTTAAAATAATCTCATCAGTGTTCCACAGACTGGAAATTTTTTTAGACCACAGATTTTGCAGATTGTATTTTGTGTTGTTTAGCATGTTCCTCTGCCACCTGTATTCCCTGTGAACTAGTGGGGTAGATTTGGAGGCTAGTTGAGATTCAAGTACTATTTTCTTCTTTTCTTTTCTCTTTTTTGACATGGGAGAGGTGGGAGAGGAGACCAGAATATTTCATGAAGGTATTACGCACTTTAATCATCATTAGCCTGACTTTTGTTAGAAACTTTAAGAATGAAGGCATTGGGTGTTTCTTAAGGAGATATATATATTTTAGATATCAGGAAGTAAGTGATAAATGATGTTTTGTTAGGAGAATTAGAGTGATTTGTATTTTTGCTTGGGTATTTGTGGGTATTGGTGATCAAATCCCAAAGATTATAAATACTCTATCTTTAAAACTGGAGGATAGGGCTTCCCTGGTGGCGCAGTGGTTGAGAGTCCGCCTGCCGATGCAGGGGACACGGGTTCGTGCCCCTGTCTGGGAAGATCCCACATGCTGCGGAGCGGCTGGGCCCATGAGCCATGGCCACTGAGCCTGCGCATCCGGAGCCTGTGCACTGCAACGGGAGGGGCCACGGCAGTGAGAGGCTTACGTACCGCAAAAAAAACTGGAGGATAATCAAATATTAAAATTTAACTGAGTCGCTTATATTTTAGTATGCTGTCTTCTGAGGAGACAGCAGATTGGATTCTGTAGTCTTAACGCAAATTATCTTTTTCATAAATTATGTAAATTAGGCCTGTCTTTTTATTTGTTCTTAAGGCCATTCCTGATGTAATAGATGTTGGAAGTTCTTAAATGAGTTTAACATAAATTGTGCCAACATACGTAAAACTACCATTTTAGATAGAGTTGTTAATGTCACTCAGATACATTGTCAGCTCTTTCAAATATGCTATAAACTGTCATGCATAGTTTATAATTACTTAGAGATCTGTTAACATTTTTTTTCTGGTAGGAGCACAAGGCTCAAAGTTGGGTGAATATTCATGGGGGTCTGTGTATAAAACTAGGAGAGTTGCATCAGTTACCCTTGATTACAAAACATATTGTTCATTGATGTTGAAAGTCTGATAAGTCCTGTAAGCTGACAAAGATCCAGTTCGAGTTGTGTCCTGTTGAATCTTGTTGTTGCTTCTAGGGAAATTGTTGCTGGAATAGTTCCTGTCAGAGGACTTCTTGTGTGAAGCAGTTCCTTTGAGTGTTTTTTCTTTCAAATGCTTAAATTAATTTGTCTTTATTTAAATTCTCTTTCCACATTGATATTTAGTCATTTATTTTTGAAATTACTGATCATTAGAAGGCACATTGTGCTATTGTACCGAAAGTGTTGTAATAAAAATAATTGGCACATTGTTGGAGATATCTAACAGGCATTAAAGCTGTAGTTTTTGGTATAGCACAGGGAACTCTACTTGATACGCTGTAATGACCTATATGGGAAAAGAGTCTAAAAAAGAATGGAGATATATATATGTATAACTGATACACTTTGCTGTACAGCAGAAAGTAACACAACATTGTAAATCAACTCTTTTCCAATAAAAAAAATTTTTTAAAGCTATAGCTTTTGAGGAATCTTATCTTTCACGCAAGAGGATTGGAATATACTAAAAGTAGATCTGAAAGTTCTTCAGTAGGCTAACATGTATGAAATTGTTTGTCACAGCTAACCTGGCAATATTCTTATCAAGCTTGATTTATAAGTGTTTCTGATTTCTGCCACAAATATTTACATGTTTTCTTGAGTGTAAAAACATATCCATTTTTAGGAAAAGCTTTCGGATGTACTTTCTGTAATCAGTTGTAGTCCCGCTTTTCTTTCCCTTATAAGATCACCCAGGGAGAATGTTTTGGAATTAGAGTGGTGATGATAGCAGAAATTTGTGAGAATACTAACAGTCACTGAGTTGTACATATTCAAAGGGTTTATTTTGTGGTTTGGTATGCGAATTGTGTCTCAATTTGAATAAAAGAAATATCAGTTACGGACAGTGGAGTAATTCTTTCTCAGTCATTCTTCTATAAAGAACTTGGGAGCACTTAGTCAGATTTGATAATAGGCTATAGTATGATAGCTGAGACATGTTAAACACCTGGTAAGCAAAAGATCTGGTTCAAAAGGACCATAGTTTTAGTTCAGTGGTCTTTGAGGACTTTATAATACATAACTTATCATAAGTTGCATATGGATAATAATGTCAACAATGTATAAGTGACTGAACTGTGAAGTTGTTCCACTAGAGATTTTTCAGAGTGCTGCTATTACTCTACATACAAATATATTAAGTAAATATTGCTAGTACACCATGAATAGAGGAATGAAGTAAATCTACAAGCAGATCAAATGTGGTACATGTATGATATGTACTATATTATACAGTGAAGAAAGTGCTATGAAATTAATAGGGGCTGCTGTGTGTCCTGCTTTGTACAGGATTGTCTCATAGAAAGATGAATTGTGTTGCCCTTTGGGGAGCTATAAGCTCCCCTGTTAAATTTTAAAGAGCTCCAGGTAGTTTCACAAAGGGCAGTATTTGAACCTGCCTTTGGTGTTAAGCAGGAGGTTTTTTAGGCGGGTAGGGTGAGGGTACATCTCTAATAAAGATACACAGTTATGAATATCCTTAGCATATTTGGGGAAGCAGCCAGCTGTGATTGGAAAGAATGTTGGTTGTCAAGGGCAGTTGTATGGCATATTTAGTTGTGTCATATTAGCAGTGATGTCTTACAAACAACTCCATGACTAGAAAAGAGAAACTGGAGGGGAAAAGATGTGTAGTTACCATTGTAAATGTTGGAATGGGGAGAAATTTCTGAGGTAGACTGCTCTTGGCATGATTTATTGGGTCAAAGTTATGAGAGCAGGTGCTTTGTAGGGAGAAAATAGTCAAGTAAAGCTGAGATTTTTATCTTTTATGACTAGAATTATGCCATCAAAGGCATAACCTTTTTGCTAAGTGACAAGTGTTTGGAAGCTTTGAGTTAGTTGTTAGAATTTTGGGAAATAAGCAATTTTGTTGATACTTACCCTACAGATCTTTTCCACTAAGGTATGCTGGTGATAGAGAGTGGAGAAAGGAAGTTGAGGTGGGGGAATCTCCATTGAAATGCAAGACAGATAAAAGAGGCTGACCATCATATTCCTTAAACTAATATTTGAGCCCTTATTTTGTTCTAGGCATAGTGTTTTAGATTTTGAATTAAGAAGTCAAGAAATACAGTACATGGATTGGAGGCACCACCACCCATCTTATTGGTGTTAGAGGAGCTGTCTTCTTGGCTCCCTCCTTTTCTTCCAATTCTCTGATATTCCTGAGCAACACTGGACCCAAGAGATGGGCTTTGTATGTGTGTATGAAGGAAGAGTACATGAAATATTTAGGTTTTGGAGAACTGAGTACGACCATCTGCTTGGAAAGAGCATGTGATTCAGAGAGCAAGAGGGTTCTTGGCTACTTGGAAAAGCTAAGAGATGCCTCTTTAGGTGACAGTTTAGATGTCATTTTAGGCATAGGGTAAAATTTTTCATTTGCTTAGAGCCCTTTTGTTGGTTCTTTCTTACGGGAACCTGATCATGTTGTAGTTGGCAGAAAGATTTTAGATGCGTGCATATATTAGTATGACTATACTTTGAACATAAATATGATATTATTGGATTTAAATTTGTGTCCTGGACTCTTGTTGAGTAAGTGGGAGATATTTATTTGAAGGGGAAGCATTTGAGTCTAGATCAAAGAATCTGCTTTGGCTCTTAATTAAGTGGTGTTTTGGGTACATTATTACCTAATGGAAAGGTAACCTCTGCTGTTTTAGGAATCTATTTCAGGACATTCTCCATCCGGGTATACTTTGTCAAGCTCCTTGATGTTAATTTTTTTTTTTTTAAAACGTAGCTTTGTTGAGATGTAATTCATTTTACAGTATACAGTTCAATTTATATATTCAGAGTTGTGCAGTCATGATCATTATCTAATATTAGAACATTTTATCACCGCAAAAATAAACAACTTACTAGCAGTTGTTCCCTATTCTTCCTCTATCCCGAGGCCTAGCATCCGCTTTCTATCTATAAATTTGCCTATTGCGGACATTTCATGTCAGTGGAATCATATGAGATGTCTTTTGTGACCAGTTTCTTCCGTGAATTTTTCACAGTTCATCCATGTTACACCCTGTATTAGTACTTCATTCCTTCTTATTGTTGAATTATATTCCATTGCTTGGATAATACCACATTCTGTTTATCCCTTCATCAGTTGGTAGACTTTTGAGATGTTTCCACATTTTGAATAATGCTGCTCTGAACATTGGTATACACATTTTTGCATGGGCATATGTTTTCATTTCTCTTGGGTGTGTACCTAGGAGTAGAATTGCTGGGTCTTAATGATAATTCTGTTTAACTTTTGGGGGGACTGCCATACTGTCTTCCAAAGCATCCGTGCCATTTTACCTTCCTATCAGCCACGTTATGAGGGTTTTAATTTCTCCACATCCTTGCCAACATTTGTTTTATTATGTATCTTTGTTGTTTATTCTAGTGTGAGGATTATCCTATTGTGATTTTGATTTGTATTTTCTTAAAAGCTGATGTTGGGTTTTCATGTGCTAATTGCCTGTTTGTTCATCTTTGGAGAAATGTGTTCAGATCCTTTGCCCAGTTTTATATTGGGTAAAGCTTTTTCATATATTCTGGATATAAGTCTCTGTATACAGTATCTAATATCATTTTTGAAGTTTATTATTAATCTTTTTAGCTTTTTTTAATAGTTTCACCATTTTGTTTTGTGGTCATAGGAGATGTGTAACTATCAATTTATACTAAGGACATTTAGCTAGTTTGTTATGTTTTTGTTATAGACTTAAAGTTATAGAATTCTAGGCTCTCTTTGGAAATTATATATAGGTATAGGTAGATGTCTGGAAGGAACAAACCAGAACAGTGCTGTCCAATAGAACTTTGTGTGATGATTCTATATGTGCACTATTGTTGTAGACAGCCACATATGGGAAATGTGGCTAACATGACTGCAGAACTGAATTTTAAATTTGTTTTAAATTAGCCACACATGGCCAGTCACTACTCAGCTGGACAGTACACGTCTGGAGTGCTACAAAGTTAGTCCTGACTAGGTATAACAAATTTTGAGTAGTGTTTGATATGAGAAATATAATGAGTGAAGACTGCTCTTACGGAAGTTAGAGAACCCAGGCTGTAGTTTTGGAACAAAGCTGTTGGGAATAGTGAAAGAATATCCAGGAAACCAGTGTTATTTTTCAAGGAAAGAAAGAGGACATATCCTTTTGATAAACAGGATAAGATTTTACTTCGATACCCTCTTAAACTGTAATCCAAGGAATAAGAAACAGAGTCTACCAAATAGAATTTGACTTGTTTAGGTGGATAAACTTTTTTTCCAAGACCTTTATTACTTTACAGTGATAAGTGTGCTATTACTGTGAGATTAGTGGAGTTTAGCAAGGGGAACAGATTCATAAGGTACAAAAAGTATAATATAATAGCAGGAGAAACTCATCTATGGAAAATTGTCTTTGTGATTTCCTTACAGGAAGCATGGCATAATAGGCTCAAATTACATACATTATAGGCACAAGATCTGATTTTTATTTTGTAATAAATAGCTTGAAAAAGGATTCGGTTTTGTGGTAGATTATTATTCAAGTTTTGTCTGATTTTCTTAGGGAAAAACTCTCCCAGTAGTCTTCAAAGCTAGAAAAAAGGCAGACTAATCCTACTGGCTTTCCTTAAATGGGTAGGTTTGGTTTGTTATCTGTTGTTGATGAATTTTGATAAATACTTTCCTAGAGGCCAGTTTAGGAAAGTCACTTATTTTCTCAACAACTATTTGTTAAGATCTTATTATGAGGCATTGTTGTGTGCACCAGGGGTACTAGTGGAAAATAGATGGTCTCAGAGATGATGAATGGGTTGAACACATATACAGCACTGTTAAGATGTTGTGTATCTTAGTTTTTACTCTGAATGAGGGAAAGGCCATTGGAGAGTTGTGAGCAGAAAGGATCTTTTTTTTTTTTTTTTTTTTGCAGTACACGGGCCTCTCACTGTGTGGCCTCTCCCGTTGGCGGAGCACAGGCTCCAGACGCACAGGCTCAGTGGCCATGGCTTATGGGCCCAGCCGCTCCACGGCATGTGGGATCTTCCCGGACCGGGGCACGAACCCGTGTCCCCTGCATTGGCAGGCGGACTCTCAACCACTGCGCCACCAGGGAAGCCCAGAAAGGATCTTAATTGTAATGTCTTAACAAGATTATTCTGAAAATAGATAATAAGTGGATGATGGAATTATCTATACAGTCATTTGGGGAAGGATCAGGGAGGTGATGGTGGGAATGGTGAGAAGTAGTTGAATTCTTTGAAGTTAATGCAGACAGATTTGCTTCTAGATCTATGTGAGGGCTAAGAGAGGAATCAAAGATGTCACCAAAGTTTTGGCTTGGAATTTATAGAAACAGTGGATAGGGAGAGAACATAGAAGGAACCAGGGTGAGGGGTGAATATAACAGATGAGTTGTGGACATGTTAACTTAACCTCCTTATTAGATATCCACTTTGAGAGATGTAAAGTAGGCAGTAGCATGTGTGGAAATCATTAGTGATAAGGGTAGGTTTTGATAATGGTGGGGGCACAAAACTTTACAAGGAGATTCAAGAGAGAATGGAAAGACAGATTGTGGAGACAACTTAGAAAACTTTTAAAATATATATATATACGGTAAAATTTACTCTTTCGGTGTACAGTTTTTACATGCGTACCCATGTATCTACCAGTACAGTCAAAATATAGGTAGTTTTATACCTCCAAAAATTCGACATGAAGCTCCTTTGTAGTCAGCTCTTCCCTCCACCCTATCCCCTGGCAACCACAAATCTGTTTTCTCAGACAACTCCTTAAAAGAAATTTTATTGTAAGTGAAAAGAGAGAATTGTACTCTGACCTGGCTTGATAATATGAGAATATAGGAATGAATGAGCTTATATGTTCTTAACTTACTGTTTATAAACAGTATTTTTCATAAATACTGTTTTTAATTTCAGCTTTTAAAAAAGTAAAAATTGGACCACACTGAGTTTAAGACATTATCTTTTGGATATGTTGAGGACATCATGACAAATGAGTAATAGTATAATTTTTTGGAAATTAAGGAGTCTTGAAAAGATTATCACCTGGATGGAAAGTTTGATAAACAGAAGCAAAGCCAGGGATTAAAAAGGTTTTTTTCCTTAATATTTTCTTGGATCCAGTCCTGTTTCTAAAAAGATTGATTTAGGACTCAAAGCAATCTGCATTTTATCACCCAGATTATTTTTTTTCAAGTGAATTTTCAAATTGCCTTCCTATGAAACATATAGTTTTATGTTAACATAGCTTTCCTGTGAATCCATCAAGAAAGTTCAATATAGTTGCTTAATTTTAAGAAGCAACTTCTCATATTTTAAAAGTTGTGAGATTGGATGCATCTTAAAATGAGTATGTACATTCAGTATTTCTTCCCTCTCTTGCAAAACTGTTTGTAAAAATCAGTGGGACAGGGCTTCCCTGGTGGCGCAGTGGTTGAGAGTCTGCCTGCCGATGCAGGGGACACGAGTTCGTGCCCTGGTCCGGGAAGATCCCACATGCCGTGGAGCGGCTGGGCCCGTGAGCCATGGCCGCTGAGCCTGCACGTCCGGAGCCTGTGCTCTGCAATGGGAGAGGCCTGCGTACCGCCAAAAAAAAAAAAAAAAAAATCAGTGGGACAATTTTTAATCAAATGTATCTTTGAATTTGCAAAAATATCTCTAAATACTAATATCAACAGTTCTTTTCAAAAGAAGATTGCAGAACCAATTATTGATTGCTACCATTGGTTCTACATATATAGAGGCTGTTGATTCCTGCTCTTTGTAAGCAGCAGTGCATGTGGTGTTCCCCAAACTTTGGGCAAGCTTCTTAAACCTTACAGAGGTACTAATAACCTCTTTATGTGTTTTTTTTCCCTTTAGTTAAAGAATTGTTATTTAGTTAAATTTTGATAGTTTGGGTGACCCTATATATTGAATGAATCCTGTACAGCAGACTGGTTTATCATTTAGTCCCTTTATCATTTAGATCAGAAGTACTTGCTGTTACTAATTTTAACTGTCATACAGATAATCTGTATCCTTAAATGGACCATAAAGGGCAATTTGAAGAAAGTTAAGGACCATAAAGTGCAACTATGCAAATTTACCTTGGTATTTGGAACTCTATCTACAAATTGTATTAGCAAAACAAGTGTTAACCCTTGTATCTAGTTTGGCTTCTCCCAGACTCCTCAAGGCAACATTTGGGGAGGGGTGCCTACAAATAACAATTTTCGAAATTGTATCTTAGAAATAAAACACAAATTCTAAGAATTTCGCTAGTTTATTTTAAAGCTCAACAGGATGAATTCCAACTACATCATGAAAATGGGTTTTGAGGGTCAGTATTTGACATAACACAGTTTTATATTTTCATTTTAATATAAACCTGAATTAAACATGTCACATTGTCATTTTTTGCACTTTTCCCTTATGTAGTTAAAGTCAGTAGTCTACTCATTTGTAAAATAAAGCTTTGACATTTAAAGAAATATATACTATTAAAATTAGATTAGGGTGAACTTATAAAATTAGTTTTTAATAAGTATTTATATGTTAGAATTGTATACCATAGTCTTCAATAATAAACTTAAGATAATTTCATTGTGTTAATTACTAAAAAAAGAATGGTAAGATATAAAGTCTACTTGATGGGATTGTACTGTCAATATAATCTGGTGGAAGTTTTGGTAGTTTTAAAAAAGGTTGCAAAATAGTTACCTAAATCATTCAAATATGGTTTCTCAGAAGGTTTTATAAAGAGTGAGGAAGAAATATCCAGGAATACATTTATAATGTTCAAAGATGCCAGTTATTGAAGGCCTTGATTCTTGGAACAGTTTTTTAAATTCTGGTATTCATGAGTATCGGTAGTTGATATTCTGCTCATGCAGTATAATGCTTCAGTCCACACAAGGCCAAAGATAAATAAATTTTGTAAAGTCCTTTTCTACAAAACTGTACAGCATAATGTTACATAAGGGGTGTGTTCTGAAGGTTTACTCTGGATGATATACTGGGAAACTTACAATTGAAATTGTAGCAGTTGTAGATTGTTCTAAGTCGGAGCATTCACAGAATTTTAGCAGACAATTTCAGGGAGTCTCAGACATTGTAAAGCCCCAAAACATAGTACTCTATAAAATCAATCCCTTTTCTAGGAAAATCAAAGGTAATGAGGAAGAAACTTCTCTTGAAATTTTTCTGTTGTAGATGAAAAATAATGAAGTGGAAGAAAAAATATCTCCTAACCCTTGAATGAAATTATAATGAGATTGCATGTTTAAAGTGAATTTGATAAATCAGTATTGTCAGTGGGGGGGGTGATCTTACTAGATTGCTGTCACCTATAAATTATTTCACATTATGGCTTTTTTTTTTTTTTTTTTTTTTGCTGTACGCGGGCCTCTCACTGTTGTGGCCTCTCCCGTTGCGGAGCACAGGCTCTGGACGCGCAGGCTCAGCGGCCATGGCTCACGTGCCTAGCTGCTCCGCAGCATATGGGATCTTCCCAGACTGGGGCACGAACCGTGTCCCCTACATCGGCAGGCGGACTCTCAACCACTGTGCCACCAGGGAAGCCCAATGGCATTTATTTTTTATTTAAATTTTTTTGTGGGCAACGATACCTGAAAATTAGTTGGTTTTCAGAATTTGATAATGAATATGCCTAAAATTATTTTTTATCCAATTTTTAAGAGTGGAAACAGTTACAGTACATTAAATAAACATTCAGGAGAACGTAGGTTTTTACTAATACCTTTTTTTTTTTGCTGCATTGGTTCTTTGTTGCTGTGTGCAGGCTTTCTCTAGTTGCAGCGAGCAGGGACTACTCTTCGTTGTGGCTTCTTATTGCGGTGGCTTCTCTTGTTGCAGAGCACGGGCTCTAGGCTCGTGGGCTTCAGTAGTTGTGGCACTCGGGCTCAGTAGTCGTGGCACACAGGCTCTAGAGCGCACGCTCAGTGGTTGTGGCACACGGGCTTAGTTGGTCCGTGGCATGTGGGATCTTCGCAGACCAGGGCTTGAACCTGTGTCCCCTGCATTGGCAGGTGGATTCTTAACCACTGCACCACCAGGGAAGCCCACTAATACTTTATTCTAGTTGTTTCTATCAATACTTTCATAGTGGTTGAAATGTATTATTATTAATCAGGGTTTTTGAGGCCGAAGATCACTATGTGTTACATCTAGTCATTTAAGAAGCTTGCCTTTGAAAACGTGTACATTTAATAAATGCCTTGTAATGCTTATGTTTTAGCCTGGAGATTAGGATAGAGGGTTTTTTTGGTCTCATCTGTTTATGTTATTAGCTAATGTGTGTCCAGAAATGTTTTAATTTCTTTAAAATGGTATTTTAATTGCCTTTTATTTCTGACTAGTTTTTATACCAACACTTAGTGTCCAGATTTCTGATTCAAGGTGCAGCCATAATTCTCTTAGTGTTGAGTGCTTGTTCCTCTGGTAATAGTGAAACTTTCATGAAGATTGGGCTTTATCATTAGAGGATCAGCAGCTGTTTTGATGCCTCCTGTGATTTATTTGTATAGCTTTCCTGTGGGGAAAATGGTTACTTAATTTGTAGCTGGTTCTTGAAGCTTTTATACTGAGCTTCCGCTTATCTGTTCCTTTGACTTTAAGGGTTATCACAGTAGGTATGGTTTTTCTCTTTGTGTTTTTGCCTCATGTTTTCACATTGATGCACTTTGGCATTTTATAAGGCAAAGTCTACTTAAACTTCCTTAGAGGAATCTTTGTGAGTTTTTTGAGAGCCCATTTTTGCTTAACCAGCAGTTAAGTTCTGTGGCACTAAAAAGCATCACTAGTTGATCTTTTAAAATACATTTTTCTTTAGACAACTAGAGCATTTGACTTCCATTTGTGTTCAGGAGGCCATTACATAGATTGAAAGTAGACTGCATTTCTTCATTTTTGCTATGGCGATTTACCCCGGTTAGATGAACTAGTATGGTTCAAAAGGAAATTCCAATGCCTTGGAGTGTAGGGAATGTGGAATGGCTAGCTCATTGGTTTGGAGACTGATGCCAGTGAGAGTGAGTAGATTGGAAGGTAGGTTAGATCTCTGAATTCAACAGGGCTGAGGCATGAGATGTTTCATACCTAAAGATGTGGATAACTCACTTTTTTACCCCCAGAAATTGTACAAAGTAGCATCACCTTACACAAAGGAAAGTAGTTTCTGAACACTGATATTTTATAGTTTCTGGATCATTATACTTTGGAAAATTTTGGGCCAGAAGATGAAAAGCTATACATAAAAATGGAAGGAGGTAGTGATAATAAAAAGTTACTGTTGGGGACTTGCCTCGCAGCCAAAAAACCAAAACATAAAACAGAAGCAATATTGTAACAAATTCAATAAAGACTTTAAAAGTTGTCCACATCAAAAAAATCCTGGGCTTCCCTGGTGGCGCAGTGGTTGAGAATCTGCCTGCCAATGCAGGGGACACGGGTTCGAGCCCTGGTCTGGGAAGATCCCACATGCCGTGGAGCAACTAGGCCCGTGTGCCACACTACTGAGCCTGCGCATCTGGAGCTTGTGCTCCGCAACAAGAGGCCGCGACAGTGAGAGGCCCGTGCGCCGCGATGAAGAGTGGCCCCCGCTCGCCGCAACTAGAGAAAGCCCACGCACAGAAACGAAGACCCAACACAGCCATAAATAATAAATAAATAAATAAATAAATAATCCTTAAAAAAAAGTTAACTGATGCATTATAAAATTTCAAAGCTTTGCGGTTAGGCAGAGCAGCAGTTGGTGGGTTGTTAAGTTAATAGCCAAAAAGGTTCAGAACTAGAATTACAAGTTTTTTTTCCTACAGGTATGTCTTAGCTTCATATGCTGCCACAGGCTTTTGTAAAAGTAACAGCATGGGATAAAGAGACTGTCTAGATCTGATGTCCATGTGGGAAGTTTTTTTGTTGTATTTTGATTTTTCTCTTTACAAATGGAAGCATCAATACCAGGCCATCACTTTGGTATATCTTTAGCAATCACTGGGATACTTATCCAGTGGAAGCAGCAATTGAGCAATCAGTGATTTTTGAAAGCTAAATGTGTGCTAGGCAGTGGATTTAGGCAGTAGTGAATAGTGAACAACATAGTATTCTCTGTCCTGTTGGAGATTTGAGTGGAGAGTGCTAAATGTTGTTAGAATTGATAATGCTATGTACACCCAGTTAACAACACATGAAATACCGGTTTCTATAGGCCAAAAATGGTTAATATTGGCAATTTTATATGGTTTAATGTAATACTACAAACTAGTGATAATTACTTGTATGCTTCTGTGGGTGAAAAGATCAGGGATTTAGCGACCAATAGCTCTGTTTGCAGACTTGGTTAATTGCAGTCTTTTGTAAGTACTTTATTTGGCTTATATGGATTGCTTATTGTAGTGTATATGTGAAAAGAATAAGATCAAGGTAAAGGCCATTCATTGTAAAAAGTACAAAGTAGAAATACTGTAAAAAGTATTCTGTTAATACTGCCATTGTACACAGAAACCTTTTATGTCCAGTGCTTAAGGCAACCAACCATTGGATATGTGTGTATATATGTAGTATTTTCTTGAAGAAAAGTAGCTGCAGTATTAAATATATCAAAGAGTAAACTGGCCTTTTGAAAGAAATTAGCTTAGCAAAAAAATAATTGCAGAACAATGGACAATGATTTATCATTTTACAAGGACACCATTGTTGGAATCTTCCTGACTTGTTGTGAAGGAATTCTGTTCTCCTTTTATCCAATAGGATGTACAGTTACCCAGCACGTGTTCCTCCTCCTCCTCCTATTGCTCGGGCTGTAGTGCCCTCAAAACGCCAGCGTGTATCAGGAAACACCTCACGAAGGGGCAAAAGTGGCTTCAATTCTAAGAGTGGACAGCGGGGATCTTCTAAGTCTGGAAAGTGTATGTATTATTATTGCAGCTTTGTGATTCTGATATTTCTTGTATGTTGAAATATGGAAATTAGTGCAGTTAATGTTCAGGTTTTGTACAAATAACTTTGCATAATCAAAATAATAGAAGATGAGAAAATAGTGATTAAGGGGCCAACTCTAGGAAGTCTTCTATCCTTAAGACCTTGGTAATTTGAAAAAAGTCATTAGATTTTAGGGAGTTGAGGGGCGCCCATTCATTGTGTAAAATATGTTGGTAAAGTGCTTTTAAAATAGAATTGAGGTCTTTAGCAGACCTACAAAAGTAAGAATGCTGTTGCTAAGGAACTAGGCACATTAGATTCAGTTTTCAGCTACCAACTAAAAGATCGGTGGACCCCATAACTAGGACAGTCTGGTACAGGCTCCATTTCTCTCCAAGGATCTCATGTTGACTATTGTATAGTCTAGTGGGGGAGTGTGTTGTATAGTCTAGTGGGGGAGTGTGTGTATAGCTAACTGGTAGCTTCTGGTACATTTGATTCTAATCTAGGGTTTTGTTTGTATTAAAGTGAAAGGAGATGACCTTCAGGCCATTAAGAAGGAGTTGACTCAGATAAAACAAAAAGTGGATTCTCTACTGGAAAACCTGGAAAAAATCGAAAAGGAACAGAGCAGCAAACAAGGAGGTAAATGGTCCTTTTGCTTGTTGGGTGTAAAGTAGAGGTAGCTATCTAAGATAGTTGAAAGTGTATGTTGGAATAGTGGGATAGAAAGCAGTTTAATTGGAAACTTGTGGAATTTGAATTGGGAAGGACATTTGTGTGGGAGGATATAGACTTGTGCTGCAGTTCTATGATCATCAGTGGGGATTGTCTACATCCTGTGGACATTACTTGCCCCTAGACAGACTTGTCCTTCTCATCCGCAGTAGAGATGAAGAATGATAAGTCAGAAGAGGAGCAGAGCAGCAGCTCCCTGAAGAAAGATGAGACTAATGTGAAGATGGAGTCTGAGGGGGTGGCAGATGACTCTGCTGAGGAGGGGGACCTACTGGATGATGATGATAATGAAGATCGGGGGGATGACCAGGTGAAAACCACGGGAAAGGAAAGAAAGAGGTGGTGGAGGGGGGATCAGGGACACATGGAGTGCCTCTAACTCCATCCTATTTGTGTCTGTTTCTCACAGCTGGAGTTGATCAAGGATGATGAAAAAGAGGCTGAGGAAGGAGAGGATGACAGAGACAGCGCCAATGGCGAGGATGACTCTTAAGCACATAGTGGGGTTTAGAAATCTTGTCCCATTATTTCTTTACCTAGGCGCTTGTCTAAGATCAAAATTTTCACCAGATCCTCTCCCCTAGTATCTTCAGCACATGCTCACTGTTGTCCCCATCCTTGTCCTTCCCATGTTCATTAATTCACATTGCCTTGCGCCTAGTCCCGTTTTCACTTCCTTTGATGCTCCTAGTAGTTATGTTAAGTCTTACCCTGTAATTTTTGCTTTTAATTTTGATACCTCTTTATGACTTAACAATAAAAAGTATGTATGATTTTTATCAACTGTCTCCAAAATAATCTCTTGTTATGCAGGGAGTACAGTTCTTTCCATTCATACATAAGTTCAGTAGTTGCTTCCCTAACTACAAAGGCAGTCTCATTAGTTGAGTAGCACCTGAGAACAGCTTTGAATTAGAGGTGTGCGTGTTATACCCCACGTAAGAGTGCTGTGTGGGGCTGTTCAACACAAATGTAACAATGTATTTTTGTGAATGAGAGTTGGCATGTCAAATGGATCCTCTAGAAAAATAATTAGTGTAATAGTCTTAAGATTTGTTTTCTAAAGTTGATACTGTGGGTTATTTTTGTGAATAGCCTGATGTTTGGGACCTTTTTTTCTCAAAATAAACAAGTCCTTATTAAACCAGGAATTTGGAGAAAAAATAAACACCCTGGTTTTTTATTTTTGTATTTTATAATTGTTTACTTCAAATTCTTTGTTTCACAGCGGCCTCCACAAAACCCCTAGAATATACTAGATACATTTTTCTTTGAGTCATAATTATTATGCATACCAACATACACTACTCAAATTGTGTTTCATTGGGGTGGGTGTTGAATTAAGGAGACAAGTAACTTTGATGTAAAGTGGAGATTCTTTTGCAAAAATGGCTTTTAGATCCTAATGAAAAAGTTCGGGAACTGCATTAAGCCTTTTCTTCAATGTTTTGTGGTCCAGTTGGCACCTTTTTTAGAGTTTTTTTTTGTCGTGTGCTTAACTGTTTCAACCTTAAATAGAAAGAGGCTCAGACATGTCAAGATTTTAGGAAAAGTGAAACAACTGAAGAATAAAACCTGTATTTTCTTCCATTTTGTTCTTTTAATTGCTGTTTATAGCCCCAGTTACCAAATGGATTCTGAGCCTGTGCCTCAGTGTTACTGAAAATAGGAGAGCTTTTTATTTCCTGGTTTTTTGTAGCCTGTGCCTTCCTAGGTAACTGAGGACACAGAGTTACACATTTATTTCACTTTCAATTAATTCAATCCATATAAACTAATTTTAGGCATGGTACTAGTTAGCACCCAAACTTCTAAGGCTGGATTTATTAAACAGCTTTGTTTTGTGATGCTTGCCTTGTCCTGAAAGGTCCAGTTTATTTGTTTTATACTTCAGTTTTTCCTGCAGAGCAGGACAAAAACAGTTAGTTTTGGGCTGTTATCACTCACACAAACCTTGGGTTCCCCAGAAAGTTGCTGCTGTTTCAAAGGTGTTTATATACAACCTAGTAAAGGGCAGAAGTCATATCCTATTTATAAAGGTTTCATAAATCATTTTATATAATAGATGACAAAGTAGAATAGAAGGGAAAGGCTGATCTGTGGACTGCCCTTGGATCTCAGATTCACAGTATATACGTAGCTTTTGTGTGATGATTTGGTCAAAAATACTTTTAACCACCTTGTTTTCTAATCTTATATGTTCTCATGTTATACAAACTCACTTTTAGCACGTAACTGATGACAAGAAAATAAACTAGATGCTTAGAAGAAGAGTCAAAGTTCTAAGACTAAGATGCTAATAAAACCTGTTTGAGATTATGTTAGCCATCAGTATTTAGAAGTACTGGACCAATTACCCCAGGCGTGCAATTGTCTATTTTTAATTGCATATGAAACCAGGTATTGAAAAAATTGTGGAAAGCTCAAAACAAAGTAAAATACAGTGATGCGTTTGTTTGGATATAAAATTTAGAATAATGGGTTTTCTCAGTATGCCATGAAATCTAAGAAAATAGCCTGGAAGATTTTAAGAGTGCAGTTTCCAACAAAGGTTGGAATGCAAGAGAGGAGGTTGGATGATTGAAAAGAAATCCTTTGAAACATTTCTAATGGTATGTAATTTTTAATTGGTAAACTGTTCTTTGGAGCTCACTGGCTTAGGGTGCTTTGTAATTTGCCGTTATCTAACCAGTGAAAGGAGCAAACTTGATGTCCAGTTGGGGTGGATGACAAATTTGGAATGCTTGGAAGGGGGTTCCCATTAGATTTCACTTCAGATGTTACTCCAGCATCTGAAACCTGCAAGGATTATAAATAGACTAGTACCAGTCAATGTATGTTTTAAAGCCCCTGTTTTATAGAGGGAACTGGATGTGAAAGAAAAGGGAAATAATGCAAACAGGAACAACAAGATTATGGTAAATTGGAAGGGAATAAACTGAAGTCAGATGAGGATTGAGAATGTAATGGAAAGAGTAGAAGAAAAATAACCATCATTTGAGTCATACAGTAAACATAAAATATCCATAAAGGAATCTTCTGGACACCTTAGCAGTATGTTCAAAAGAATAAGGGATAGCAAAGACCCAGGGGTATGATACAGAAAGTAAAGAAACAGGATACAATCTATACTTAACAAGTACTAGTATTTTTTAGTTAACCCAGATGAAATGATGGGATGTGTTATGGAAATAGTTGGGGAATAGGAAATAGCTGTATATTTAAAGAGAACAGTTTAAAAATGTACTTTGTTCTGAGAACACATGGCTGGCCTGTGACCGCATTGACTGACCATTTATGGGCTAATTTTACTTTCAGGAGAGAACCAGGAAGCATCATTATTGACTGTGGTGGCCTGGGAGAATGAAGGACTTAGCCAGATAAAATTCAGTGACAATTGACCTTTTTATTTAATATGAGGAAAATATGAGGAGAATGCAGCTGCACCAATGTCAAGTGGGGTTTGAATTTTGGGACCCTAGTTCAGATCAGCTTGACCAAGAAAATGCATTTCAGTTGAATTTAGAGGGATCAAAGAAAAAGTAGCAGTACCCTGATTACTTGCAGAAACCACTTAACAATAGTAAACAGATGTGACATAGAAATTAGTGATGAGTAAATGTTATATATAATATGTGGAGTAGGGCTACTAAGTAACTTAAAGTACCTCACTTGCTTTATCAATGCTCTACCTCACAGAGAACAGGTATTTATACCATGGTGTTTATTTGACTAATAAGGGACGCTATGTTGGAGAACTTTCTGTGTTTAGAAAGGCCTTAGGAATAAAGTAAAAACTTGGCAGTTAAGCTGTGTAGAGAAAAGGCTGGGTATATATATATTCTGGGATGACAATTCCAAATGTTCAGAGAAGAGACTAAATTAGGGGTTTTGGAAGTTCCAAGTTAGTCTGATTTTTCTAATCAAATTAATCATTAGAATTAAAGTAAATCAAGGAGAAAGCCTCAAAAGAGTAGGTGGGGGCTTCCCTGGTGGCGCAGTGGTTGAGAGTCCGCCTGCCGATGCAGGGGACACAGGTTCGTGCCCCGGTCCGGGAGGATCCCACATGCCGCGGAGCGGCTGGGCCCGTGAGCCATGGCCGCTGAGCCTGCACGTCCGGAGACTGTGCTCCGCAACGGGAGAGGCCACAACAGTGAGAGGCCCGCGTACCGAAAAAAAAACAAAAACAAAAAACAGTAGGTGGTTTCATTAGTAACTTTCAAGTTTATCAAAAAAATTTTAGAACCCCAGTTAGAAAAGCGGGACCTGTTTAGACAGTGTTGAAGAATTAAAGCCCTGTTGTGAGCTACATTGGGACTCTGCCCCCACCTCTTAAATTAGAACTATAAAACACAGTAGGAAGAGAGGAGGGATAATGTAATGCCAAATAAGACAGAGCGGTTAATAGGAAGGAGTTGTAGCCCAAGGTGTGTGGGGAATAAGAAACTGCAGCATGGTCCACTAGAACTTTATGTGATGATGGAAATGTTTCATCATGCATTGACCAGTATGATAGCCCAGTGGCTGAGGCCTTGAAATGTGGTTAGTGTGGGGAATTCCCTGGCGATCCAGTGATTAGGATTCCAGGCTTTCACTGCTGGGGGCCCGGGTTCGACACCTGGTGAGGGAACTAAGATCCCGCAAGCCAAACAGTCAAAAAAAAAAAAAAAAAAAAATGAATTGGATTTTAATTTTCTTTACTTTTAAATAGTCACATATAGTATGTGGCTACCTTCTTGGGTAGTGTAGTATCAGAGAATACTGAGCAGTTTCTAAACAAGTACAGATACAGATTACTAACAAACTTATGTGAACAAATGTGACTGATTCCAAGATGTTTCATATCCTGAGTTCATTATTTCCAGGCCCTAGGCACTAGCATTGAAGACTTCCCTAGAACATTGAACATTGCCTGGAACATCCCTAGACCCTAAATTGAAGATTTCCCTAGCATGAGAACATCTACAACTGCAGGCCTAATCCATGTTGCTCACGCCTTGATTTAGCGAGGCCTCTTGTAGAATAAAATATATTTTTAAGTGGTAAACTGACTTGGCTGGGTGGCCCAAGGCTCAGGCAGATATTACCATTTATAGAGAGTTTTAAATGCATCCAGCGTGTTGCTAGGCAAGCCTTTAACATATACAATCTTACTTCATTCTCACACAATTCTATTACATATGTATGGAAGTGGTAATTGCTGTTCCAAAGGGTTTCAGAGAGATTAAATATCTTTAAAGCCCCATAGTTATTAAATGATGCCAACATTTCAATCTGTGATCTGACTTAACATCCATGGATTTCGGACCTTAGGAAAGGGAATGGTGTATTTGAACCCACATCCCAAATCCTAGAAAATGACAAAAACTATTTCCAAATTACAGTAACCTACTGTCAGCACCTACTCTCTTAACAAAAGAGGAAAAAAATCTTCATTTTTTCTTTCCTTTCTGTCCACTGAGTACTAGAGTGGTTCATAGACCTAATCATTGGAAAAGCACATTGTTGAAAAATGCCTGGCTAAGAGCTGAAATGCTGCTGTTTTATGCTACATGGTTGGGCTTTAGAAATGTAGGAAGAATACAGAAAATACATTCTCTCTCACCCATTTTCTTTTGCTGTTCCTGGGGCACCCAGAACCCCTATTTTAGACCATTTCTTCCACTTCGGACAATATAAACTTTCCAAATACCTTGTAAAATTTATTCTTTGTCAGGATAGTACAATGACTACACATCCCTTGAGGCTGCATGACTCATAAGCACCTGGCAGCGCCATTGCAAGATGAGTCCCTCCCAAAAGGACTTCTTCATCTGGAAGGGGTTCAATGACACAGATTGACTCACCTTTGCAGACCCACACAAGCTACAATAATGAGTTGCTGGCGTGGCTATGAGACACATTGGGGGTGGGAGGAAGGTGAGCCTGCTGATTTCCAGCTTGGTCCTTGGTTAACAGCTTTACTAGTTCCCATCCAAACTTAGAAGTGGACCTTGACGTCTGATGGTTTTTTTGTTTTTTTGCCTGTTTTGTCTCTGCCTTCAAGGATACTTGCTCCAGAGTTATGAATATAATACTTCAAACACTGTCTTGGTCTTGCTGGGAGAAATTACGCTAACCAGAGAGCTTGTAGTGGACCAGGTGGTCTGCTAAATAGCTGTCTAGAGCTAGCTTCCAGCCCAACCTCACCCACAAAATTCCTCTCCCTGCTTGGAACCTGCGTGTGATGACTTTTTGTTAGTTTCCTCATCCAGCCAAATTTGTTCTTTCCCCAGAATTTTATATGCACTCTTCACAAAAGCTGTTGGGTAGCAGCAGCTAGGTCATTCCCAGGTCCCAGAAGTTGCTGGCGTTTAATTGCCAGGAGGTTGTCTGCATAACTGCTGGAAATGCTGTGATGGTCTGCACTGTCCTTTCCAGGTCCCCCATCTTGGACTGACCCGCAGTGTTTTTCCAGCTAGAGGTATTCCAACTCTCTCTGCTTTGGGCAGAGGAACAGCCTTTGGCAGCATCTACTCCCCCAGGGGAAGTCTAGCAGCATCCTCACTTTGTTTTCTCATGACACTTTTGGAGACAGCCTCAGTGTTTGCTGTGTTTTCATTCCCTCTTAACTGGGCATACAATCCTGATCCATTCTGGTGGGGCCCTGCTGTCTCCCCCTCAGCCTGGGATCAGGCACGTGACAGGCACTTGTCTGAAGTACAGTCTTGTCCTCCTAAGCATCCACCTGAGTGTAAGTATATACATCTTTCCTTCAAAATATTAACACCCTCAGCAGAGTCCCTCACTTTCTCAAGGATTCTGCATTCTTCCTGCAAATGACTCAAAGGTTCGTTTTCCCAAAATCTCTACAGACCTTGAGAAGTTTTATCTTAGCTTTGGTGTATCTGGAGTCCTGTTTCAACATTTTTCCACCAAGATGGCAGCCTCCTGCCTGCCCTTTGTACACTTGTTTTTCATTTTGCCTCCCTTGCGTTGTGCCCTTTGGGTGTTTTTTTCTTCATTGGTGGTTCCCTGGCCATGTTCTCCCCCTGCTCCCTTTTTTAGCAACTTTATGGCAATCTTCAATTCTTTTCCTTAAGCAATATTGGTACTTAGCAGCTTCAGAATATCCCAGGCACAATTCAGTTGCAACATGGCCACACACCTTTTTTTCCTAAGAAATGTGCTAGTGAAACAATAACAACCGAAGTTAACAATATGTATGCTTTTGCATCTAGCTATGTAAGCACATAATTATATTTGTTCAGAAATAAAGATGACACACCACATTTTAATAGCTACTTTTAAAGCTCATGTGCCTCCTAAATATCTGTTCAACTGTTTTATTTCTCTCCATCTTGACTGCCACCATCCCAGTCCACGCTACCATCACCTTTCTCCAGGCTTAGTACCATCCTGTATACCCACATCCACTGTGATCCTTTTCCCGTCACTTCACACACCAGCCATAGTAATCTTTTCAAAACACACATGTAATGATGGCACGTCTCAGCTTAAAACCCCCCTGGCTTTACTTGTCCTTAGGATAATGACAAAACTTCTAAACACAGTGTACATGGACAAAAATGGTCTTCCCCTGCCGATCTGTCCAGCCTCTCTACCATTTGCTCCTGCACTTTGCCTTTTGCAACCATATGGGACTTTTCTTTGTCCCTCTTATTCCCCATGCTCTCCCCCTCCACCTTTGCCCATTTGTCCCTAGCTAACTTCTATTCATCCTTAGAGTTTAGCTCAAGTGTCACTCCCTACCTTTCCTAAGTAGACCAATAGGCTCTCAAAAACCAGGAATCTCTTCTTTGTAGCACTGATTACAGTCACACTCATCAATTTGTATTGATTATTTGATTAAAAGTTTTTCTTTTAGAATGGAACTCGGTGAGAGCAGGAACCACATCCATTACTGTTCAGCAGTATATCCCAAGTGCTTAACATAGTATCTGAAACACAAATATATGTTGGATGAATGAATGAATGAAGAAGGGAAAGGAAGAAGGTGGGGAGGGTTAGCCCTGAGTGAGGCAGTCTTGGAAACAGGCAGCAGGAATGCCAAGCAAGGCTGAAGAACTGACTTCACTGCACACCTGGAAGAATGTTGTAATGCCTGTGCCTGTCTCAAGGAGGTGCTTTCCTAACAGGTGAATTTCGGTGCCTTTGCTTCCACTGTAATGTTTCACAATCCTCTCCCAGTGTCAGCCTGCAACAAATCCCTCAGTAATCTGTGTCTGATGCCAAGGATGAGAGAGAAAGGGCATTATCCAGAAAGATGGATGTACCTATTGCAATTAACCTTTCAATACCTTTATGTCTGATTTCCCTTACATAGCCCACTCTCCCATTAGTAAGCATCTCTTCTACACCTCAACACCTGCATTCTTTGATTTTTAAAATTATACATATATACTATAAAATGCATACATTTTAAGCATACAGTTTGGTGAAGATTTGCAAAGTGAACATGCCTGTTTAAGCACCACCCTGATCAGGATATGGAACATTACCAGTACCCCAGAAACCTCCTTCATGCCCTCTCCAATCATTATAGCACTAGGTAACCACTATTCTGACTTCTGTCACCATAGATAGATTTTGTCTGTCTTTGAACTATGTGTAGATGTAATAGTATTGTATCGTGGAAGTTTGGGCTCCCTTGAGAAAACACTTGGATGCAGTAGTTTATTGGGGGGGATGATCCCAGGAGACAGGAGTGATGAAGTGGGGAGAGTGAGACAGTTAAGAAGGAAACGCCAATATAAAGGTGTGTTATTGAGATTGGACACATAATGCTTCCCAGAATTATCTGAAGGTTGGGAGAAGGGGAGGCTGGAATACTTGTCCATGGGCTCCTCTCCCATTCACTGAGAGATGCCACAGGAAGGTTAACTTCTATACAATTCTGGGCTGTAATTGATCTTAGGCTCCAGCAGCAATGAAGGACATTTGGATTATTTTCAGTTTGGGATAATGTCTTTGGAGAACACATATGTACACATTTGTACACATTTCTGTTGGGTATATAATTGGGTGGAATTGTTGGATCATATGCTATGTGTATATTTAGCTTTAACAGATATTGCAAAACACTTTTCCAAAGTGATTGTACTAATATATATTCTTACTAGCTGTAAACAAAATTTTCAGTTGCTCCACATCCTTGCCAGCACTTGATATTGTTAGTCCTTTTAATTTTAGGTTTTCTTGATGAGTATGTAGTGGTATCTCACTTTGCGTTTGTTTGCTTTTTGGTAAACTTTTTATTGAAGTATAATTTACATATAGAAAAGTGCACAAATCATGTGTATAGCTGTTACTTTTCACACACTGAACATACACACAATAGGTAGAAATCAAGAATTGGAAAATCAGCACTAGAGCCTCATACATGCATGCCCTCTTCCCATCACTATACCACCATCCCAGGAACATGTTATCCTGACACCATAGATTATTTTTGCCTGATTTTGAACTGCAAATAAATGGTGTAATATATAATATTATGTAGTTTTTTGTGTCTGGCTTTTTGATCCAACATTATGTTTGTGCAATTCATCTATATTGTTGCATGTTGTAGTTCATACCGTTGTATAGTATTATGTTGTAAAAATATATTGCAATTTATTCGTTCTGTGAATAGGTATTTGGACTGTTTTTGATTTTAGCTGTTATGAATAAAGTTGCTACGAACATTCTAGACCATGTCTTTTTGAACATATGTATCTATTCTGGTTATGAAACTAAGAATGAAATCAATGGGATAAAGAGTATTCCCCACACCCTTGCCTACCTAGATTCTCTCTAATTTTAAAGGTGCCTAGTGGAATCACATTAAATTTTTTTTCTTTTTTTTTTTTTTTTTTTGCGGTACGCGGGCCTCTCACTGTTGTGGCCTCTCCCGTTGCGGAGCACAGGCTCCGGATGCACAGGCTCAGCGGCCATGGCTCACGGGCCCAGCCGCTCTGCGGCATGTGGAATCTTCCCGGATCAGGGCATGAACCTGTGTCCCCTGCATCGGCAGGCGGACTCTCAACCACTGTGCCACCAGGGAAGCCCTATTTTTTTTTCTTTTTTTTAAAAAAAAGCTTTTAATGTTGAAATCATGTTAGATTTACAGAAAAGGTGCAAAGACAGTACAGAGAACTCCTTGTATATCCCTCATCCAGTTTCCCTTAATATTAACATCTTAACACTACCATGGCACATTTATCAAAACTCAGAAACCAACACTGGTACAATACTATTAAACTCCAGACCTTATTCAGACTTCACCAGTTTTTACATGCACGTGTGTGTGTGTTTCTGCACAATTTTATCACATGTATAAATTCATGTAACCACCACCACAATCAATATAAAGAAGTGTCCCATCACCACAAAGGAACACTCGTACTATCTATTGTCTCATCACACACACACACCCCATCCTCCCACTACCATCCCTAACCGCTGGAAACCACTAATCTGTTCCTGGTCACTATAATTATGCCATTTCAAGAAGTTATATAAATGGCATTGTACAGTGTGTAACTTTTTGAGAATGGCTCCTCCTTACCCCACAGCACAATACCCTTGAATTCCATCCAAGTTGTTAACATGTATCAATAATTTATTCCTTTTTATTGCTGTGGATGTACCAGTTTGTTTAACTATTCATCTGTCGAAGGACATTTGGGATGTTTCCAGTTTGGAGCTATTACAAACAAGGCTGCTATGAATATTCATGTATCAGTTTTTGTGAACATTTGGTGGTGATTGGTGAGTAGTATGGTAAGTATGTATATGTTTATTTTTATTAAAAAGTGCCAAACTATTTCCCAGAGATGCTGTATTACTTTACATCCCCATCGACAGTGTATAAGACATCCAGTTTCTCTGCATTCTTGCCAGGATTTGGGATTATCACTAGATTTTATTTTCACTTTTCTAATAGGTATGTAGTGGTTTTCCGTTTCTGTTTGGTTGTTTGTATTTCCCTAATGGCAAATGCTGTTGACCATCTTTTCATGTGCTTATCTGCTGTCCATACATCCCTCTTTGGTGAAATGTCTGTTCATGTTTTTATCCATTTTATAATTGGATTCTTTTTAAACTGCTGAGGTTTGAGAGTTCTTTATATATTCTAGATACATGTCCTTTTGATGGTTTGCAAATATTTTCCCCCAGTCTGTAGCTTGTCTTTTCATCTTCTTAATAGAGCCTTTTGTAGAACAAAGGTTTTAAATTTTGGTGACGTCCAGTAATCAATTTTTTTCTTTTACTGTCATGCTTTTAGTGTCATTTCTTTTCTTTTCTTTTTTTAATATTTATTTATTTGGCTGCGCCAGGTCTGAGTTGCGGCGTATGAACTCTTAGTTGCAGCATGTGGGATCTAATTCTGTGACCAGGGATGGAACCTTGGCCCCCTGCATTGGGAGCACGGAATCTTAGCCACGGGACCACCAGGGAAGTCCCTTAGTGTCATTTCTAAGAATTCTTCACCAAGACCTAGGTCCTGACAATTTTCTCCTATGTTTTTCTCTTGAAAGTTTTATAGTTTTACCTTTTAAGTTTAAATCTATGTTCCATTTAAAATTTTTTGTATTGGTATAAGATGTGAGGTTTAGATTGAAGGATGTTATTGTTTGTTTGTTTTTAACCTATGTCTATTCAATTATTCCAGCACCATTTGTTGAAAAGACTATCCTTCCTCCACTGAAATGCTTCTGCACCTTTGTCAAAAATCAGTTGAGCATACTTGTGTGAGTCTGTTTCTGGGTTCTCTCTTTTGTTCCATTGTTCAGTGTATTTATCCATTTGTCCATATCATACTTTTGTTAACTGTAGCTGTATAGAAAGTCTTAAAATTGGGTAGAATGTTTCCTTCCACTTATTCTTTTATTTTTTTCAAACTTGTTTTAGTTACTTCCTTTGCATTTCCATATACATTTTAGAATATGCTTGTCTGTATGTTAAAAATCTTACTTGGATTATGATAGGAAATGTGTTAAATCTGTAGATCAGTTTAGGAAAATTGACACCTTTACCACGTTGAGTCCTCCAATCCATGAACATGGCATGACTTTCCATTTGTTTAGATCTTTTATTTCTTTCATCAATGTTTTGTAGTTTTAAGCATATAGCAAAGCAGATTCTGTACACGTTTTGCTAAATTTACATCTAAGTATTTTGGAGCAATTGCAAATGGTATTTTATTTTAATTTCAGTTTCTACATGTTCATTGCTAGTATGTAAAATATAGTTACTTTTTATACCTTGATCTTGCATCTTGCAACCTTACTGAACTCTCTTATTCTAGGAGTTTTGTGTGTTTTTTTGTAGCTTCATTGAGAAATGAATTTTCTCAATGCATTGAGAATTTTGTAGATTTATCTGCCTAGACAGTCATGTCATCAGCAAATAGGGATTTTCTTCCTTTCCAATATGTATGCCTTTAGTTTCCTTTTCTTGCATTCTTGCACTGGCTATGATTTCTAGTACTATGATGCATAAGGGTGGTAAGAGCAGACATCCTTGCTTTGTTCCCAATTTTAGGGGGGAAAATACTCAGTTGTAGTTATGATATTAGCTGTAGGATTTTCACAGATGCTGTTTATCAGGTTGAGATAATTTCCCTCTATTCCTAACTTGCTGAGAGTGTTTATTCATGAATGAGTGTTGAATTTTGTCATGTGCACCAATTGATATTATTGTGTGACTTTCTTCCTTAGCCTATTAATATGGTAGATTCCAACAACTGTGTTCCAAATAGTGAACCAATCTTGCATTCCCAGAATCAATACCACTTAGTCATAGTGCATAATTCTCTTTATATATGGTTAGATTCTGTTTGCTAACATTTTGCTGAAGAGTTTTGTGTCTATATCCTTGACAGATTTTTTTTAAGTATGGTCTTTTTCTTTTTTTTTCCATTTTCCTTTTTTTTGTTGTTTTGTTTGTTTTGTTTTGGTATTATGGTAATACTGGTCTCATAAAATGAGTTGGAAAGGGTTTCTTGTATTTTCTTGAAGAGATTATGTAGAATAGATGTGAATTCTTATTTAAATATTTGGTAGAATTGTCCACTGAAACCATCTAGACCTAGAGATTTACTTTTAAGGATTATTTTAAACTAGGAACTCAGTTACCTATTTTGTTTTGGGTGATTTTAATAGTTTGGTTTTTTTTAAAGAATTAATCCGTTTTTTTTTAAAAGAATTAATCCATTTTATTTAAGTTGTTGAATTTATGTGTGTAGAGTTGTTTGACCTGTTCTCTTACTATCCTTTTGAAGTCTGTGGGCTCTGTAGTGGCCACTGTTTCATCCTTGATGTTGGTAATTTGTGTCTTCTCTCTTTTTTTTCCCTTGTCAGTCTTGCTAGAGGTTTATCAAGATTGTTGATCTATTCAAAGAGGCACTTTTTTGTTCAATTTTCTCTTATTGTGTTTTCAATTTCATTGATTTCTGCTCTTATCTTTATTATTCGCCTTCTTCTGCTTGCTTTGATTTTGTTTTGCTCTTTCTCTAGTTTCTTGAGATATAAGTATTTACTGCTGTAAATTTCCCTTTCTCTCTGCTTTAACTATGTCCCACAAATTGTGGTATGTTCTATTTTCATTTTTATTCAGTTTAATGTAATTTTAATTCCTCTTGAGAATTCTTTTTTCATCCATGGATTATTTAGATTTGTGTTGCTTAATGTCCAAGTGTTTGTATGTCTTCCTATTATCATTCTGCTATTGATTTCTAGTTTGTTGCCATCATGATCAGGGCGCCTATTCTGTATTATTTCAATTCTTTTAAAGTTGCTGAGGTTTGTTTTATGATCCAGAAAATGGTCCATCTTGGTAGGTGTTCCATTGATGCTTAAAAAGAATGTGTATTCTACTCCATTGTTTGGTGGAGTGTTGTATAAATTTGTTACGTCCTTTTGGTTAATGGTGTTATCCAGATATTCCATATCTTTGTTTTTAATCTAATAGTTATGTACATTGTTTAGAGAGGGATATTGAAGTTTCTAACTATAGTTATGATTTTATCTATTTCTCATTTCGGTCCATCAGTTTTTTGTTTGTTTAATAAATTTATTTATTTTGTTTATTTATTTTTGGCTGCATTGGGTCTTCATTGCTGCATGTGGGCTTTCTCTAGTTGCAGCAAGCGGGGGCTACTCTTCGTTGCCGTGCGTGGGCTTCTCATTGCAGTGGCTTCTCTGTTGCGGAGCATGGGCTCTAGGCATGTGGACTCAGTAGTTGTGGTGCGTGGGTTTAGTTGCTCCTCGGCACGTGGGATCTTCCTGGACCAGGGCTCGAACCCATCTCCCCTGCATTGGCAGGTGGATTCTTAACCACTGTGCCACCGGGGAAGCCCGGTCCATCAGTTTTTGCTTCATGCATTTCAACCTCTATTATTTGGACCATACATGTTTAGGATTGCTATGTCTTCTTGACGGATTAGACCATTTATACTTAATGTTATTATTGGTAGGTTAGGGCTTTAATCTGCTTTTTTTTTTTTTTTTTTTTCTGTTTGTTTCCTCTCTATTTTGTTCTCCCCACCTCCGCATTTTCCTGACGTCTTATGGGTTACTTGAACACTTTTTAGAGTTTCATCTTGATTTAGCTCTGGTAGTTTTTGTGGGTAATTTGGTTAACTTAAAATGTTTTTAGAAATAGTCTTTTTTTTAAATTGTGGCAAAATATACATAAGATAAAATTTATCATTTTAACCATTTTAAAGCATATAGTTCTGTGGCATTAAGTACATACATTCACACTGTTGTGCAACCATCACCATCATCCCTCCCTAGATCTTTTTCATCTTCCCCAGCTGAAACTCTACTCATTTAAGTACTAACTCCCCTTGTCTCCCTCCTCCCAGCCCCTTTCTGTCTCTATGAATTTGACTACTTTAGGTACCTCATATAAGTAGAATCATACCATATTTGTTCTGTCATGACTGGCTTATTAGCATACTGTCTTCAAGGTTCATCTATGTTGCAGCATGTGTCAGAATTTCCTTCATTTTTAAGGCTGAATAACGTTCCATTGTATGGTGTAAAGTGTTTCTGACACTAAATATATGTGTCTTTTTCTAGCACCAACCAGTTCATTCTGGTTCTCCAACATTGACTGGATGTCCAATAATTCAATTCTGATGGTAACTCCTGGAGTTAGTGCAGACCCCACAGGTTAAGTACTTAATTCCAGAAGACTGCCCCAACTTCAGACCCCAGCTGAAAATGCAGTGCCCAAATTAGCCACTCTCTGCCTGGCCTATTGAAAATTTTGGGGTTCCAACAACCCTCACCTCCTGCCTCAGGTTCAATAATTCACTAGAACAACTCACAGAATTCAGGAAAGTGCTGTGCTTACTTTTACTGATTTACTATAAAGGATACAACTCAGGCACAGCCAAATGAAAGAGATGTATTGGAAAGACGTGGGGGTGGGGTGATGCAGAGCTTCCCTGCCTTTACCAGGTATGCTACCCTCCCAGCACATTGATGTGTTCACTGATCTGAAAGCTCACTGAACCTTGTTGTTTAGAGATATTTATGAAGGTTTCATTACATAGGCATGATTGGTTAAATTGTTGGCCACTGATGCTTGAATTTAATCTCCAGCCCCTCCCCACTCCCCAAGGTTTGGGAATGAGGCTGAAAGTTCTAGCCTTCTAATCAGTTGTTAGTTTTTTTGACGACCAGTCCCCATCCTGAAGATATCTAGGTGCAACCCCCCACCCCATGAGTAATCTCACTTGCATACAAGAGACACTCTTTTCACGTAGGAGATTCCAAGAGTTTTAGGAAATCTGTGCCAGAAACTAGGAACAAAGTACAAATATTTATTTTTTGTTATATCACATATATATCTATACATACATTGCTTTAAAAATTTTTATTGACGTATAGTTAATATACAATGTTGTGTTAGTTTCACGTGTACAGCAAAGTGATTCAGTTATTCATATATATTCTTTTTCAGACTCTTTTCCATTATAGGTTATTATAAGATATTGAGTATAGATCCCTGTGCTATACAGTATGTCCTTGTTGTTTACCTATTTTATATATAGTAGTGTGTGTATGTTAATCCCAAACTCCTAATTTATCTCCCACCCCACCCCACCCCTCCATTCCATAAGTTTGTTTTCTGTCTGCCAGTCTATTTCTGTTTGTAAATAAGCTCCTTTGTATTATTTTTTTTAGATTCCACATATAAGTGATATCATATATTTGTCTTTCTCTGTATCACTTACTTCACTTACTATGATAATCTCTAGGTCCATCCATGTTGCTGCAAATGGCATTATTTCATTCTTTTTTAATGGTTGAGTAATATTCCATTGTATATATGTGCCACATCTTCTTCATCCATTTATCTGTCAGTGGACATTTAGGTTGCTTCCATGTCTTGGCTATTGTACATAGTGCTGCTATGAACATTGGGATGCATGTGTCTTTTCGAATTAGAGTTTTCTCCAGATATGTGCGCAGGGGTGGGATTGCTGGATCATATGGCAACTCTACTTTTAGTTTATTAAGGAACCTCCATACTGTTTTCCATAGTGGCTGCACCAACTTACATTCCCATCAAAAGTGTAGGAAAGTTCCCTTTTCTCCACACCCTCTCCAGCATTTATTATTTGTAGACTTTTTTAAAATATAAATTTATTTATTTATTTATTTTTGGCTGTGGTGGGTCTTCGTTGCTGCACGTGGGCTTTCTCTAGTTGTAGCGAGCAGGGGCTACTCTTCATTATGGTGCGCAGGCTTCTATTTTTGCAGAGCACGGGCTCTAGGCACGTGGGCTTCAGTAGTTGTGGCTCGCGGGCTCTAGAGCACAGGCTCAGTAGTTGTGGCACATGGGCTTAGTTGCTCCATGGCATGTGGGATCTTCCTGGAGCAGGGCTCGAACCCATTTCCCCTTCATTGGCAGGCTGATTCTTAACCACTGTGCCAACAGGGAAGCCCTGTGGACTTTTTAATGATGGCCATTCTGACCGGTGTGAGGTGATACCTCATTGTAGTTTTGATTTGCATTTCTCTAATAAATAGCAATGTCAAGCATATTTTCATGTGCCTGTTGGTCATCTATATGTCTTCTTTGGAGAAATGTCTATTTAGGTCTGTCCATTCTTTGATTAGGTTGTGTTTTTTTTTATATTAAGCTATATGACCTCTTTGTATATTTTGGAAATCAATCTGTTGTTGGTAGCATCATTTGAAAATACTTTCTCCCAGTGTAACACAAGGTTTTTTCATTTTGTTTATGGTTTCCTTTGCTGTGCAAAAGCTTTTAAGTTTAATTAGGTCCCATTTGTTTATTTTTGTTTTTATTTTCATTACTCTAGGAGATGGATCCAAAAAAATATTGCTGCAATTTATGTCAAAGAGTGTTCTGCCTAGGTTTTCCTCTAGGAATTTTATAGTATCCAGTCTTACATTTAGGTCTTTAATCCATTTTGAGTTTATGTTTGTTTATGGTGTTAGAGAATGTTCTAATTTCATTCTTTTACACATAGCTGTCCAGTTTTCCCAACGCCACTTATTGAAGACACTGTCTCTTCTCTGCTGTATATTTTTGCTTCCTTTGTCATAGATTAATTGACCATAAGTGCATGGGTTTACTTCTTGGCTTTCTATCCTGTTCCATTGCTCTTTATGTCTATTTTTGTGCCAGTACCATACTGTTCTGATTACTGTAGCTTTGTAGTAAGTCTGAAGTCAGGGAGCATGATTCCTCCAGCTCCGTTCTTCTTTCTCAAGATTGTTTTGGCTATCCAGGGTCTTTTGTGTTTCCATACAAATTAAAAAATTTTTGTTCTATTTCTGTGAAAAATGCCATTGGTAATTTGATAGGGATTTAATTGGATCTGTAGATTGCCTTGGGTGTTTTTTTGGCTGTGCTGCATGGCTTGTGGGATCTTAGTTCCTGACCAGGGATCAAACCCATGCCCCCCTGCAGTGGAGGCGCGGAGTCCTAACCACTGCACCTCCAGGGAATTCCTGGTAGTATGGTCATTTTAACACTATTGATTCTTCCAATCCAAGAACACAGTATACGTAATTCAAAAAGAGTCATGTACCACAATGTTCATTGCAGCTCTATTTACAATAGCCAGGACATGGAAGCGACCTAAGTGTCCATTGACATATGAATGGATAAAGAAGATGTGGCACATATATACAATGGAATATTACTCAGCCATAAAAAGAAACGAAATTGAGTTATTTGTAGTGAGGTGGATGGACCTAGAGTCTGTCATACAGAGTGAAGTAAATCAGGAAGAGAAAAACAAATACTGCATGCTAACACATATATATGGAATCTAAAACAAAAAAATGGATATGAAGAACCTAGGGGCAGGACAGGAATAAAGACGCAGATGTAGAGAATGGACTTGAGGACATGGAGGGAGGAAGGGTAAGCTGGGATAAAGTGAGAGAGTGGCATGGACTTATATATAACCAAATGTAAAGTAGGTAGTGGGAAGCAGCCACATAGCACAGGGAGATCAGCTCGGTGCTTTGTGACCACCTAGAGAGGTGGGATAGGGACGGTGGCAGGGAGACGCAAGAGGGAGGAGGTATGGTGATATATGTAAATGTATAGCTCATTCACTATGTTATAAAGCAGAAACTAACACACCATTGTAAAGCAATTGTACTCCAATAA
>NW_020837995.1:376358-436270 GCF_003676395.1 Aethalodelphis obliquidens
ATATATATATATATATATATATATATATATAGGGGGAAAAAGGTCAATTCTAAAATAAAGTTCTTGAAAAGGTGAAAAAAAAAAACAAGAACATGGTATATCTTTCCATCTGTTTGTGTCATCTTTAATTTCTTTCATCAGCATCTTACAGTTTTCAGAGTACAGGTCTTTTGCCTCCTTAGGTAGGTTTATTCCTAGGTATATATACCACTTTTTTTTTTTTCATATACCACTTTTGTTTATCCATCTGCTTAATGGACACTGGTTTGCTTCTACCTATTGACTATTGTGAATAATGCTGCTATGAACATGGATGTACAAATATCTATTCAAGTTTCTGCTATCACTTTTTTGGGCTATATACTTTGAAGTAGAATTGCTGGATCATATGGGAATTCTGTTTAATTTTTTGAGGTGTTGTCACACCATTTTCTACAGTGGCTGCACCATTTTTTGGCTGTACCATGCGACTTGTGGGATCTTAGTTCCCCAACCAGGGATCAAACCCGGACCCCTGGCAGTGAGAGCACCGAGTCCTAACCCCTGGACCACCAGGGAATTCCCTTGGCTGCACCATTTTAAATTCCCACCAGCAATGCACAAAGGTTCAGATTTCTCCACATCTTCACTAACACTTGTTATTTTTTTTCTTTCTTTCTTTTTTTGATAATAGCCATCCTAAAAGATGTGAAGTGGTATCTCAATGTGTGTTTTTTTTATAAAGTCTCTTTTTTTTAATGTTTTTTATTTTTATTTATTTATTGCCACACCACAGCATGTGGGATCTTAATTCCCTGACAAGGGATCAAACCTGTGCCCCCTGCAGTGGAAGTGCAGAGTCCTAACCCCTGGACTACCAGGGAATTCTGTGGTTTTGATTTGCATTTCGCTAATGATTAATGATGTTGAGCATTTTTGCTGTGCTTATTGGTCATTTTTATATGTTCTTTGGATTAAGTCTATTCAATTCCTTTGCCCATTTTTTTTTTTTTGCGGTACGCAGGCCTCTCACTGTTGTGGCCTCTCCCGTTGCAGAGCACAGGCTCCGGACGCACAGGCTCAGCGGCCATGGCTCACGGGCCCAGCCGCTCCGCGGCATGTGGGATCTTCCCGGACCGGGGCACGAACCCGTGTCCCCTGCATCGGCAGGCGGACTCTCAACCACTGCGCCACCAGGGAAGCCCCCTTTGCCCATTTTTTAATTGACTTGTTTGTTTCATTTTTGTTGGGTTATAGAAGTCCTTTATGAGTTCTGGATATCAGTTCCTTATGAGCTATATTCAAATATTTTCTTTCATTTTGTGGATTGTGTTTTCACTCTGTTGACAGATTTCTGTAGTGATTTTTAGAGATTGCTTAGATATTACATTATACATACAAAACTGATCACAATCTATTGCATTTTAAAAAAATTTTATTTATTTTATTTATTTATCTTTGGCTGTATTGGGTCTTTGTTGCAGTGTGCAGGCTTTCTCTAGTTGCGGTGAGCAGGGGCTACTCTTTGTTGCAGTGTGTGGGCTTCTCATTGTGGTGGCTTCTCTTGTTGTGGAGCACAGGCTCTAGGCATGTGGGCTTTAGTAATTGCGGCATGTGGGCTCAGTAGTTGTGGTTCGTGGGCTCTAGAGCACAGGCTCAGTAGTTGTGGTGCATGGGCTTAGTTGCTCCATGACATGTGGGATCACCCCAGACCAGGGCTCCCGTGTCCCCTGCATTGGCAGGCAGATTCTAAACCACTGCACTACCAGGGAAGCCCACAGTCTACTGCTTTTATTTTACCATTTTGAGCAAAATTTTGAAACCTTATTTAGATCCCTTTACCCTGTTCCTTCATCATAAAATTGTCTTAAATATTTCCTTTACCTGCACAGAGAACCACATCAGACAATTTTATTTTTGCTTCAACCATCAAACAGAATTTTTTTTTAATTCAAGAGGAGGATAGTGTATTACCTTTAGTCATATTTTTACCCTTTTCATTTTCCTATTTTTCATTACTAATATTCCAAAGTTTCTTTTTCAAGATCCTTTCTTTTTCAAGAACTTGCTTTATTCTTTAGAATAGGTTGGTTGACAAAAATTCTTAGTTTTACCTCAGTTGAAAATATCTTTATTTAACTTTCCTTCCTGAGGGATATTTTCCCTGGATAAAGATTCATGGCTGACCATTCTTCCAGCACTTGAAGTGTGCCACTCCTTTCTGGCTTCCATGATTTCTCATGAGAAGTCTAATATTTGAATTCTTATTCCCCCATAGGTAATGTATATTTTCTTTCTAGGTGCTTTCAAGATGTTTTCTTCATTCTTAGTTTACAAAAGTTTTGATTATGATGTTCTCTGTGTGGATTTCTTTGGGTTCATCTTGTTAGGAATTATTTGCTAGGCTTCTTGAATCTGTAGGTTTATGCCTGTCACCTAATTTGGGGGAAATTTAGCTTTTATTTTTTAATTTAAAAATTCTCATTCTCTTTCTGTTCTTCTGGGACTCTGATCACACAAATGTTAGATCTTTTGTTATCGTCCCACAGGTACCTGAGGTTTTGGGGATTTTGAGGTTTTTCTTGTTTTCTTTAGCTGTTGTTGGTGGTGTTTTCTTTGTTTGTTTAGTTTGGGTTTCTTTTTTTTGTCCCTTTTCTCCCTGTTTGTTGTTTAGATAGGGTAGCTTCTATTGTTCTATCTTCACATTCACATATTCTTTCCTCTGTCATCTGCATTTGTACTATTTTAGCCAATCCAGTTAGTCTTAAATTTCAGTTATTTTTAAGTTCTAAATTGGAAATTTAGATTTCCATGGAAATGGAATTTGGTTCTTATTTATATCTTCTATTTCTTTGCTGAGATTTCCTTTCTTTCACTTGTTTTACTCATGTTTATAATTTCTCATTGAAGTATTTTTATGATGGTTGCTTTAAAATCTTTCTAAGATAATTCCAACAGTGTCATTTTGGTGTTCATTTGGTGTTGCTTCATTGAAGTTGAGGCTTTCCTTGGTTCTTGGTATGACAACTGTTTTTTTTTATTGTATCCTGGACATACTGGGTATTATTTTATGATTTTCTGGATCTTATTTAAATCTTGTCTTTTAGCAGGCCTCCAATGACACCTTGCTGGTGGGGTAAGGGAGGACACCTCTTTTTTCCACTGGATAGGGGTGAAAGTTTATGCTCTCCACTCAGCCTCTGCCTACATGAGGAGAAATGCTTCATTACTGCTGGGTAGGGGTAGAAATTTAGACTTTTGATTCAGCCTCTACTGACATCATGGGTATCCAGAGGGGCGCTTTGTTACTGTCAGGCAGGAATGGAAGTCTAGAACCTCCACTCAGCTTCTGCAGGGAGGGAGAATGGTGCCTCATTACTGCTGGATGGGTTGGAACTCTAGGTTCCTCATTTGGGACTGCTGACTGCAATTTTTGATATGGTGGTTTGTGGTAGTGTGAATATTGTCCAAAGATTTTCTATTCTCCTAGGCCACCCTTTGCCATTCCTTTGGCTAAAGAGAGGATTTGGGGAGGGCCTTTTTAAAAAATCTGTAATAATTTTTTTTTTTTTTTTTTTTTTGCGGTACGCGGGCCTCTCACTGTTGTGGCCTCTCCCGTTGTGGAGCACAGGCTCCGGAAGTGCAGGCTCAGTGGCCATGGCTCGCGGGCCCAGCCACTCCGCAGCATGTGGGATCTTCCCAGACTGGGGCACGAACCCGTGTCCCCTGCATCCACAGGCGGACTCTCAACCACTGCCCCACCAGGGAAGCCCCCAAAATATGTAATAATTTTTAAATCAGCTTGCAATTTCCAAAGACAAACTGCTGGGAATTTGAGTGGGACTGAATGTAATCTATAGATCAAAATGGAATGAATTTTTATAATTTTGAAACTTCCAATCTATGAAAATAATATAACTATTTATTTAGTCTTCTTTAGTTGTTTTAGTATTATGTAGTAGCTTTCATATACATCTTTCATTAGAATTCATTAATTTTGGATACCAGTAGAAATGCTATCATTTGATGTTTCATTTTCTAATGATCTTTTCTAATAATTTATTTTTTATGCATTAACTTTGTATTCAGGTCCTTGTAAAATTAACTTATTAATTCTGTAGATTCATTTTGGACTTTCTATGTATTCAATCATGTCTGTGAATAATAAAAGTGTTGTTTCATCTTTTTCAATACCTCTTATTTCTTCTTCCTGCCTATTACACACTATTGAATACAAATTGTTCAGTTCAATATCAAAACAAAATTGTGATAGAGGACAACCCTGCTTCATTCCTGATCTCAGGGAGAACACTTTTACTATTTATTGGATTTTAATAAAGCCAATAAATATGATGCTTGCTGTAAAGTTTTTGTATTTATCTTTTGTTAGATTAAGGATATTCTTTTTTATCACTAGTTTGCAAAGGTTTTTAAAAATCATGAGTGGATATGGAATTTTATCAAATGCTTACTCTCCATGAATTGTGACAATTATATATTTTATCCTTTATTTGGAATTTAAAAAAAAATTTATTGGAGTATAGTTAATTTACAATGTTGTGTTAGTTTCAGATGTACAGTAAAGTGAATCAGTTATATATATATATATATCCACTCTGTTTTTAGATTCTTTTCCCATATAGGCCCTTACATAGTATTGAGTAGAGTTCCCTGTGCTATACAGTAGGTCCTTATTAGTTATCTGTTTTATATATAGTAGTGTGTATATGTCAGTCCCAACCTCCCCGCCCTTACCCGCAGTAACCGTAAGTTTGTTTTCTACATCTGTGACTCTACTTTTGTTTTGTAAATAAGTTCATTTGTACCCTTTCTTTAGATTCTATCTTGAATGTTAAATCAACTTTGCATTCCTAGAATAAAATGAACTTGATGTAAGATTTAGCTTTTTTATATATTGCTGTCTTTGCTTTAGTAATATTTTATTTAGGATTTTTGTATCTATGTTCAGGAGAGAAATTGACCTGTAGGTTCCTTTCTTACAGTGTTTTTCAAGTTTCGTGGTCAAGGTTATGCTGGCCTCTTCCAATGAACTGAACAGAATTTCATCTTTTTCTATCCCCTGGAATTTTTTGTGTAATATAGATGTTATTTATTCTTTAAATATTTGGGAAATTTTACTGATAAGCCATCTGGGCCTAGACTTTTCTTTGTAGGGAATTTTAAAAATTTTATTTATTTATTTATTTATTTTTTGGCTGCATTCGGTCTTCATTGCTGTGCACAGGCTTTCTCTTGTTGCGGCGAGCGGAGGCTACTCTTCCTTGTGGTGCGCAGGCTTCTCACTGCAGTGGCTTCTCTTTTTGCAGAGCACGGGCTCTAGGGTATGTGGGCTTCAGTAGTTGTGGCACGCAAGCTCAGCAGTTGTGGCTCATGGGCTCTAGAGCGCAGGCTCAGTAGTTGTGGCACACAGGCTTAGTTGTTCCACAGCATGTGGGATCTTCCTGGACCAGGGCTCCAACCCATGTCCCCTGCATTGGCAGGCAGATTCCTAACTACTACGCCACCAGGGAAGTCCCGGGAATTTTCAATAATGGATAAAATTTTTATTAGCTTTAGGACTATTCTGATTATCTATTTCCTCTTTGTTTTGGTAAGTTATGTTCTTTAAGAATGTTTTTCGGACTTCCCTGGTGACGCAGTGGTTAAGAATCCACCTGACGGACTTCCCTGGTGGTGAGAGCCAAGGTCTCTCAAATTTCTGACCAGCAGAAATCATGTGAAATACTAAGTGTTTACTGTTCTTTTAAGCTGCTAAATTTTAGGACAATTTGTTACACGGCAATAGATAAGTAATACAGACTTTGGTACATGGAATTGAGACATTGAAAAGTTATATTGTCTTTGACAGTACGGTGGGAGGAAGCTGAAAGAACTTTGAGGAAAGTATCAGTGAAAGTCTAAAAGGCTTTGAGGAGACTGTTAGGAAAATTCGGATAGCCTTTGAGAAGGCTGCCAATGGGACTTAAATAAACATGAGGATAGTGTTATTGGAAACTGGAGAAAAAAATTCTGTGTTATGCAGTGGCAGAGAGTTTAGCAACTCTGTTGTTACAGTAATGTAGGTGGTAGAAAATGTACCTAATGAAATGGGTGATTTGGGAATTCCCTGGTGGTCCATGCTTAGGAGTGCATGCTGTCACTGCCCGAGGGCCCAGGTTCAATCCCTGGTCAGGGAACTAAGATCTCGCAAGCTGCGTGCAGCCAATCAATCAATCGATCAATCAATCAATCAATCAATAAAGATGAAGCTGAGGGTGACAGTAAAATCTTTCATTAAGGCCTTAGGAAGATCCAAGGTGGTGCCTCAGAGAACAGTTCAGACAAATGATAGGACTTCCAGGAAGCTTCAGAGTGTAGGCCCTCAGCTGTCTCAGCAGAGGTTCAAGGTAGAGCGTTATCTCAGAGATTTGTTAAGTTTTTAAGAATGTCATGGTGCAGAATCACCACCAGCTTGAACTGTAAGACAGTAGAAAATGAAGAGAAGCCTTTCAATCCCCAAACTCCTTCAGACAGGAAGCAAGCTAAGAAAACTACTCAGCTACAAACACAGGCTAGCTTTCATATAAAATGAAGGATAATTTAGTGGGCAGAGCTATAATCTCAGAGTGGAGCCAAGAGCCACAGAGAATTATTCCTAGGATTGGAGTCCTAATCAAGGACTTGCCAACAAGTGTCTTACTGGATTTTAGAATTTTTGCGACTCAGTGACTCTTGTGTGCCCACCTTCCTCTAGCCCCCCTTTTTTCTGTAGTGGTTTTCCTATACCTGTCCTGCCATTATGTGTTTTGTGTGTGTAGAAGCCAGATGTAACTTGTGTGTTTAGCTCACCAATCTTATGATTGACTGGAACTGTACTCAAGAAACTCTACGTAAGGAACCGCATATGATGCACTTCATCCATACCTGTACCTGATTTAGATGATGTGATTGTGGACCTTGAGCTGATACTGTAATGGAACGTGACTTTCGGGATTCTTGGGAGGGGGTGAGTATATTTTGAGTGTATATTCATGTGTAAGTTGGACATGGATCAGTGAGGGCCAGAGGGAGGACTACGATAGCCAGTCTTTGAGATGGCCCCAGTGATTCTCAGCTCCTGGTATTGATGCCCTTGTGTAGTCCACTCCCACAGTGCATGGGGCTGGCCTGTGTAACCAGGAGGATACTGCAAAAATTACAGTACTGTGTCACTTCCAAAAGTATAAGAAAATGAATGTTTATTGAGATAATCTGTTGTGTGACAATAGATAACTAATCCAGTGACCAATTAATTTAAATATCATCATGAACTTATGGATTTAAGCATATTTGATAGACTTTGTTAAACTAAATATTACGGTTGGATATTTAAGGATAGCTACTAATAGAAATAGAGGAATCAGTAGAAGGGGAAAAACATACATTACAAAACAAAGAAAACTTAATCCAAAAGGAAACAGGAACAGGATCAGAGGGTGGGGGAGGGAAGCAAATTGGAAAAAGTGTGATAAATGGAAAACTCAAGGTGAGAAATAAAACAAATTCAATATACCTGAAAGCCCCAAAAGTTGAAAAGCAAAAAACCAATACCCCAAAATCTCACCTATATAAAAACAGATACTCTGATTAGTTAAAAGAGAATATTCTAGATATATGCTGTTTACAAAAGCCACACACACCTGAAACTTTGAGTGTTGGTTCCCCAAAGTGATTTTAATGTGAAACAAGCTAACAGACGCAAATAAAGGGCAAAAATTCCTTTCCTGTAAGTAAAGGATGTGAGAAATCAACTGAATAAAGATACCTGCATGGAGAAGATACAGCAGCACTCTATCAAAGTGACAATCATCTCTGGCTTTCAGGGCTCCACAAAGGCTGCCTATGATACCATCCCATCCTTTGCAAAGTTGCCTTTCACAGGGTTTGCTTGATTTCTGCCTAGCCCATACCAGCTCTTCTGATAAAGCCCCCAAATGTTTCTGGATGCTTGCTGTGTGTCAAGGTACATCTGAAATCAATTTTCCAGGCATATCATCAACCTAGAAGACCAAGATTTCCGGTCTGCCCGGGGAAATTCTGCAAACGTAATGGTGCAGAAACGTTGGGACTAAAGGGTTAGCAGTAAAGAAATGAAAAAAGATATACCATGCTGAGTAATCAAAGTAAAACTGTAGTGACAGTATTAATTTCAGAAAAGTATGTTTCAGAGCCAAAATATTAGTGGACATAAAGAAGGTCATTTTATAATGTAAGTGGGGAAATTTATCAAGAGGACATAACAATCTTAAATGTTTATGCACCTTATAACAAAACTTCAAAATACATGAAGCAAAACTGAAAAACAGCAAGGAGAAATCAACAAATTCACAATTACAGTTAGAGATTTCAATATATTCCCCTTTCAACTCTTGATAGAACAAGTAGGCAGAAAATGAGAAAGGATATAGTAGACTTGAACAACACTATCAAGGAACATGACCTAACTGACAATGATAGACCATTTGACCTAACAACAGCAGAATATAATCCTTTTCAAGTGGTCATGGAACATTCATCAAAATACACCATATTCTGGGTGGGCCATAAACAAATCTCAATAAATTCAAAGGCATTCAAGGCATACAAAGTATGTTCTCTAATCACATGTTATTAAATTAGAAATCAATAACCGAAAGATCTCTAGAAAATCCCCGAGTATTTGTTAAGTAAATCACATACCTCTAATTTTATTATGATCTTGATGGGTATAGAGGTCCTCAGCTGTAATCTAGGTCCCAGTGTACATTGGGTAACTGGAATAAAAGAAAGAAAAACTGTAAAAACTTGGTTTTCCAGTGTAGAAGAAATACAGATAATAATTACACAAGAGTTCAGTTGAGGTAGAGAAGTCCTTTGGGCCTAATGACCAGTGTATTGTCAGGGATCTGGTGTGGAACCATTCCCTTCATTTCCAGTTTCCCAATCACCAGATTCCTCAAGGGTAGAGGAGCTAGTAACTTTGCAAACACGTTAATGGATCTACATGGGGCCAGTTATTCTCACTTCCTCACCTGCCTGCTAAGCCCTCATTAATGAACACATCGTCCTCCCCAGCTGTGACTTGATGGGCCGCCCAGAGGAAAAGGTGGCTCTGGGGTGTCTCTTCCCAGTACAGGATAAGCTGTGAGTGCCTCTCAGGGAGGGGGCTGCCTCCCTCCCCTCACCACATGGGAGGTTAATGTCAGTAGCAGGCTCTGATCCCCAGACTCAGTCTATGGACCGAATGAGTCTGGCTTTGTCTTTACTGTTTTTCTAATGAAGGCTTGTGTTCTGACCCCAGAGCAATAGCTCTGCCACCAAGTCACATGCTTTGTTGGAATTAAATGGTTTGCTTAAGGACATCTCAAGCAACCTTGAAGGAGGAAATTCGCTGGTGTTTGATTATCACCAGGTAATACTCAGATTTCTGGGAACTGTTAACTACTGACACATATTCTGGAAGGAAGAGAATGTCCAGGACAACCATCCTACCCCACAGGCTGATCTGATTTTCCAGGACATGGAGAATTCTAGCAAATTAGAAAGGATATTTATATGTGGCTCAGGGGAAGTTACCCCATGGTTTAGTGTTTCTTAAAGTATGGTTCAGCAACCACCTGTTTCAGATTCACCAGATTTGGGGGCCTGGCTATAGACTTACTGGCTCACATTTTCTGAGGTTGGGACCTGGAATCTGCACAGAAACAAGCTTCTCCAGTGAACCTTGGGCAGGGCACCTTAATGTTTAAGAACCATTGCTTCGGATCACTGCTGCTCAGAGATACTGGCTGCTCCCTCTGACTGCCGGCTCTCCGTTGTACTCCCACTCTGTTAGCCCAAGGAGGAGGGCAAAGAAGCAGGTAGAAATAAAATCCCTTGCTTACTTCTCCCTCCTCTACAGGCCCCAGGCACCTGCTCTCACTCCTAAACACTCCACTCCACAATCCGTTTCCATATGATAAGACCACTCAAATTTTCTTCCTCGTTTTCATTCACAGGTACAAACTGCAGCCAACAGAAATAGTGGCTATTCCAGCATCCTTTGAAAGACTGTCAGAGATGTCAATTTCTCCACAATCTCTTGCTTGACTAACTCTCTATTCTGAATAGTTTTGAATTTAGTGCAGGCTGGAGAAGAGAGATGAGAGAGGAAAGGGGAGAAGAATAGAAAGAGTAGATTTAAAGCAAGTAATAAATCAGAGGCTCTGATCAGCTACCCATTGTATTAACCACCACCCTACCCTACCCTATTCCAACCCACCTCCCTGCCTGAGTGTTGGCCACATTCCTTCTCTTCTCTGCTTTTGTCCATTCTTTTAATCAGAGAGGTACTTGCAGACCCATTACCCACACTGAAACAGTCAACTGAGGAAGAAGATGTGAAGCTGCCTCTTAAGAAGTTCTGCTTCACTCTTAGCAACAATTCCTCAACTTCCTTGAAGTTCCTGTAAATAATTCCATCCTGGGATCTTTACAGTCAATTCTTTGAAGTCCTTGTAATTTGCCTTGAAGCTGAGTTGGCTTTTGACACCAATAGGGCCAATGACATTTGCAACCCAAATCTAGGGCTGTCCACATTCCTGCAATAATGGGGTTTATTATAAACTAGAAACTAACTGTTGGGTTAAGAATGGCTGAATATTACATCTCACTGACCAAATAAATCAGTTATGCTCCACGTGCTCTAAAAGAAGTTACCGAGGCTCCAATTTGGTATTCAAATTTGCCCTCGTATTTTGTGTCTTAACTTCATCAGGGCATGTTACCTCTTCGGGCATTACAATGCTTTCTTCTTGTCACCGTTCACCAGTCACAGTGTTCTATCAAGAGCCATAGTGCCTTCATTACCTACTTGACAGGTAAATTTAGTCATCCCTATGTCCAGAGTCTTCCGCTGCTCTGGTAGTTTGCTGATTCTGGAAAGTCTGCCAGTGGGATAAACTAGAATCTTTTGCCTGTTCATTACAGCTCTTTCCTCTCTGGAATCCTCCCAACATCTTTCACAGCTGTATTATTCATTTACTCTCCTCGAGGCAGAAGGAGGGGGCTCAATTTTGTCCCTTTCTATCCTACCCGAATCACATCTGCTGGTTTCAAAACCTTCACAACTGAAGATCCTCACCAAAGAGCACAGGGTTCTTAACTGACTCCAGAGCCCAGAGGTAATTCAGGAACAGAGCAGCCAATGCAGCAGAAGAGAGTGTGGTGCTTAGGTGATGCATCATGGCTTTGTTCATTCTCTGAATAGAAAAGGCATTTTTACAAAGCCCTAGTCCTAGGGAGGGGCTGTTCCTTCCCTGCTGGCCCAACAGCCCTTGAGAACAAGGCGATTCTACTCACTGGAAACGATGGTGACTTCGTGAACGATGGGTGGCATTTTCCCTCTGGCTGATGCTCCCGAGTGCAAGGTCTCAGCCCGCTCTCTACAGCCCTACACCAGCCCCATCTCTCCACATCCCGACCCCCATCACCTTTAGAGCCCATAGCAGTGCCTGGCTTGGGCCAAGTTCTGAGAGGCAATTTTATAGCTGAGCCAATGAACCACCTTCAACTCCTCTAGAACACTCAGGATCCTCTGAAGGCCTGTGTAGTCACTTGCTTAGTACACGTGTCTCTGTCTATTTTGTTTGGTGGTAGGTTGCTTGCCAAATCTTGTCATTGTTTCATTTATTCATTTTATTGTTGTTTGGTTTTGTGTTAGATCTATCTCTCCAACAAGAATAATCAAAGCTAACATTCTTTCTCAATGTGCCAGGCTTTGTTCAAGTGCTTTACACGAATTAAGCCATTGAATTTTTACAACAAGCTTTTGAGATTAGTGCTATTATCCTTATTTTACTGAAAACTGAAAATCAGAGAGGTTAAGAAACATTCCCAAGTTTACACAGCTAGTTAGTAGTGAGGTCCCTGCTTGGAACCTTGGCAGTCTGACGCAGAGCCTGCGTGCCTAAACACAAAATATGTCTGTCTGTCTCTAGAATATGAACTTCCTGAGGTCAGACACTCTTGAATTCCTGACTGGAAGGACACGGAGCTAAGCATATGGCAGACGGTCAATAAATACTTGGTAAGCATATGGCAGACGGTCAATAAATACTTGGTAAGTAACTGTTTCATTACTTAGAATTTTTTAAGATCCTTAAGAGAGCAAACTGTGTATATTTCTTTTATATTTTCCGTTGCTGCTCAAGTCATGCTTCCTAACTAACCAACCAGCCAAGTAGTGGAGAACTTCTCTATGACAAAGTTCTATCAACAATCTTCAGAAGGCTGTCCTTAGGGCAGAACTAAACGAGTGAGAGCCCCTGGGTGTTTCACCTCATTTCTGGTGGTCCTCTCTTTCCACGTCGCAGAGCACTGGAGAAATATGGAAAGGGCAAACCTGAGCCGAGGGATTGAGTTTGAGCTCTTGGGCCTCACCAGTGACCCCTGGCTCCAGAGGCTGCTCTTCATGGTGTTCCTGGGCATGTACACTATCACGCTGCTGCGGAATCTGATCGTGTTCATTATGATCCACGTTGAGTGCCACCTTGCACACACCCGTGTACTCCCTTCTGAAGAGCCTCTCCTTCTTGGATTTCTGCTACTCCTCCACAGTTGTCCCCTAGACCCTGGTGAACTTCTTAGCCAAGAGGAAGGTGATCTCTTATCCCGGCTGCATGGCTCAGATGTCTTTCTATGCGGGTTTTGCCACCAGTGAGTGCTATCTCGTTGCTGCCATGGCCTACGACCGCTATGCGGCTATTTGTAACCCCCTGCTCTACTCAACTGCCACGTCTCCTGAGGTCTGTGCCTCTCTGATCGTGGGCTCCTACAGTGCAGGATTCCTCAGTTCTCTAATCCACATGAGCTGTATCTTTAGTCTGAAATTCTGTGGTGCTCACGTGGTCACTCACTTCTTCTGTGATGGACCGCCCATCCTGTCTCCGTCACGTGTGGACACTTCACTGTGTGAAATCCTGCTCTTCATTTTTGCCGGTTTCAACCTTGTGAGCTGTACCCTCACCATCTTGGTCTCCTACCTCTTCATTCTCATCACCATCCTGAGAAGGAACTCAGCCCAGGGCAGGTTCAAGGCCGTTTCCACCTGTGCTTCCCACTTCGCTGCTGTGTGCCTCTTCTATGGCACAACACTTCATGTACCTGCGCCCCAGGTCCAGCCACTCCTTGACCCAAGACCGCATGGTTGCTGTGATCTACACAGTGGTGATCCCAATGCTGAACCCCCTTATCTACTCTCTGAGAAACGAGGATGTGAAAGAAGCTTTAAGAAAGGTTTGGGGAAGGAAAATAATGGAATGATCTTCTCAGTTCATCACCATATATCTTTAGAAAACTGAGGGTACTTGATGTGGTGCCAACCAGAGTACAATCCCATGCTCACCCCTATTTATAGGGGCCACTCTCTGGTCTGCAGGTGCTTCTGCATCTACCTGCCACAGAAAGAATTGATGGTGTCATAGAGACTAAAAAGAAGCAAGGAGCGTCAGCTTGTTGCATAATTGGACCCACTGGCAATATTTAGTCATGCCTTTGTTCAGATGCTTCATTCATATTTCCATGTTTGTGAATATTTTAGTTTATTATTACAAACTGACATTTACATTCTTCATAATGAAATTCTTCCCTTGACTAACTTGAAGACCTTCACTTCCTGGGGAAATCCTCCCCATTCTTTACAATCTCTTCTTTGTAAAGGCTGACTCCTTGACTTAAATTTTGTTTGATTGACTAATTATTTGAATGATACTGTAACAACAATTTCAAAAGCTCAGATGACGTTCTATTGTCTTTACTGACTTTTTTTCCTGGCCAAATAGCTACTTAGTCACTTCCAAACTGGATAAACTTGAGCAAGTTACTTAGCTTTTCTGAACCACAGATATCTCATCTTTTAATTGGTGTGAGTTTTAAACTAAGCATTCAATTAGATATTGCAGGTAAATCATTCAGCACAAGATAGGCATTTGTGGACTTCCCTGGTGGTCCAGCAATTAAGACTCTGCACTTCCACTGCAGGGGGAACGGGTTTGGTCCCTGGTCGGGGAACTAAGATCCTGCATGCCACACGCCCCATCTTTTCCTTTCTATCAGCCCCTAAGTTCTCACAAAGTGAGAGAGAGGAGTACAAGTTCTGCCATTCACAAAGGTTTGTTGTCCCTGCTTGGTTCCTGGTAGTTTATAAGTTGTGATTGAATCAAATTAAATCTTTTTAAATAAGAAGAATCACATAGAGGGAGCTCAATCAAACATAACATTCCTGGGCTCTCTGTGCTCATTGACACACTTGAGGAAAATAAATCAGGCACGCTTGGCTAGTCCCCCGACAAGGGGAGACCTGCCTCGGGCCGGTGCTTCCATGACTGGGTCAGCAAGGTCTGCCTAACTCTGGAGTTTAGTTTCCAAAGTCCATTTCCCACAGATGCAATCCATGAACTCTAATCTAGCCTTTAATGGTAATATGATTGATATTTTTCTCCCTGATTACATCTTATGCTTTTTCTACATTGTTCAGAATCACAAGGGAAAGAATGGTGCTATATATATTGACACACCCACACAAAGATCCTGACACTGAACTTGTTTCTGAATTTTAATAGAAATTTCACCTTTTATTGTAGAGTTTACTGTTAGCCTTCAATAATGAATGTTGATCATATTTAAGTATAGTGATTTTTTTTAGTGCTAATTAGAGATTTTCTTAGTGGCAGTGTAGTCTACCTGATAAGGATGTGGGCTCTACAGAAACACAACCTTTCTTCAAATCCTGGCTCCATCATTTCCTATATGTGGGACATTATTTAACCTCTCTGAGTTCAAGTTTTCTCTTTTGTAAAATAGCAATAATAATGATTGTAGCAATACACTTGTTAGGAAAATTAAGTACATTAATGCAAACAAAGCACTTAGAACCGATGCCTGGCACATAGCAAGCACTTAAACATTAGCTGTTATTATTAGAAACGGCTGCTGACAATGCCTTATATCACTCGATATAATCATGTGATCTTCCTCCTTTATTTTGTTCCCATGGTGAATTGAAGACATAGGTTTTCTAATGTTAAACTATTACTGTTTCCTGGAGTCCTACTTAGTCATGAAATGATTTTCTTTTAATAGACTGTTGGATTTGATTTGCAAAGATTTTATTTAGACTATTTGCATCTGCATTCAAAGATAAAGTTCATCTATTATCTTTTCATATTATCTTTATTATGTTTTAATATTAAGTGTAAGCTAGTCTTATAAAATGTATTTTAAGTTCTTCTTTTCCTATAGTGTGGAATAATTTAAATAAGATAGGAATATCTGTTCTTTAAAAATGATATATGCTCTGCTATAAAACCATCTGAGACTGGTGTGTTTTTAAAAGGTAGATCTTTAATTACTCTTCTAATTTTTAATATGATTATTGGTTTCACTTTAGGTTTTTTCCCTGCTTATTAAGTCAGTTTCATCATTTGTATTTTGCTCAAAAATTGTTTCCTTCTTCTATGTTTTCAAATTTATTGCCATGAGTTGCACGTCACATTCTCTTATAAATTTTGTATTTGTTCTTTAGGTCAGTAACATCTGCACTTACGCTTCTAAGTCTCTCCAGAAAGTTTGTTCCATTTTTTAGGACAATCCAAAAAAAGATCCTCTACCACAAAATAAGAGAAATGGATTAAGTGGTCTGTAAGGATCTTCTGGACTCTAATAGTCTATGAGATAAACATTTGAAGAAAGACAATGTTGAGGAAGGATTAAACACGTATACTGCCTAGATTCCAATCCCAGATCTGTCACTCACTAGCAATGTAAACTTGGGGAATTTCTCTTACCTCTCTCTGCTAAGTTTTTCTCATTTGGGAAATAGAAGTAACAATAAAGGCTATCTCATGTATAAAACTGTTGTGAAAATTAAATGACATAATACTTATACTTGTGGAATTTAAATGATGTAATATCTAAAACATTGTCTGACACATAGTAAACCTTTCCTAAGTCTGTATTAGCTACTTTTATTTCTTTTGTGTGTTTCTATGGTTATATTGCCTTATACATTCTTCATATATTTGTTTGTTTTATTTTCCTTAATAATCCTTAACAGAAGATTTTATCAACCTTTTAAAACATTCTGTTTTCTGGTTTTTCTTCTTATTTCTACAATGTATCAGCTTCCCATTTTATTAATGTCAGGTTTTTCTTTATTAATTCCTTCTTTCTGTTTTATTTTCATTTATTTTGTTTGTTTTTGTCATGTTATCGTTATTAAATACTGAAACTCCACAAAAGAATATTTTAAACATATTCATGTCTATCTACCATACAGTGATTAAAAATAAAATACAGGGCTTTCCTGGTGGCACAGTGGTTGAGAGTCCGCCTGACGATGCAGGGGACGCGGGTTCGTGCCCCGGTCCGGGAAGATCCCACATGCCGCGGAGCGGCTGGGCCCGTGAGCCATGGCCGCTGAGCCTGCGCGTCTGGAGCCTGTGCTCCGCAACGGGAGAGGCCACAACAGTGAGAGGCCCGCGTACCAAAAAAAAATAATAAAATAAAATAAAATAAAATGCAATCACTCACAATCCAGCTAAAGAGACAATATTACTGATTCACTAAGAACTATTCTTGTTTATCTTCTAGTGAAACCACTAGGTGGCATTTTGGAGGGCTCTGGTCCTTTATGTCTCTGCACAGAAAGAATTCAAAGCAAAGTGATAGATAAGAAGTGATTTATTAGAATAGGACGCTTGTGAAGCTTACAAGCAGACAGGTAAGCATTGCGCTGCCCTGAGTACTTAGTGGGTTACATTTTTATAATCAAAGGAAAAGTGGGGAGGGGGAAAATACCACCTTCTTCCTCATTCTTGAGTAGATGTCACACTTCCATCATCATCTCCTCCTCCAGGTTGGGCAGGGGAGATTTCCTGTCCCTACATGGTCAAGCCAGGACTGTCATGGCATTACGGAAAAATTATTTCAGGTCTCAGTACAGTAAGGGTCTTTCACTTTGAAATGTCACCTTTCCGTAAATTATTGTTTTCTATGTGTGCAGAGAGCATGTCCTAGGAGTCATTAACTTACCGAGCTCACTGGGCAGGATGTGGGTCTCATGCCACCATTGTTTTATAATTTGGGGGCATGTCTCATGCTTCTGTTGCATGGTTTTGTTGCTAAGCAAGCCTGCTTGATTTTGTGGTTAAGCAAACCTGCTTTCTTGAGTGATCATTAACTTACACGGGAGATCCATACTTTTTCTTTATTTACAATTCCCTAGTGGGATTAACTATTTAATCACCTACTTTGTCCCTTAACTCTGTGCCTATCACTAGGGGGTGCTTATTCATAAGTTACATCTTTTTTTTTTTAGTTTTTTGTATGCTGAAAACTAATCTTTTGTTGGTTAAATGTGTGGCAAGTACCTTCACCTAGTTATGTCTTCTAAATATGTTATTTATTTTTACTTTCTTTATGATGTGTTGATTAATAGAAGGTCTTAATTTTAATATGAGCAGATTTAGCAATACTTTCTTTTCTGGTTTGAATTTTTTTAATGTGTATCTTAAGAATCTTTCCCAAATGTAAAATCATAAAGATATTCTCTATGTTTTCTTCTAAATGTTTTTAAAAGTTTTGCCTTCACATTTGTTTTGCTGTTAGGTTGGGATTAAATTTCTTTTTTTTCAAAATCGATACCCAATTGTCCCAGACCATTTCTTGCATAGGCACTCAATACCTCATGGATCTGCAATGCCAGTTCTGTCTAAATCAAATTCCACATATGCATGAGTCCTTTTCTTGGTTCTCTATTCTGTTTTATTGGTCCATTTGTATTTCTCTGCACTGATACCACACTGTCTTAATTACTTTATCTTTACAATAAATCTGTATCTTGTGAGCACATATTCCTCCTCCCCCCATTTTCTATATTTTCTTTTTGTCTTTATCTTTCAACAGGTTTATTATGATGTGTCTGTTTTTGAATCTCTTTGCATTTATCCTAGTTGGAATTCATTAAGTTTCTTGGGTGTGTAGATTAGTATTTTCATCAAATTCGAGAATGTTTAATCCATTATTTCGTTGTATATTTTTTCTTCTCCATTCTCTCACTCCTCTTCTGTTTGCACTCCAAGTGTGCATATGCTGGTGCCCTTAAGTATGCCTCACATTTTCTGAGTCTCTGTTTATTTTTCTTTATTTTTTTTCTCTCTGTTCTTTGGATTACAAAATCTCTATCAATCCGTCTTCAAATCACTGATTCTTCTGCTAATTTAAAGATACCATTGGGCTTCTCTAGTAAATTTTTCAGTTTGGTTATTTTACTTTCAACTTCAGAATTTCCATTTGGTTCTTTTTTGTAATTTCTATCTATTTATATCCTCTACTTGATGAGAAATTATCATCATATAACCCTTAACTTCTTTAATCATGACTTTCTTTGGTTCTTTGAATATATCTATAATAGCTGCTGCTAAGTCTTTGGTTGTTAAGCCCATTTTCTGGGCCTGCTCATAGGCAGTTTCTGTTGCCTCCCCCTCCCCAATCCCACCCTCGGCCCCCCACGTATGAGTCACAATTTCCTTTTCTTTATATTTCTCATAATTTTGTTGTTGTTGCTGAAAACTGGATGTTTGAGATGATAAAGCAGTTCTGGATACTAATGTCATCCTCCCCATCCAAGGCTTGTTGTTGTTTGTTTAGTGACTTGGCTGGATTATTTTGAGGATGTCTATTTCCTCCACAGCATATAGCCTCTGATGTCACACCCTGAAGAGCGCAGGCTTAGGAATACGGATAATCATCTTGGGTGTTTTTAGCAGGGCTCTTTTTGACTGTTTCCCTGATCTCTCTGTTCAGCTGTCTGCCTCTATATCATACCCAGCTCATAGGCTTACACTAATTGGTGGCTGATTGCTTTATTGTTTTTGACAATGCCCTAGGGCATAAATTCTTCCAGTCAATTAAATTCAGGCCTCTTCCTACAGGTGGTTTTGAGGCCAGTCTCTGGGTTTGTTCTGAGGACTCTTTATAGCTGTCTCTTTCCGTGATTCTGGTAAACTAGCTGGCCTACAGTTTACTTTGTTCCTTTCACGGAGCTTCCAGCTACCTCTTAATGGCTTACAATTTAAATCTCCATTGTTTTTGACCCTCAGCCTTGAAATGCCTCACATTATTTTTGATGCTATTGTGAATGGGATCACTTTCTTTTTCACATAATTCATTGTTAGTGTATGGAAATGCTACTTATTTTTGCATGTTAATTTTGCATCCTGGGTTTCCCTGGTGGCGCAGTGGTTAAGAATCCACCTGTCAATGCAGGGGACACGGGTTGAAGCCCTGGTCTGGGAAGATCCCACATGCTGCAGAGCAACTAAGCCTGTGTGCCACAACTACTGAGCCCGTGTGCCGCAACTACCAAAGCCCGTGCGCCTAGAGCCTGTGCTCCGCAACAAGAGAAGCCACCGCAACGAAGAGCAGCCCCTGCTTGCCACAACTAGAAAAAGCCCATGCGCAGCAACAAAGACCCAAAGCAGCCAAAAATAAATAAAAATAAAATAAATTTATAAAAAAAAATTTTTGCATCCTGCACCTTTACTGAATTTATTGATTAGATCTAACAGTTTTGTTTTGGTTTTTTTTGGTGGAGTCCTTAGGATTTTCTATATATAAAATCATGTCATCTGCAAATAGGGACAATTTTACTTCTTGCTTTCTAGTTCTGATACTTTTTATTTCTTTCTCTTGCTTGATTGCTCTGGCTAGGACTTCCAGTACTATGTTGAATAGGAGTGGTAAGAGTGGGCACACCCTTGTCTTGTTCCTGACCTAAGAGGAAAAGTTTTCAACATTTCACCATTGAGTATGATGTTAGCTGTGGACCTGCCATATATTGCCACCATGCTCTTTTTTCAATTAAAGTCAGTTCACTTGGGGAGAGTGCCACAGCCCCTAAGAACCACCCCTGCCAGTGAGAAAAATCTCAGCCACTGCTTCAGGACTTGGGTGGAGATAGTTGCCTGCTTTTCTTGGAATGATTCCCCTGCTTTATTAGCAGGCCACAGGGTAGAGCAGTAATCTCTGGTCTTCTTGGCTTGCCTCTCTTGCTGTGGAACTCCACCATAACACTACCCTATGAACACACTGGGTGAGGCTAATTGGGGTCCCAGTATTCTCATCCTGCCATGCCTCAGGTAGAGCCTCTGCTCAATGAGTGGGAACCAGGTGTAAGAAGGGAGACTTTGATATCTTGGCACACTTATCTCAAATTTAACCTCTGCAACGTGGAATTTAGAGAGATGAGAAATGCTGGCGGCATGTCCCTCCCAGTGAGATACGATAGCCATTGGCTGGGATCTGGGGGAAGATGGTACCTGTCTTACTGGCCAAACCTGCTTGGAATGGACAAAACCTGCTTGGTGTGGAGAAAAGGGAACCCTCTTGCACTGTTGGTGGGAATGTAAATTGATACAGCCACTATGGAGAACAGTATGGAGGTTCCTTAAAAACCTAAAAATAGAATAACTATATGACCCAGCAATCCCACTACTGGGCATTTACCCAGAGAAAACTGTAGTTTAAAAGGCACATGCATACCACTGATGAACACAGATACAAAAATCCTCAACAAAATACTAGCAAACAGAATCCAACAGCACATTAAAAGGATCATACACCATGATCAAGTGGGGTTTATCCCAGGAATGCAAGGATTCTTCAATATACACAAATCAATCGATGTGATACACCATATTAACAAATTGAAGGAGAAAAACCATATGATCATCTCAAGAGATGCAGAAAAAGCTTTTGACAAAATTCAACACCTATTTATGATAAAAACCCTCCAGAAAGTAGGCATAGAGGGAACTAACCTCAGCATAATAAAGGCCATATATGACAAACCCACAGCCAACATCGTCCTCAATGGTGAAAAACTGAAACCATTTCCACTAAGATCAGGAACAAGACAAGGTTGCCAACTCTCACTGCTGTTATTCAACATTGTATTGGAAGTTTTAGCCACAGCAGTCAGAGAAGAAAAAGAAATCCAAATTGGAAAAGAAGAAGTAAATCTGTCACTGTTTGCAGATGACATGATACTATACATAGAGAATCCTAAAGCCTCTACCAGAAAACTACTAGAGCTAATCAATGAATTTGGTAAAGTAGCAGGTTACAAAATTAATGCACAGAAATCTCTTGCATTCTGATACACTAATGATGAAAAATCTGAAAGAGAAATTATGGAAACACTCCCATTTACCACTGCAACAAAAAGAATAAAATACCTAGGAATAAACCTACCTAAGGAGACAAAAGACCTGTATGCAGAAAACTATAAGACACTGATGAAAAAAATTAAAGATGATACAAACAGATGGAGAGATATACCATGTTCTTGGATTGGAAGAATCAGCATGGTGAAAATGACTATACTACCTAAAGCAATCTCTACAAATTCAATGCAATCCCTATCAAACTACCACTGACATTTTTCACAGAACTAGAACAAAAAATTTCACAATTTGTATGGAAACATAAAAGACCCCGAATAGCCAAAGCAATCTTGAGAAAGAAAAATGGAGCTGGAGGAATCAGGCTCCCTGACTTCAGACCATACTACAAAGCTACAGTAATCAAGACAGTCTGGTACTGGCACAAAAACAGAAATATAGATCAATGGTACAGGATAGAATGCCCAGAGATAAACCCACACACATATGGTCACCTAATTTACTACAAAGTAGGCAAGAACATACAATGGAGAAAAGACAGCCTCTTCAATAAGTGGTGCTGGGAAAACTGGACAGCTACATGTAAAAGAATGAAATTAGAACACTACCTAACACCATACACAAAAATAAACTCAAAATGGATTAAAGACCTAAATGTAAGGCCAGACACTATCAAACTCTTAGAGGAAAACATAGGCAGAACACTCTATGTTCACATAAATCACAGCAAGATCCTTTTTGATCCACCTCCTAGAGAAATGGAAATAAACACAAAAATAAACAAATGGGACCTAATGAGACTTAAAAGCTTTTGCACAGCAAAGGAAACCATAAACAAGACGAAAAGACAACCCTCAGAATAGGAGAAAATATTTGCAAATGAAGAAACTGACAAAGGATTAATCTCCAAAATTTACAAGCAGCTCAATATCAAAAAAACAAACAACCCAATCCAAAAATGGGCAGAAGAGCTAAATAGACATTTTCCCAAAGAAGATATACAGATTATCAACAAACACATGAAAGAATGCTCAACATCATTAATCATTAGAGAAATGCAAATCAAAACTACAATGAGGTATCACCTCACACCAGTCAGAATGGCCATCATCAAAAAATCTAGAAACAATAAATGCTGGAGAGGGTGTAGAGAAGAGGGAACCCTCTTGCACTGTTGGTGGGAATGTAAATTGATACAGCCACTATGGAGAACAGTATGGAGGTTCCTTAAGAAACTAAAAATAGAACTACCATATGACCCAGCAATCCCACTACTGGGCATATACCCTGAGAGAACCATAATTCAAAAAGAGACATGGGGCTTCCCAGGTGGCGCAGTGGTTGAGAGTCCGCCTGCCGGTGCAGGGTGCGCGGTTCGTGCCCTGGTCCGGGAAGATCCCGCGTGCCGTGGAGCGGCTGGGCCCGTGGGCCCGTGGGCCGCGGCCGCTGAGCCTGTGCTCCGCAACGACAGTGAGAGGCCCGCGTACCGCAAAAAAAAAAAAAAAAAAAGAGACATGTACCACAATGTTCATTGCAACACTATTTACAATAGCCAGGACATGGAAGCAACCTAAGTGTCCATCAACAGATGAATGGGTAAAGAAGATTTGGCACATATATACAATGGAATATTATTCAGCCATAAAAAGAAACAAAATTGAGTTATTTGTAGTGAGGTGGATGGACCTAGAGTCTGTCATACAGAGTGAAGTAAGTCAGAAAGAGAAAAACAATACCGTATGCTAACACATAAATATGGAATCCAAAAAAAAAGAAGAAATGGTTATGAAGAACCTAGGGTCAGGACGGGAATAAAGATGCAGACCTACTAGAGAACGGACTTGAGGACATGGGGAGAGGGAAGGGTAAGCTGGGACAAAGTGAGAGAGTAGCATGGACCTATATATACTACCAAATGTAAAAGAGATAGCTAGTGGGAAGCAGCTGCATAGCACAGGGAGATCAGCTCGGTGCTTTGTGACCACCTAGAGGGGTGGGATAGGGAGTGTGGGAGGGAGGGAGACACAAGAGGGAAGAGATATGGGGATATATGTATATGTATAGCTGATTCACTTTATTATAAAGCAGAAACTAACACACCATTGTAAAGCAATTATACTCCAGTAAAGATGTTTAAAAAAATGTATTACAAGAAAAATAAGTCTGTTTAAGTAGGTTTTACAGGTACATGATTAAAAGCATTAAAAATGTATTACAAGAAAAATAAGTCAGGTTCTGTGTTAGTTATCTAAAACTGTGTTAATGAATTACCGTGAACTTAGAAGCTTAAAACAACACACATTTATTATATCATTTTCTGTGTGTCAGGAATATGAGCATGGCTCACCTGAGTCCTGGGTGTGGCTCATCTGAGGCTCCTCTGGGAAAGGATGCCAAGCTAACGTCACTGTTGCAGGATTTGTTCCTTGTGCTTGTGGGTTACCAGCCAGAGGTATCCTCAGTTCCTTGGCATATGACCTCTCTGAATGGCTGTTTACTTCATAAAATCCAGCAAGTGTGAAGTTCAGTAGAGTCTGCTAGCAAGATGGAAATTACAGTCCTATTTAACATAATCACAGAAGTGACATCCATCGCTTTTGTTGTATTCTATTGTCTAGAAACAAGTTGCAGATCCTGTCCACACTCGAAGGGGAACGGATTACACATGGGCATGAATGTTAGGAGGCAGAGATGATTTGGGACCATTTTAGAACCTGTCAGTCACTGCCTCCCACTCCAGATCCCCAGTCCCTATCTTCAGGGGACAGCTCCTGTTACCTATTCCCTGTGAACTCATCCAGATATTCTATGCACCTGTGTGAAGTCACCCCCGCCCCCTCCAAAAAACAATCAAAAATTATAATGTTGTATTCACAGTGCTCAGCACCCAGATTTTTTCATTTAACAATGTATGTCTTGAAATCTAGTTCATATTAGTACCTACAGATCTGCTTCGTTCTTTTTTATAACTGCATACTCTTCCATTGTTTGGATATCCTATCATTTATTTAACCAATTCCCTCTTTCATGGATATTTAGGTAGTTTCAAATCTTTTGCTATTACAAACAATGCTGGAGGATACATATTCCTGACCAAATAGTATATGCATTTAATATTTTGAGTTATTGCTAAACGGCCTTCCTGAAGAGTTGAACCAATTTACACACCTATCAGCAATGAATTACAGCACCTATTTTCATTCACAGTTTATGTTCTAGAAATACTGATCTATTTTATATTTTCCCATGCTTTCTCAAGCCTTTTTTCTTTGCCTCACGCTGTACTTTTTCTTTGCTTGTAACATTTTCCTTCTGTTCGCTTTCTTTGAAAACTCCTACACATTCTTCAAGTTCTCTGCTCACATGTTACCTTTCCATGAAACAGCACTTTGCCAAGGACCCTATATACTTAATGACCTTGTGCATGGCTCTATTAAGGTATGCAATTATCTTTATTTACAATATTATAATTATAATAGATAATTCCTCTCCTCCTCCACTAGAGGGCAGGGACAATTCCTTTTTTTGTTTTTTCCCCTAGTACACAGCACCACACCTAGCTTACAATAACCACCCAAGTATTCATTGAGTTAATTAAGATGAACGTGAATCCACAATGTATTCCAGATCCTTTCCCGGGGATTATTGCATCGATGACACTAAATCAGCCTCCTTTAAGTTGTACAATTTGGGGGTTAAAAATATCTCTGGGCCAACCCGTCCTTTCAATAACAATGCAATAACCTCCTCCAATAACTACAGGAACTTGTAAAGAACCAGAGAACACGAGCAACTGGTAAATAAGCTCAGGTCACTGGCTTTTTCCTCTAAAATCAACCGTGGAGAAAATGTAAAGTAAGAGGGAAGCATAGAATCCAGGAATGAACCACCATAATCACTACCTCTGTGAGAAACCCTTAGGGAAACTAAAAAGTCTGTCTTGAATTAGAGTGTGTGGGAAGCGGGGGAAGAAGATGGGTACTGAGGAGAGAAAGAGAGACTGGGGGCTACACTATGGTGGAGGGTAGCAGTGAGAAGGTAGGTGAAGAAAAGCTTCTTAAAGTTCTGCTCTTTCCTTCTGCAGAGTTGCTTTGAGACAGACAGTCACTGCCTGCCCCTTCATGGTAAAACTAGTGGCAGCATCCTAGACCACTGGGGATGGTATCCATGGGGGTTGTTTCCATGCACGGCATGTCATGATTTTATCTGCTGTGTTCTCTTATCCACCCTACCAATGCTGCACACCAGTTTACCTCCAAATTCCCTGCCCGTATTCCTTCAAATTATTTCTTTTTCTGCTTAAATCAGTGGTTAGTTTCTGTTTCTTGTAACTATTAATCCTGACCATCAGTGGAAACAAGCCTGGAGGAAGGGAAAGGGTTAGAGGTTCTTATAATAAACCAGATGAAAAATAAATAAATAAATAAACCAGATGAGAGGCAATGATGGTGTGGGCAAGAATGTTGGCGGTATAAGAGGTTATTGGATTGGAGATATATTTTGGACATTAAGTAGACCAGACTTTCTAAAGGATTGGATGAGGAAGGGGAGGAAAATAAAGTAATCAGGGATGACTCTGAGGTTTTTGTCCAGCGGAACTGTGTGAATGGTAGTGCCATTAATTGAAATGGGAAAGATTGAGGGAGAAGAGAAGATTTTTTTTAAAGGTAGGAATTAGAAGTCCTGTTCTGGTCATGTTATACTTGAGATCCCTATTAGGCATCCAAGTGGAGATAATATATGAGTCTAGGATTCAGGACAGAGTCATGTCTGGAGATAATAAACTGATGGGATCAGCAGCATATAGAGAGTATTTAAAGTCATGGGACTGAATGAGATCATTAGGGAAACAGAGTATCTAAAGAAGAGGACCAAGAAATGAAGCCTGAGGCAACTGATCTTTAGAGATTGGGAAGAGAAGGAGGATCCAGTAAAGGAAATTAAGAAGCAGCCAATGAAGTACAAAGAAACTAGGAGAATGTGGAGTCTCTGATGTCAGATGAAAGCATTGTTTCAAAACTAAGGAGGGGTTAGTGTGTCCCATGTTGCTGAGAGTTCAATAAGATGAGAACAGAAAATTTAATATGAAATTTGAAAATATGGAAGTAACTGGTGAACTTGGCAAAAGCATTTTCAGTACAGTCGTGCAGAGGAAAGCCTAGGATTTACTTCTTTTTTCCCTCCTCCAATTTTCTACTTCTATTTGCCTGGAACATAGATAAAATGTCTGGAGTACAGTAGCCATATTGGGTCATGAGGTAATATTGAGGCTGGAAGTTTTACGCTAAGGATGGCAGAGCAGGAAGACAGAGGAGCTTGGGTCCCTAGGGACAATAAGAACCCATAATATCTACCTCTGAGCTTCCTTTATATAAAAGAAAACAAACCCTGCCTTATATATACTACTCTATTCTGGATTTTGTGTTATATGTGACTAAACGTAATTCACACTGACATTGACATAGGAGAGCAGAGAAAATAGGCAGTGTCATGGTAGAAACAAATTTTTTTTTTCTCCAAAGATGGGAGATACTGTAACCTATCTGTAGGCTATAGAGGAAGAAATTGATGGCGCAGGAGAGGGGGTATAACTAGAAGAGCAGAGCCCATGAGTAAGGAAAAGGGATTGGAGTCTTGTACACAAATGAGGGGATTGGCCTTAGATGGTAGTGAGAATAGTTCATCCATTGTAACAGGAAAGAAGGCAGAGAGGTATAGGCCCAGGTAGTTCGGTAGCTTGGTGAAGAAGACGAAGTAGTTTTTAGTTAGATTTTCCTATTTTCTCAGTAAAATATGAAATGAGTCATAAACTTAATTCTAGTTCATCTCTAAAATGTGGATAATTAGGTGCAAGAACTCTAGAGCAGGGACTCCTGGATGTGAACTTAATTTTCCTGTGCTTTATTTTCCTTAACTGTAAAACAAGGATAATAATGCCTGCTTTTTAGGGATGTTGTGAGGATTAAGTGAGTTAAAACACTAGAAGTGCTTAAGACAGGGTCAAGCACAGAGTAAGCGTGACAAAGGCACATGTAAATATTATCATTAGAAATAAAGGTATTGGGGGCTTCCCTGGTGGTGCAGTGGTTAAGAATCCATCTGCCAATGCAGGGGACATGGGTCTGATCCCTGGTCAGGGAAGATCCCACATGCCATGGAGCAACTAAGCCCGTGCACCACAACTACTGAGCCTGTGCTCTACAGCCCATGAGCCACAACTACGGAGCCTGCGTGCCCCAACTACTGAAGCCCGCGCGCCTAGAGCCCATGCTCCACAAGAGAAGCCACCACAATGAGAAGCACGTGCACCACAATGAAAAGTAGCCCCCGCTCTCCGCAACTAGAGAAAGCCTGCGCACAGCAACAAAGGTCCAACGCAGCCAAAAATAAATAAATTTAAAAAAGAAAGAAAATAATAATTATTATTATTATAAATGCTACATGACTGCTCATAACTGCTATTTTCTCAGGCCCCTTCTGAAGGTTTTTTCATGAACACAAACCACACTTGCAACCCATATGTCTTGCAACCCAGTTGGCAGCTGTAGTCAGAGATCACAGATTTGGTCAATAGTTTTCTAATTCCTTCCTGAGTTCTTTTTTAATTCCCTGGCACTGTTTGTTACAATCTGTTGCAAAAGGTACTTCTAGTCTGTACCTCTTAATATGATTCTGTTGCATCTTTATTCTCTTTTCTTTGCTTGCCTTTCTCTTTTTGAAAGGTATTTCTCCCCTGCAATAACAACATCTTTGACTCAGCTATAAAAGAGATTTTCTTCCTTTCTAAGCAAATGCTTACTTGTCTCTCTGAATGTTCTCTTCCACCATAATTTTAGTGGTTCCCAGATTCTTTGGTGTTATTTACCTTTAAAACTCTATCAGTTTTTCCCCAACTAAAGGTTTCATTTAACAAGTAAAATGAGTTTTGGTCTCAATATAAGGAAAACTTTTTTTTCCGCTTCAAGTTGATGTAACTTTCATTTTTCAGTTTGATTGGGAAATGGCATATTTATTTTATTTTATTTTTTTAATTGAGGTAAGTTTCATATGTACAACATTATAATTTTATTTCTGAATACACAACAGTGTGCCTTCCACCAAAAGTCTAGTTTCTATCCATCACCATACAGTTGACCCCATTTACTTATTTCACCCTCCCTCTCAACCCCCTTCCCAACTAGTAACCACCAATCCGTTCTCTGTGTCTATGTGGGGTTTTTTGAGGTTTTTGGTTGGTTTGTTTGTTTGTTTGGGTTTGTTTGGCCATGCCATGTGGCATGTGGGATCTTAGTTCCTGGACCAGGGATTGAACCCTCACCACTTACAGTGGAAGGGTGGAGTCTTAACCACTAGACTGCCAGGGAAGTCCCCTTGTTTTGTTTTGTTTGTTCATTTACTTATTTTTTATATTCCACATGAGTGAAATCATACAATAGTTGTCTTTCTCCATCTGACTTATTTCACTTAGCATAATACCCTCAAGGTCCATCCATGTTGTCGCAGATGGCAAGATACCATCTTTATGGCTGAATGGTATATATATACCACATCTTTATCCATTCATCTGTTGATAAGAACATAGGTTGTTTCCATATCTTGGCTACTGTAAATATGCTGCAATGAACATAGAGGTACGTATATCTTTTCAAATTAGTGCTTTTGTTTTCTTTGAATACCCAGAAGTGGAACACCTGAATCGTATAGCAGATCTATTCTTAATTTTTTGAGGAATCTCTATACTATTTTCCACAGTGGCTGCACCAACTTACATTCCCACCAACAGTGTATGGGGTTCCCTTTGCTCCACATCCTCTCCAACACTTGTTATTGCTTGTCTTTTTGATAATAGCCATCCTGACAGGTGTGAGGTGATATCTCATTGTGGTTTTGATTTGTATTTCCCTAATAATCAGTGACGTTGAACTTATTTTCATTTGCCTGTTGGCCATCTGTATGTCTTCTTTGGAAAATGTCTATTCATAGCCTCCGCCCATTTTTCAATCAGTTTTTTTGTTTTTGTTGAGTTGCATGTGTTCTTTATATACTTTGAGTATTAACCCATTATCAGATATATGATTTGCAAAAGTCTTCTCCCATTCAGTAGGCTGTCTTTGTTTTGTTGATGATTTCCTTTGCTAGGCAGATGTTTTTAGTTTGATGTTGTCCCATTTGTTTATTCTATTATTATTATTTTTTGGCCGCGCCACGCTGCTTGTGGGATCTTAGTTCCCTGACGAGGGATCGAACCTGGGTCCTTGGCAGTGAAAGCATGGAGTGCTAACCACTGGACAACCAGGGAATTCCTACCCATTTGTTTATTTTTGACTTTGTTCCCCCTGCCTAAGAAAACATATCCAAAAAGATTACTAAGACCAATGTTAAAGAGCATATTGCCTATGTTTTCTTCCAGGAGTTTTATGATTTCAGGTCTTACATTCAAGTTGTTAATCCATTTTGATTTAATTTTTGTGTATGGTGTAAGATGGTGGTCTAGTTTCATTCTTTTTCATGTGACTGTGCAGTTTTCCCAACACCTTATTGAAGATATTTTCTGTTCCCCCATTGTACGTTCTTGACTCCTTTGTCATAAATTAGTTGTTCATATATGTTTGGGTTTTTGTCTGGGCTCCCAGTTCTGTTCCGTTGATCTGTATGTCTGATTTTCTGCCAATACCATGTTGGGTTTTTTTGTTTGTTTTTTTTTTAAATTAATTAATTAATTTATTTATTTTTGGTTGCATTGGGTCTTCGTTGCTCTGCATGGACTTTCTCTAGTGGCCAGCAGTAGCTGCTCTTTGTTGCAGTGTGCAGGCTTCTCATTGCAGTGGCTTCTCTTGTTGCAGAGCACAGGCTCTAGGCACACGGGCTTCAGTAATTGTGGCATGCGGGCTCAGTAGTTGTGGCGCACGGGCTTAGTTGCTCTGCAGCACGTGGGATCTTCCCGGACCAGGGCTCAAACCTGTGTCCCCTGCATTGGCAGGCAGATTCTTAACCACTGTGCCACCATGGAGGTCCCTACCGTGCTGTTTTGATTACTCTAGCTTTGTAGTATAATTTGAAATCAGGGAGTGTGATACCTCAGCTTTGTTCTTTTTTCTCAGGATTGCCTTTGCTGTTTGAGGGGTTTTTTTTTTGGTGGTTCCATATAAATTTTAGAATTTTTTGTTCTATTTCTGTGAAAAATGTCATTGGGATTTTGAAAGGAATTGCATTGAATCTGTAGATTGCTTTAGGTAATATGAACATTTAAAAATTGTTCTTCAATTCATAAGCACAAAATATGGTTCCATTTCTTTGTGTCTTTTTTTTTTTTTTTTTTGCGGTACATGGGCCTCTCACTGCCGTGGCCTCTCCTGTTGCGGAGCACAGGCTCTGGATGCGCAGGCTCAGCGGCCATGGCTCACGGGCCCAGCCGCTCCACGGCATGTGGGATCTTCCCAGACCGGGACACGAACCTGTGTCCCCTGCATCAGCAGGTGGACTCTCAACCACTGCGCCACCAGGGAAGCCTTCTTTGTGTCTTTTTCAATTTCTTTCAACAATGTCTTATAGTTTTCAGTGTACAGGGTTTTCACCTCCTTGGTTAAATTTATTCCTATGAATATGGATAACCAACAAGGACCTACTGTATAGCAAAATAAAATAAAATAAAAATTAAAAAAAAATATTCCTATGTATATCATTCTTTTTGTTGCAATTGTAAATGTGATTGTTTTCTTAATTTCTCTTTCTGATAGTTCATTGTTAGTATATAGAAATGGAACTGATTTTTGTATACTGATTTTGTACCATGCAACTTTAGTGTATTCATTTATTATCTCTAATAATTTTTTAGTGGAATCTTTAGGGGTTTCTATATATAAAATCATGTCATCTGCAAATAGTGACAGTTTTATTTCTTCCTTTCCAATTTGGATGCTTTTTATTTCTCTTTCTTGTATAAGTGCTCTGGCTAGGACTCCCAATGCTATGTTGAATAAAAATAATGAGAGTGGGGACTTCCCCGGTGGCTCAGTGGTTGGAAGTCTGCCTGCCAATGCAGGGGACACAGGTTCGAGCCCTGGTCTGGGAAGATCCCACATGCCGTGAAGCAACTAAGCCTGTGCACCACAATTACTGAGCCCGCATTCTACAGCCCGTGAGCCACAACTACTGAGCCCACGTGTGCTACAACTACTGAAGCTTGCGCGCCTAGAGCCCGTGCTCCGCAACAAGAGAAGCCACCGCAATGAGAAGCCCGTGCACTGCAATGAAGAGTAGCCCCCGCTCGCCACAACTGGAGAAAGCCTGGGCACAGCAACGAAGACCCAAAGCAGCCAAAAATAAATAAATAAATTTATTTTTTTACAAAATGATGAGAGTGGGTATCCTTGTCTTGTTCCTGATCTTAGAGAGAGAGCTTTCAGTTTTTCACCACTGAGTACGGTATTAGCTGTGGGCTTGTCATAAATGGCCTTTATTTTGTTGAGGTATGTTCCCTCTGTATCCAATTTGTTGAGGGTTTTTATCGTAAGTGGACGTTGAATCTTGTCAAATGCTTTTTCTACATCTATTGAGATGATCATATGATTTTTATCCTTCATTTTATTAATGTGGTGTATCACGTTGATTGACTTGCAAATGTTGAACCATCCTTGCATAACTGGAATATATCTCACTTGATCATGGTGCATGGTCATTTAAATGTATTATTGTATTTAGTTTGCTAATATTTTGTTGAGAATGTTTGCATCTATATTCATCAGTGATATTGGCCTGTAATTTTCTTTTTTGTGTTGCCCTTGTCTGGTTTTGGTATCAGTATAATGGCCTTGTAAAATGAGTTAGGAAGCATTGCCTCCTCTTCGATTTTTTGGAATAGTTTGAGGATTGGTATTAAATCTCCTTTGAATGTTTGGTAGAATTCACCAGAGAAGCCACCCTGTCCTAGACTTTTGTTTTTTGGGAGGTTTTTTATTACTGTTTCAATTTCCTTGCTAGAGATCAGTCTATTCAGATTTTCTATTTCTTCATGATTCAGTCTTTGTTGTATGATTCAAAGGATTTATTTTTTAGGTTGTCTAATTTGTTGTTGTATAGCTGTTCATAGTATTTCCTTATAATCTTTTGTATTTCTGTGGTTTCTGTTGTAATTTCTCTTTCATTTCTGATTTTGTCTGAGCCTTCTCTATTTTTTTATCTTTTCAAAGAGCAAGCTCTTACTTTCATTGATCTTTTCTGATATCTTTTTAGTCTTTATTTCATTTAATTGCGTTCTGATTTTTATTATTTCCTTCTTTGGCCTTCATTTGTTCTTTTCTAGCTCCTTTAGGTGTAAGGTTAGATTGTTTGAGATTTTTCATGTTTCTTGAGGTAGGCTTGTACTGCCACACACTTTTCTTTTAGTACTGCTTTTGCTGCATCCCATAGATTTTGGTATGTCATATTTTAATTTGTCTTCATATATATATATATATATATTTTTTTTTTTGTGGTACGCGGGCCTCTCACTGTTGTGGCCTCTCCCGTTGTGGAGCACAGGCTCTGGATGCGCAGGCTCAGCGGCCATGGCTCATGGGCCCAGCCGCTCCACGGCATGTGGGATCTTCCCAGACCAGGGCACGAACCCGTGTCCCCTGCATCGGCAGGCGGACTCTCAACCACTGCGCTACCAGGGAAGCCCTGTCTTCATATATTTTTTAAATTTCTCCTTTGATTTCTTCATTGACCCAATAGTTTTTCAGTAGCATGTTGTTCAGTCTCCAAATATTTGTGATTTTTCCAGATTTCTTCTTGTAACTCATTTCTAGTTTCATACTGTTGTGTAGGGAAAAGACGTTTGATGTGATTTCAGTCTTCTTAAATTTACTGAGAGTTGCTTTGTATCCCAACATCTAGTCTATCCTTGAGAATGTTCTATGTGCACTTGAGAAGAATGTGTATTCTACTGCTTTTGAATGGGGTCTTCTGTGTAAATCTATTAAGTCCATATGATTTCAGATTGATATTTTCTTGTTGAATTTCTGTCTGGATAATCTATCCATTGATGTAGTGGGATGTTAAAGTCCCCAACTATTATTGTGCTACTGTCAATTTCTCCTTATAGGTCTATTAATAATTGCTTCATATATTTTGGTGCTTCTATGTTAGGTTCATATATATTAATAAATGTTATATCTTCTTGATGGATTGTCCTCCTTGTCATTATATAATGTCCATCTTTATCTCTTGTTTCCTTTTTTCCTTGAAGTCTATTTTGCCTGATATGAGTATTAATTATATCCACTTTCTTTTGGCTGCCATTTGCTTGGAGTATCATCTTCCATCCCTTCACTTTGAGCCTGTTTGTCTTTAGAGCTGAGCTGAGTCTCCTGGAGGCAGCATAGAGTTGGGTCTTGATTTTTAATCCATCCAGCCACTCTTTGTCCTTTAATTAGTGAATTCAATCCATTTGCATTTAAGGTAAGTATTGACAGATGAGGACTTAGTCCTGCCATTTTATCTTTTGTTTTCTGGTTCCTCTTTATCTCCATTGTTTCTTTTTCCTTGCGTTTCTGTCATTTTGGTTTGGTAGTTTTCCATGATGTTTTTCTGTTTCCTCTTTTTCATGTTTCATGTCTCTGTTCCAAATTTTTTTTGTGGTTACCATGAGATTTGTATAAAACATCTCATAGATAAAATAGTCCTTTTTAGGACTATAGTTTCTTTTTCTGCTGAGAGCATCCTGTCTTCATTTGCCTATACAGATTTTGTCCTATTCCTCTTCCCTTTCATGTTTTTATTGTCATAAATTGTCCTTTTTTATGTTGTGAGTTCATTACCAAATTGAAGTAGCTATAGTTACTTTTAATACTTTTTCCGCTTTAACCTTTATCCTATAATTGTTTAACAATTTATAATCTATTCTGATATAGAGTTCTAATTTTCTTATACTATTTGTCACCTTACTCAAAGTTTTGCGTACTTTTGCCTTCTTGTTTCAGGTATAAGAGCTCCTTTCAACATTTCTTGTAAATAGGTTTAGTGGTAATGAAATCCCTCAACTTTTGTTTTGTTTGTCTGGGAAAGACTTCATTTCTCCTTCATATCTGAATGATAACTTTTCTGGTTAGCGTATTTTTGGCTGACAGTTTTTATCTTTCTGTATCTTGAGTATGTCATTTTGCTCTCTTCTGGCCTGTAGAGTTTTTGTTGAGAAATATGCTGATAGCCTATTGGTTACTGTCTTTTTTCCCCTCAATGACTTTAAAATTCTTTCTTTGTCACTGACTTTTGACAGTTTTAATATAATGTGTTTTGGAAAAGGTCTTTTTTCATTGATATAATTAGGTGTAGTATTAGCTTCATGAACATATATATCCAGTTCCTTCCCCAGATTTGGAAAATTCTCAGCTATTATTTCTTTAAATAAGTTTTTTGCTCCCTTCTTCCCCCCTTCTCCTTCTGGGGTACCCATTATCCTTATGTTGCTTTTCCTAAGGTAGTTAGATTGTTCTCATAGAATTTCTTCATTAAAAAACAAAAGAAAACACAAAACTTAGTTCTATCTCCTCTTCTACATGAATCATTTCTAGATTTCTGTCTTTGAGCTTGTGAATTTTTCTTCCATATGGTCTTCTCTATTTCCAGTGCTTTCTAATGCATTCTTCATCTCATTTATTGAGTTCTTCAGCTCCAGATTTCCTACTTAGTTCTTTTTTAGAGTTTCAATCTCTTTGCTAAAATATTCCTTCTGTTCATTGATTATATTTTATTTTATTTATTTGTTTTTTTGGCCACACCACCTGGCATGTGGGATCTTAGTTCTGTGACCAGGGATTGAACCCATGTTCCCTGCATTGGAAGGTGGAGTCTTAACCACTGGACCACCAGGGAAGCCCCTGTTCGTTGATTTTATTCCTGAGCTCATTGAGCTGCCTTTTTGTGTTTTCTTGATGAATTTCTTCATGACAGCTATTTTTGAATTCTCTAATAGATTAAAATCTTCTGTGACTTTAAGTTTGATTTGTCATTTTCTTTTTTTTTTTTTTTTTAACATCTTTATTGGAGTATAATTGCTTTACAATGGTATGTTAGTTTCAGCTTCACAACAAAATGAATCAGTTATATATATACATATGTTCCCATATCTCTTCCCGCTTGCGTCTCCCTCCCTCCCACCCTCCCTATCCCACCTCTCCAGGCGGTCACAAAGCACCGAGCTGATCTCCCTGTGCTATGCGGCTGCTTCCCACTAGCTATCTACCTTACGTTTGGTAGTGTATATATGTCCATGCCTCTTTATCACTTTGTCACCGTTTACACTTCCCCCTCCCCATAGCCTCAAGTCCATTCTCTAGTAAGTCTGTGTCTTTATTCCTGTTTCACCCCTAGGTTTTTCATGACATTTTTTTTTTAAAATTCCATATATATGTGTTAGCATACGGTATTTGTCTCTCTCTTTCTGACTTACTTCACTCTGTATGACAGACTCTAGGTCTATCCACCTCATTACAAATAGCTCAATTTCGTCTCTTTTTATGGCTGAGTAATATTCCATTGTATATATGTGCCACATCTTCTTTATCCATTCATCCGATGATGGACACTTAGGTTGTTTCCATCTCTGGGCTATTGTAAATAGAGCTGCAATGAACATTTTGGTACATGACTCTTTTTGAATTATGGTTTTCTCAGGGTATATGCCCAGTAGTGGGATTGCTGGGTCATATGGTAGTTCTATTTGTAGCTTTTTAAGGAAGCTCCATACTGTTCTCCACAGTGGCTGTATCAATTTACATTCCCACCAACAGTGTAAGAGGGTTCCCTTTTCTCCACACCCTCTCCAGCATTTATTGTTTCTAGATTTTTTGATGATAGCCATTCTGACTGGTGTGAGATGATATCTCATTGTAGTTTTGATTTGCATTTCTCTCATGATTAGTGATGTTGAGCATTCTCTCATGTGTTTGTTGGCACTCTGTATATCTTCTTTGGAGAAATGTCTATTTAGGTCTTCTGCCCATTTTTGGATTGGGTTGTTTGTTTTTTTGTTATTAAGCTGCATGAGCTGCTTATAAATTTTGGAGATCAATCCTTTGTCAGTTGCTTCATTTGCAAATATTTTCTCCCATTCTGAGGGTTGTCTTTTGGTCTTCTTTATGGTTTCCTTTGCTGCGCAAAAGCTTTTAAGTTTCATTAGGTCCCATTTGTTTACTCTTGTTTTTATTTCCATTACTCTAGGAGGTGGGTCAGAAAGAATCTTGCTGTGATTTATGTCATAGAGTGTTCTGCCTATGTTTTCCTCTAAGAGTTTGATAGTTTCTGGCCTTACATTTAGGTCTTTAATCCATTTTGAGCTTATTTTTGTGTATGGTGTTAGGGAGTGATCTAACTTCATACTTTTACATGTAGCTGTCCAGTTTTCCCAGCACCACTTATTGAATAGGCTGTCCTTTCTCCACGGTACATTTCTGCCTCCTTTGTCAAAGATAAGGTGACCATATGTGCGTGGGTTTATCTCTGGGCTTTCTATCATGTTCCATTGATCTATCTTTCTGTTTTTGTGCCAGTACCATACCGTTTTGATAACTGTAGCTTTGTAGTATAGTCTGAAGTCTGGGAGCCTGATTCCTCCAGTTCCTTCTTTCGTTCTCAAGATTGCTTTGGCTATTCGGGGTCTTTTGTGTTTCCATACAAATTGCAAAATTTTTTGTTCTAGTTCTGTGAAAAATGCCAGTGGTAGTTTGATAGGGATTGCATTGAATCTATAGATTGCTTTCGGTAGTAGAGTCATTTTCACAATGTTGATTCTTCCAATCCAAGAACATGGTATATCTCTCCATCTATTTGTATCATCTTTAATTTCTTTCATCAGTGTCTTATAATTTTCTGCATACAGATCTTTTGTCTCCTTAGGTAGGTTTATTCCTAGATATTTTATTCTTTTTGTTGCAATGGTAAATGGGAGTGTTTTCTTGATTTCACTTTCAGATTTTTCATCATTAGTATATAGGAATGCCAGAGATTTCTGTGCATTAATTTTGTATCCTGCCACTTTACCAAATTCATTGATTAGCTCTAGTAGTTTTCTGGTAGCATCTTTAGGGTTCTCTATGTATAGGATCATGTCATCTGCAAACAGTGACAGCTTTACTTCTTCTTTTCCGATTTGGATTCCTTTTATTTCCTTTTCTTCTCTGATTGCTGTGGCTAAAACTTCCAAAACTATGTTGAATAAGAGTGGTGAGAGTGGGCAACCTTGTCTTGTTCCTGATCTTAGTGGAAATGCTTTCAGTTTTTCGCCATTGAGGATGATGTTTGCTGTGGGCTTGTCATATATGGCCTTTATTATGTTGAGGAAAGTTCCCTCTATGCCTACTTTCTGCAGGGTTTTTATCATAAATCGGTGTTGAATTTTGTCAAAAGCTTTCTCTGCATCTATTGAGATGATCATATGGTTTTTCTCCTTCAATTTGTTAATATGGTGTATCACATTGATAGATTTGCGTATATTGAAGAATCCTTGCATTCCTGGAATAAACCCCACTTGATCATGGTGTATGATCCTTTTAATGTGCTGTTGGATTCTATTTGCTAGTATTTTGTGGAGGATTTTTGCATCTATGTTCATCAGTGATATTGGCCTGTAGTTTTCTTTCTTTGTGACATCCTTGTCTGGTTTTGGTATCAAGGTGATGGTGGCCTCGTAGAAGGAGTTTGGGAGTGTTCCTCCCTCTGCTATATTTTGGAAGAGTTTGAGAAGGATAGGTGTTAGCTCTTCTCTAAATGTTTGATAGAATTCGCCTGTGAAGCCATCTGGTCCTGGGCTTTTCTTTGTTGGAAGATTTTTAATCACAGTTTCAATTTCAGTGCTTGTGATTGGTCTGTTCATATTTTCTATTTCTTCCTGATTCAGTCTTGGCAGGTTGTGCATTTCTAAGAATTTGTCCATTTCTTCCAGATTGTCCATTTTATTGGCATAGAGTTGCTTGTAGTAATCTCTCATGATCTCTTTTATTTCTGCAGTGTCAGTTGTTACCTCTCCTTTTTCATTTCTAATTCTATTGATTTGAGTCTTCTCCCTTTTTTTCTTGATGAGTCTGGCTAGTGGTTTATCTATTTTGTTTATCTTCTCAAAGAACCAGCTTTTAGTTTTATTGATCTTTGTTATTGTTTCCTTCATTTCTTTTTCATTTATTTCTGATCTGATTTTTATGATTTCTTTCCTTCTGCTAGCTTTGGGGTTTTTTTGTTCTTCTTTCTCTAATTGCTTGAGGTGCAAGGTTAGGTTGTTTATTCGAGATGTTTCCTGCTTCTTAAGGTGGGCTTGTATTGCTATAAACTTCCCCCTTAGAACTGCTTTTGCTGCATCCCACAGGTTTTGGGTCGTTGTGTCTCCATTGTCATTTGTTTCTAGGTATTTTTTGATTTCCTCTTTGATTTCTTCAGTGATCACTTCATTATTAAGTAGTGTATTGTTTAGCCTCCATGTGTTTGTATTTTTTACAGATCTTTTCCTGTAATTGATATCTAGTCTCATGGCGTTGTGGTCAGAAAAGATACTTGATACAATTTCAATTTTCTTAAATTTACCAAGGCTTGATTTGTGACCCAAGATATGATCTATCCTGGAGAATGTTCCATGAGCACTTGAAAAAAATGTGTATTCTGTTGTTTTTGGATGGAATGTCCTATAAATATCAATTAATTCCATCTCGTTTAATGTATCATTTAAAGCTTGTGTTTCCTTATTTATTTTCATTTTGGATGATCTGTCCATTGGTGAAAGTGGGGTGTTAAAGTCCCCTACTATGAATGTGTTACTGTCGATTTCCCCTTTTATGGTTGTCAGTATTTGCCTTATGTATTGAGGTGCACCTATGTTGGGTGCATAAATATTTACAATTGTTATATCTTCCTCTTGGATCAATCCCTTGATCATTATGTAGTGTCCTTCTTTGTCTCTTCTAATAGTCTTTGTTTTAAAGTCTATTTTGTCTGATATGAGAATTGCTACTCCAGCTTTCTTTTGGTTTCCATTTGCATGAAATACCTTTTTCCATCCCCTTACTTTCAGTCTGTATGTGTCTCTAGGTCTGAAGTGGGTCTCTTGTAGACAGCAAATATATGGGTCTTGTTTTTGTATCCATTCAGCCAATCTGTGTCTTTTGGTGGGAGCATTTAGTCCATTTACATTTAAGGTAATTATCGATATGTGTGTTCCTATTCCCATTTTCTTAATTGTTTTGGGTTCGTTATTGTAGGTCCTTTCCTTCTTTTGTGTTTCTTGCCTAGAGAAGTTCCTTTAGCAGTTGTTGTAGAGCTGGTTTGGTGGTGCTGAACTCTCTCAGCTTTTGCTTGTCTGTAAAGGTTTTAATTTCTCCATCAAATCTGAATGAGATCCTTGCTGGGTAGAGTAATCTTGGTTGCAGGTTTTTCTCCTTCAACACTTTCAATATGTCCTGCCACTCCCTTCTGGCTTGCAGAGTTTCTGCTGAAAGATCAGCTGTTAACCTTATGGGGATTCCCTTGTGTGTTATTTGTTGTTTTTCCCTTGCTGCTTTTAATATGTTTTCTTTGTATTTAATTTTTGACAATTTGATTAATATGTGTCTTGGTGTATTTCTCCTTGGATTTATCCTGTATGGGACTCTCTGTGCTTCCTGGACTTGATTAATGATTTCTTTTCCCATATTAGGGAAGTTTTCAACTATAATCTCTTCAAATATTTTCTCAGTCCCTTTCTTTTTCTCTTCTTCTTCTGGAACCCCTATAATTCGAATGTTGGTGCGTTTAATGTTGTCCCAGAGGTCTCTGAGACTGTCCTCAGTTCTTTTCATTCTTTTTTCTTTATTCTGCTCTGCAGTAGTTATTTCCACTATTTTATCTTCCAGGTCACTTATCCGTTCTTCTGCCTCAGTTATTCTGCTATTGATCCCATCTAGAGTACTTTTAATTTCATTTATTGTGTTGTTCATCGTTGCTTGCTTCATCTTTAGTTCTTCTAGGTCCTTGTTAACTGATTCTTGCAATTTGTCCATTCTATTGTCCATTCTATCTCCAAGATTTCGGATCAACCTTACTATCATTATTCTGAATTCTTTTTCAGGTAGACTGCCTATTTCCTCTTCATTTGTTAGGTCTGGTGGGTTTTTATCTTGCTCCTTCATCTGCTGTGTGTTTTTCTGTCTTTTCATTTTGCTTATCTTACTGTGTTTGGGGTCTCCTTTTTTGCAGGCTGAAGGTTCGTAGTTCCTGTTGTTTTTTGTGTCTGTCCCCAGTGGCTAAGGTTGGTTCAGTGGGTTGTGTAGGCTTCCTGGTGGAGGGTACTAGTGCCTGTGTTCTGGTGTATGAGGCTGGATCTTGTCTTTCTGGTGGGCAGGTCCACGTCTGGTGGTGTGTTTTGGGGTGTCTGTAGACTTACTATGATTTTGGGCAGCCTCTCTGCTAATGGGTGGGGTTGTGTTCCTGTCTTGCTAGTTGTTTGGTATAGGATGTCCAGCACTGTAGCTTGCTGGTCGTTGAGTGAAGCTGGGTGCTGGCGTTGAGATGGAGATCTCTCGGAGATTTTTGCTGTTTGATATTATGTGCAGCTGGGAGGCCTCTTGTGGACCAGTGTCCTGAAGTTGGCTCTCCCACCTCAGAGGCACAGCACTGAGTCCTGGCTGCAGCACCAAGAGCCTTTCATCCACAGGGCTCCTTAATTTGGGATGATTCGTTGTCTATTCAGGTATTCCACAGATGCAGGGTATATCAAGTTGATTGTGGAGCTTTAATCCGCTGCTTCTGAGGCTGCTGGGAGAGATTTCCCTTTCTCTTCTTTGTTCTGACAGTTCCCAGGGGCTCAGCTTTGGATTTGGCCCCGCCTGTGCGTGTAGGTCGCCGGAGGGCGTCTGTTGTTTGCTCAGACAGGACGAGGTTAAAGGAGCCGCTGATTCGGAGGCTCTGGCTCACCCAGGCCGGGGGGTAGGGAGGGTCACGGAGTGCGGGGCGGGCCTGCAGCGGCAGAGGCCGGCGTGACACTGCAGCCTGAGGCGCGCCGTGCGCTCTCCCGGGGAGCCGTCCCTGGATCCCGGGACCCTGGCAGTGGCGGGCTGCACAGGCTCCCCAGAAGGGCGTGTGGCTAGTGACCTGTGTTCGCACACTGGCCTCCTGGCGGCGGCAGCAGCGGCCTTAGCGTCCCATGTCCGCCTCTGGGCTCCGCACTCTTAGCCGCGGCTCGCGCCCGTCCCTGGAGCTCTCTCAAGCAGCGTTCTTAATCCCCTCTCCTCGTGCACCAGGAAACAAAGAGGGACGTAAAAGTCTCTTGCCTCTTCGGCAGGTCCAGACCCCTCCCCGGACTCTCTCCCGGCCAGCCGCGGCGCACCAACGCCCTGCAGGCTGTGTTCACGCCGCCAACCTCAGTCCTCTCCCGGCGCTCCGACAAAAGCCGGAGCCTCAGCTCCCAGTCCCGCCCGCCCCGGCGGGCGAGCAGACAAGCCCCTCGGCTGGTGAGTGCCGGTCGGCCCGATCCTCTGCACTGGAATCTGTCCGCTTTGCCCTCCGCACCCCTGTTGCTGTGCTCTCCTCCGCGGCTCCCAAGCTCCCCCACTCCACCTCCCGAAGTCTCCACCCGCGAAGGGGCTTCCTAGTGTGTGGACACTTTTCCTCCTTCACAGCTCTCTCCCGCTGGTGCAGGACCCTTCCCTATCCTTTTGTCTCTGTTTAGTTTTTTCTTTTGCCCTAACCAGGTACGTGGGGGGTTCCTTGCCTTTTGGGAGGTCTGAGGTCTTCTGCCAGCGTTCAGTAGGTGTTCTGTAGGAGTTGTTCCACGCGTAGATGTATTTCTGGTGTATCTGTGGAGAGGAAGGTGATCTCCGCGTCTTACTCTTCTGCCATCTTCCCGGAAGTCTCCTGTCATTTTCTTTTTTTTTTCTTTTTTTTTTGATACTGTGTTAGCATGTTTTCTTTTATGGTGCTTGATGAATTGGTCCTCTGCCAGCGTATCTGAAGTAGCGAAAACCTTTCTTCTTTAGGTAGTTTTGTTTACTTTGATTTTAACAGTTTAACAGATTGGTCACTAGAAGGCCTTTCTTTTGTTTTTCAGTAGGTGGCGCTATAGCACAAGTTTTTGGTTTCTCTTACCTGACTTGCTCTATATTTGAGAATCGGCACTTTCCATCTTCCACTGCCTCTGCCAGAGGTGTCACTGGTGCCCTTGTCATAGCTGCTTGTGCCTCTGGCGTTGCTGGCGTCGCCACCAGGGGCACTGGGATGGCGGGTACCTTTGCCTTGTCCAGGGTTGACTGGGTTGCAGGCATTGCCACCACAGTGAGGGGAGAGGATTGGTGGGGATCCAGGGTCATGGGCACCTCCGCCATGTCTGGGGTTGTTTGGTTTACAGGCGCCGCTGCAGTGGGCGAGGGTGGGGGAGGGAGGGAGAGTTGTGGGCGTCACCACGGTTGGAAGGACTGAGTCTTGGCCTCACCAGTGCTGCTGCCCAGTTTCCTGCACCCATAGGCACTGGTGCAGCCAGGAGGCTGAAGCTGTGTCTGCTGTCCCTCCTCCTGCCACAGGGTTCTCTGGGGCTCCGGGTTCAGCTGCTGTGGCCGGGGAGCTGGGATCATGGGCACTGCCTCCGCTGTTCCCCCCACTTCTGCCTCCTCTATGTGTTCCAATGCACCCACCTTCACATGCAGATGTGTGGATCTCTCTAGCATTCTGCTGTGTTGGGTAGGGAAATTTTCTTGAGTTAGGGATGTTTTACTAGTTGTAAATTGAAGGGGTGAGACAAAGGGAGCTTCTCACACTACCACGATGCTCATGTATCCTCCAGGAAAACTTTAAAATAATATTTAAAACCCAGATTGTGGAGGTTATATATATATATATACACATATTCACTGGAAGAATTTCGAAAATGTATTTTTTAAAAGTAAATAAAATTCACCTATAATCACCCCCTGAAATATAACCATTAATATGTTGGCATATATACTTCCAGTAGGTTTTTGTTCTATGCAATATGTGTGTTTTTACAATAAAATTGGTTTTGTTCAAATATACTGGTTTGGATGCACCCCAATGCAGCATTATTCACAGTTGCCAAGAGGTGGAAGCAACCTAAGTGTCTATCAACAGATGAACAAAGAAGAAGAAATGGTATAAATGTTCAGTGGAATACTACTCAGCCTTAAAAAAAGAATGAAAATTTGCATTTGCAGCAACATGAATGGACTTGGAGGGCATTCCATGATGAACGCTCCTCTCTTTCATTAAATATTATTCTATAGCATGTTTTAAAAAGGAGTCAAGTAATTGAGGATTACTGTAGAAAAGTTAGAACATTAGTCCTAAATGACAACCATGGATGACCAGAGTAGTTTGATATTTACCCTTCTACACTTTCTTTCCTATGCATATACTTCTAGAAAAACAAAACAAACTATAGCTACTGTTTTGTAATGCACTTCTTGTATTGTGGTAAAATTCACATAATATAAATTTCACCATTTTAACTATTTTAAAATATACAATTTGGTGGCATTTAGTACATTTACAGTGCTGTGCAATCATTACCAATATCTAGTTCCAGAACACTTTTAGCATCACAAAAGGAAACCTCATAGCCATTAAGTAGTCATGCCCCTGGCAACCACTAAAATGCTTTCTGTTTCTATGGATTTGCCTATTCTGGATATTTCATATTAATGGAATCACACAATATGTGACCTTTTGTGTCTGGCTTCTTTCACTTAGCATAGTTGCTAGGTTCATCCATGTTGTACATAGTGGAATAAGAAGTGTTTCATTATATGGATATATACCACATTTTGTTTATCCATTTATCAGGTGATGGACATTTGAGTTGTTTCCATCTTTTTGCTATGAACATTTATGTGTAACGTTTTGTTTGAACACCTATTTAGTATATACCTAGGAGCGGAATTGCTGGCTCATATGACGATTCTGTTTCACCTATTGAGGAATCGCCAAGCTATTTTCCACAGCAGCATTTACGCTCCTACCAGCAATACATGAGAGTTCCATTTCTCCACATCCTTGCCAACACTTGTCATTTTCCATTTGTTGCTGTTGTTTTTATAGCTCTCCTAGTAGCTGTGAAGTGGTAAAGTAGTATCTTGTTGTGGTTTTGAATTGTATTTCCCTAATGACTAATGATGTGCCACATCATTTTCATGTGTTTTTTGGTCATTTGCAAATTTTTTGGAGAAATGTCTATTCAAGACTTTTGCCATTTTTTAACTGGATGCAATGATGCAATGTGCTTTTTTTTTTTTTTTTCCACTTAGGAATATACCATGGACATCTTTTAGTCTTTTTATGCCAGTATAGTATAGTATAATATTTCAATCTCTACATTTATTATACTTTAAAGATCAACTACCTTATTGTTAGACATTTAGAACTGCTTGTACTTGAAAAATTAATGCTGTACTGAACATTTCAATAGGTAACTCCTTATACATGTCCAAAAGTATTCCTGCAGAAAATTCCTAGATGCAGAATTGCTGGGCCAAGGGTAGGTAATTTTTAACCTGTATATACAAGATGTTAAATTGCTTTCCATTACAGTTGTACCAATTTACCGTCCTATCAGAGGTATAAGAAAGTGCCTATTTCCTTGCACACTCACCAGTGATGGGTTTTATGCATTTAAAAATAACAATGTGATTGGCACAAAATGGCATCTTACTGTTTTAAATTGCATTTATTTAGGTACTTCTCTGGTGGTCCAGTAGTTAAGTTTCCATGCTTCCACTGCAGGGGGCACAGGTTCAATCTCTGGTTGGGGAACTAAGATCCCTCATGCTGCAAGGTGCAGCCAAAAATATAAATAAATTGTATTTATTTAACTACTATTAATATATATCATCTTTCATAGATTTATTGGCCATTTAAATTTCTTTATTTGGTAAACTGGCTGTTTTGTCTTTATCAGTTTTTCTATAAGAAAAGATTCAATATTAATACTAACAATCTTTTAGCTATATGTTACTCTCAGTCATCCTTTCTTAAATTTACATTTGAACTTTATTGTAATTTTTTTTATAGAAAGCCTAAAATTTTTAATGTAAAATCAATCTTTTTCTTTTAAGTTTCTGCTATTAGTGTTATATCTAAAAGTTCTCATCTGCCCCAGGTTATATAATTACCTATATTTCTTCTCATATTTTTATGGTTTTGATTTTTTCCATTTAAGTCTAGAATTTATTTTGGTGCATGGAGTATGACAGAAGTGTAACTTATTGCAAATAGTTATGCAGTTATTCCAACATCACTTATTGAAAAAAATTAGTTTATGATTAACTGATGGATAAGAAATAGTGCTACTAAAATATATTAAATCTTTGTATATACTTGAGTTGAGCTCTTTTTTTGACTCTATTCTATTCCATTCATCTGTCTATTCTGATGTCAATACCATAATGTTTTAATTTTTCATCTTTATAATACACATTAATAACTGATAGACCAAGTCTCACCTTATTACTCTTCTTGTTAGAAGCCAGTTCTTCCTTCTTTCTCCCTTCCTTCCTTCCTTTTCTTTCATTATCATTTGTTTATTCTTCCAGACGCACTTTAGAATAACTACTGAAAACAAAACAATACAAAAAACTTGAAGTAGAAGCTGTGGAAATTTAGAACTGCCAATAGTAGTATTATGGGGTTGCCTTTAGGATCTAGTTGCAGTTTGAGATCATGAATTTTTTGTGGCACCAGCTGCCATGTTTGAGTAATTTTCTCTAGTAGCACCATTACTGTTAATGTTTTAGCAGAGACTGAATGACTATCAGAATGTTGCACAGGAGTTTCTGTGTTGAGTAGAATGCCTTCTAAGACTCCTTCTGATTTAATTTATTCATTCATTCAGTAAACATGTATTGAATGTCTCCTTATGCCATTCACTTAGCTAGGTTCTGGGGTTATAAAGATGAATAAAACACGGTTCTCTCTTCAAAGGTGGGCACATAAATGATAATTTCAATTGTAGGGGAAGGAAAAACTTTTCTCTACCCTCTTTGGTTTAGTAGCTGGTGCTTGCAAATTAAATTGACAAAAGGCAAATTAACAGGAGAAAAGGCATACACATTTCACTTGATGTTAATATTTCAATTTTTATGTATACAGAGGATCTTCACAGAAAAGAAATGAAGGCTCGGGGGTGATTAGACACAGGGTATTATATAACTTTTTTTTTTTTTGCATTGGGTCTTCATTGCTGCGCAGGGGCTACTCTTCATTGCAGTGTGCAGGCTTCTCATTGCAGTGGCTTCTCTTGTTGAAGAGCATGGGCTCTAGGTGCTCAAGCTTCAGTACTTGTGGCACGCAGGCTCAGTAGTTGTGGCTCACGGGCTTAGTTGCTCTGCAGCATGCGGTATCTTCCGGGACCAGGGCTCAAACCCGTGTCCCCTGCATTGGCAGGCGGAGTGTTAACCACTGTGCTACCAGCAAAGTCCTATATACCATTTTAACAAAGGGTGAGAAATTGTGGAGAAGTGACAAGACAAAGGAAAAGCATTTTGGGCTCCTAGGGGTCGTAGATTGAAGGAAAGTAAGTATATAGGGGAAAGTGATGGAAGGTAAGTGTGATTTTAGTAAGGTTTGTTTGTATAGACCCATTCATGGTGCTGACTCTCTGTCTGCAGTGTAATGGTTGTTTTTCTTCCTCCTGCTATGAGAGAGGGCGGGGAAGACCTTCACAAAGGGAAATTTACATCCCATTTTTACTCAGATAGGGGGGAAGGCAGAGAGCATTTTCTGAGTTTGCTGCTTCTTATTTGTCTTCCAATAAAAACAATCCCCATGCCAATGTGGCACATTTTGGGGTGGTGCATTCTGATCCTCTTCACAATACGTATAGAACTGTGTGTAGAGCACTGTAAGAGTACAGTCTTGGTGGTGATGGGAGAGGTCAGGGAAGCTTCCCAAAGTAGGTGAAGACTAAGCTGAGTCTTAAAGAAACAGTACCAGTTAGCAATATGGGGTTAGGACTAGTTACAACAGCTTGAATAAGGCATAGAAGTAAGAAACATATGTGCCATTGACCCAAGAATTCTACTTCTAGGAATTGAACCTGCTGATAATACTATGAATGTATGAAAAGATGCATGTATAGGAATGTTCAATGCAGCATTATTTGTAATTGCAATAATAAATATTACTAAGGTCCAAAAAAAAAAAAAAAGAAAGAAACATATGTGCCAAAGTGAGATGTTTTGACTTAGCTATTTTTTTTTTTTTTTTTTGGCGGTACGCGGGCCTCTCACTGCTGTGGCCTCTCCCGCTGCGGAGCAGAGGCTCCGGACGTGCAGGCCCAGCGGCCATGGCTCACGGGCCCAGCCGCTCTGCGGCATGTGGGATCCTCCCGGACCGGGGCACGAACCCGCGCCCCCTGCATCAGCAGGCGGACTCTCAACCACTGCGCCACCAGGGAAGCCCGACTTAGCTATTTTGACATGACATGGCTTTGACTTATCACTGGTATTTTAATTGTTCTGACTTCTTATTAATGTGAGCAACAAACAGCCCTGACCCCCACCCCGCCCATCACTGAGTCATTGCTGTCATCATCATCATCCTTGGGCTAATCAAAAAGAAAAAAAAAGAGGGAGAGGGTAAAGCTCAAAGATGGGGTGGAAGTGTTTCTCATACATATTAATTAATAATTAAAACAAAATTTTAAGGCTGCACACCAATGCCACCTTCCTCAGATTGCTATCACTGAAGAGTATAGTGCAAGGGAGGGCATGTGGAGATGACACTGCAAAGGCGGGGGCCAGATCACAGGGATCATTGCACCATTTAAAAAAGCTTGGAGCTGATCTTATAGGATGGAGATGACTGAAGAGCTTTTAAGCAGGGAAGCTAAGTGGTCATGTTTATGTGGCTACGTGTAAGATCCTCCAGGAGGATGATCCTGGAAGCACAGAAACTATTTAGGAAGCTTTTTCTGTAGTAGGTGACAAGTGGTGGGGGCCTGAACTAGGGCAAGGATGGTGGTGATGAGGAGAAGACTGATTCAAGAGCAGGAAGAAAATCTATAGAGTGTGGTGAGCATTTGGCTACAGGAAATGAGGGAGAGTTTAGCATTCAGCTTATATGACCAAGTGATAACACCAGTTAAGATGGAAAATTCAGGGGCTTCCCTGGTAGTGCAGCAGTTAAGCATCCGCCTGCCAATGCAGGGGACACGGGTTCGATCCCTGGCCTGGGAAGATCCCACATGCCGCGGGGCAACTAAGCCCGTGCACCACAACTACCGAGCCCGCGTGCCTAGAGCCCGTGCTCTGCAACAAGAGAAGCCACCACGATGAGGAGCCTGCACACCACAACGAAGAGTAGCCCCCGCTCGCCGCAACTAGAGAAAGCCTGTGTGCAGCAATGTAGACCCAATGCAGCCAAAAATAAATAAACAAAAAAAAAATAAATTTATTTTTTAAAAAATGACGGAAAATCCAGAAGGGAGAATGGGGGCACAAAGAGAAGATTTAAGGTTTTGAGTGTGCAATATGGTTCCTGCAGGTCTTTGTAGGTTCTTTTTAAATATAAGAATCTTGGAGAAGTTAAACACTAAGTTCTTGAAATCTTTCTGATCATATCTCTCTAGGGCATTGGTTTTCATGCCCCAAGGCGGGGCAGTTTTGCTCCCCAAGGGATATTTGGCAATGTCTGGAGAGATTTTTAGTTGTCATATTTAAGGGGAGGAGTGCTACTCGTATTTATTTAGTGGTTAGAAGCCGGGGATGCTGCTAAACATCCTACAATGCAAGGGACAGCCTTCCACAACAAAGAATTATCTGACCCAAATGTCAGTAGTGCCACAGTTGATAAACTCTGTTCTAGGGACTAGAGGAATACTTTACACTTTCGCCCAGCACCGGTCATTCAGATTAGAGAGTATGGATGGGTCTACTAAAAAAACACCACCACTGCTGAGAAACCAAATCTTAGTGTTGGAGGAGAAATTAAAGGTTATCTATTCCAACCATTCAGATGATATTTGAAAACTTGCTTCAACAACCTATCTGTGCAGAAGCGCACTGCACAAAACACCTCAAACAGACCCAGAGGTTGACAGCCTAACTTCAAAGCAGCTCATCTTTTGAAAGGTGTTCAGTTTCTCTTTTTTGGTCTAAAACTGGTCTCTCTATAATACATAACCATTGGATCCAGCTTCACTTCTTAGGTTCACAAAGAACAGCTTCTCTTCCTCATAATTATTTTTGAGATTTACAAAGACATCAATCCTGTTTCTCTTATGCCATGACTTTGAGTCCTCTCACTTTACCTAAAGCATAAGAGTGGGTGCAAAGCATTTTCCTTATAAAGCGAGCATCTTCCTTAAAAAGTGAGCACATAATTATTAAGAAGCAAAACAAATTAAATCATATCTGGGGAGCCTGGACTTGTGGAAAAATATTATAAACAAGAAAACTTTATAAAGGCAAGGAAAAACAAACAAGAATCAACAAAGACGACTCATTCCCTCTGGACAGAACACAGGAAAAGTTTCTGATAAGAAAAATAAACCAAAGATTCAGATGATAAGTAGAATCAAGAATAACATGCAACACAAAATATAAATATGGCTGAAAAAATGTATGCAAAGAAGGAAAAACAAGAGAAACAGAAGACAACTCTCATTAAGTAAGCGGCATCTGAATTTTAAAGAGCGGCTATGCACACCAGTTTTAGTAGCCTAAGAAATGGCGGAGGCCATACAAGGAGGCCCTTACCCGTGAATTTTTTTTTTTTTTTTTTTGCGGTACACGGGCCTCTCACTGTTGTGGCCTCTCCCGTTGCGGAGCGCAGGCTCAGCGGCCATGGCTCACGGGCCCAGCCACTCTGCGGCATGTGGGATCTTCCCGGACCGGGGCACGAACCCGTGTCCCCTGCATCGGCAGGCGGACTCTCAACTGCTGCGCCACCAGGGAAGCCCCGCCGCCCCCCCAAATTTTTATACAGGGAAAAGCAGATTAAAACAAACACTAAAGGCAGCGGTTTCTCCTCCCCCTCCTCCTCCTCTCTTCCTTCCTCTTCCTCTTCCCCTTCCTCCTCCAATTCTGGGGTTAGGGATAAGGGGGGCCTGGTAGAGTCAGGGCTCTCCAGAAGAAGCCAAACATGTGTAAAGCATACAGGTGGGGTTAACAACTAAGGGACAGTTCTACACGTTTACTTTAACAATTGGAAGGTTTTAAACACATTATTATAATGAAAAAAAATTAGCACCAAATAAAATTTTCCTGCCTTTCCTCCTGCATGAGTCACTCACTGCTCAGTCACCAGTAACCCAGCTACTAGGGCAGTCTCCTAGATTCCCTGTGCCCTGGAGATGGACCTCTGATCACTACAGTGCTCAGATCCTGTCATATTTATAGGAGACACTGCCTAACAGTGACACACTGCCACCGTCCTGCTCAATCCAGCAATCAAACATCGAAATTGAGGCAGCACCGCTGGGCAAGTCAAGAATGAAGCGCATGTACACAAAGCAACCCAAAACGGGCCTAGACAAGAAAACGAAATCCAGAAACCTGACGGGGTAATCATCTCTTTTCACTAAGATAAAGAATATCCCAGCCCCGGATGGCAAGTGGCAAGAGGCTGCGGGGCATTCATCAGGCCAAGCAGGCGAGGTCAGCTCCGATTACTCCTGGATAGTTGAGTGTACTGATTTCGTGGCTGGAGTCCAGGATTGCATAACACATAGAGGCCCAAGGGGCTGAGAATGACCCGGAAGGGCCCTGCGCCTCCAGCCTACTCGAGACGCACCAAGCGGCATGTGTGGCCGCCCAGGTGGATTCACAGCAGGGGAGGGATTTGGGAGCACGCCCGGCAATGCGCAGAAACTCCTTCTCCAACTAAGCCGATGACACACGCCATTACCTTGCGGGAAGGCCCTTTGTGAGACCTCGACCGGGGCAGCAAAGAGGCCACGAGATGGCAGCAGAGGACACAGCCCAGGACACAAAACCTGAACCATCTGCAAAAGCAGATATTTCATTGGGGAAAGGTCACTTGTCTATAATCATGTATTCGAGGCCAGAATACATTACTGAATTTCAAAGAAATGAGGGTAAAATTCATCAACATGGAGAATTTCCCAACCACCACGGAATTCAGCTGTATATGAAGCCACATATTTCTCCAATGCTTAAAGCACGGATAGGGGTCAAGGCCTTTAAAAACTGACGTCAGCAGGAACCTTGTCACAGTCACTTCTTTTTGTGAAGTTCCAATGGGCAGCAATTCAAGTAAAATACCAGTGACTTTCACAGAGGCTGCCAAACTGATGAAGGGGCAGATACAGAGGTTGCTGGGCAGCATTGCAGCAAAGCAGAATGCTTTCATGGAGCAGCTAGGGACTCTGGCAATAGGCAGTGTTGGGTGGGATGGGGGGTGGGCATAATGAGGCCCACAGGCCAAGTCTCACACAGTCTTCACTTGCAGTTGGCAGAAGATAACGCACAGGAAAGGGGGATCAGTAGTACTGGGGCTAAATCTCTGATCTTCCAACTTATCACCTAATGCTCCTTTGGTTATATATTCCTCCTCCCCCCAAAGCTGTCACTACCAAAAACTACCAAATAACCCCTGGGGGCAAAATGCCCCCTCCCTGAGAACCAATATGAGAGGGATATGATAAAAAAAGGTTTTAAGAACCTAATGTTAAGCCTCTCCAAGACTCTTGAATTTCAGAACAGGTCTCAAGGGCTACAAGAACCATATTGCATATCTAAAACCTGAATTTCTACCGTATATTTGTATAATGGAGAGACAATAACTGAAGGACTATAGGCCAAATCTGGTCCTCAATTTTTAAAAAATCAGTTATCAACATTTTAAAATCAGAAGATTTCACATTTTAAAAGTCAGAGTTTCTGACTTTTATAGGAAAATTGGAACAATGGCAATACCAAGCCCACAGTCCCACATGGCAATAGGGTAGAGATGAGTGCAGTTAGTCTTTAAACAGAATGTGGGCTCTCTAGTTTGCCATAGTTCCCACCACTCATTAACTCATACCTAATCTGCTTCACTCATTTACACCACTTCTTGTCCCTATAGGCAATTTACTTTCAACCTCTGAAGTGCTTTATAGTTTTAAAGTATTTTTTCATGTGTGATTTTATTTGAGCCTTGGTACTCCAGTAAGATAGAGAGGGTAAATATTATAATCTCCATTTAAGCAAAATGTAGTTCAGAGAGGTCTGACTTGCCCAAATTTACACATCAAAACCAGAGTCTAGATTTCCTGACTCCCATTATTATTCTGGGAGGAAAATTTCTATTAAGAACTTCATTTTAGGGGCTTCCCTGGTGGCGCAGTGGTTAAGAATCCGCCTGCCAATGCAGGGGAAACGGGTTCGAGCCCTGGTCCGGGAAGATCCCACATGCTGCAGAGCAACTAAGCCCGTGTGCCACAACTACTGAGCCTGCGCTCTAGAGCCCGCGTGCCACAACTACTGAAGCCCATGTGCCTAGAGCCCGTGCTCTGCAACAAGAGAAGCCACTGCAATGAGAAGCCCGTGCACCACAACAAAGAGTAGCCCTTGCTCACCCCAACTAGAAAAAGCCCCCCACGTAGCAACAAAGACCCAACACAAACAAAAATAAATAAATAAATAAAAAAGAACTTCATTTTAGTGGTTCATGGAACAAAACCAAAGAAGTAGATATGGGCATAACTGCTGGAATGGATGAATTCCAACTGCTAAGCTGTTCAAGAATCATTGCAAATTACTACCTCCCCTTCTTTTAATGAAGTATTTCTACTCCCCTTCCAGGCATATGAAGAGATCGCCCTTCTAACCATCCTGAAATTGCGTGCGACTGTATGACTTGCTTTGGCCCATGAAGTGTGTGTGGAAGTGATATGTATCCCTTTGAGGCAGAAGCATTTAAGAGCCCATGAACAATTCTTCATGCTTACTTCACAACTGGGGAAGGGGGTGGGGATAGGGGGTATTGGTCTCATGGTTACACGATAGGATCTCAAAATGGTGGCACTCCATGGGCTTGGTTACCTGAATCACCTACAAGGAGCAGAGCAGCCTGCCAGACTACCCTAGACATGTAGTGTGAGAGTTACCTTTGCAGTTTTAGGCCACTGAGATTTTGGCATTGTTACCACAGCATAACCTAGCCTAACCTGATACAAGGTTCATCTGCGTGGTGACTGAACTTCTCCAAGAACTAAAATGCAATTTCTAGACATCTGATCATATCACTAAAAGCTGTTGCTCCTAAGTGGAAGACAGTGAGAATGAATTGATTTTTACCCCCAGCTTCCTCAGCTACCACCACCTTCTGATTTTGAAGAAAGCATTCTGAGTCCTTCACAGATGAGCTCTCCATTATTCTGGCATTTAGACTGGGAGGAGGAGAAGGGGGAGGCCCAGATCTTGTTTTCACCATTCCAGAGCCTAATCCCAGAACTGTCCCCACCCACTAATAGTCACACAATCTTGTCATAGGGCGACTATTACCCAAGGTGTCGCAAACAGAAAGGAGCTGCCGCTGGCGCCACTGCAATGTCAGGGCAACGCAGCCAGGCTGCGCTCTTTCCTCACTGGTGCCTGGGCTTGGCTAAGCCCGGAGAAGCAGCATTCTCTAGGGAAAGAAGCCTTCTCAAATGGGAACAAAAATGAGTGTGAGGCGCACACCCATCCTGGGCACTATGTGAATTTGGGGTGAGTTCTCTTAGTACTGCAGCTCCGGTCAACTTCTAGTTTTTCTAGCCGCTAGTAAGCTGTCGGGCTGGTGCTACAGGGTGCCCCCGTTTTCCTGGGCTTTTCTCAAGCCCACCTGAGCCTGCCATCCTTGCACACTTGCAAAGATCATAAACGGTGGGGTTTGAGCAAAACCAGAACTTCAGCAACCGCCCCACAGCTGGGATCAAAGGTCGGCTGGTCTGCCGAGAGGCTGAGCCTGCGCAGTCCCGCTCCCACCTTGGAGAGAAAGGGTGGCGGCAACGCGGGCTCCTTACACCGGCGTGCTCGCAAGAGGCGGGAAACCTTAGGTCGGGTCGCCGTGTCCCTCCCTCTTCCTGCCCAGTCCACCCGTCTGCCCAGCCAGTCCGTCCTCCTCAGGCGCGTAGGCCCCGGGGGAGGGGGATGAGAAGTGCTTTGGGCTTCTGACTCATCATCTCCAACCCCTTTCTCGCGCGCGCTCCAAGTCTCAGAACTTTGCACCTGGGCACTGTGGGAGGGGGCACGGCGACAGCATCTGGGAAACCCTAGCTCTGCCGACGGCCAGCCCTCAGCCCCTGCCCGTCTCCGAAGCTGCCGGATGTAGGAATGTAGACCCACAATCAGCTCTCCGTTACCGAGGTTGGGGTGGTGGCGCCCCCGCGCAGCATAGCCCGTCCGGCTCCTCCCTGCACGCTGGGCCAGTGGTCGCGTCCGAAGAAACTCTCAGCTAAGCCCCGACTTCCAGGGTTTCGCGTCACTTAGCCGATGCACAGCGCCCCTACCGCGGAGGGAAGGTTCTTTATTTCCCAGCGGGCCACAGGGTAGCTGGGCATCCTGGGATTTGTAGTCTCCGCTAGAGTAGAAAGGAACCGGATCGAAGCGAGAGAACGAAAGCACCCGTTGTGAATTGATTTCAGAGAGTGGGCGTGTACGGGTTTTTAGTGGATGGGATTGTGAAAGGTGGAAATCTTGGAAACAGTGAAATGAGGCATATGTGAAGCAGGATGGGGAGGCAGTGGGGAAGGAGGGTGAGGATAGAAGGGAGAAAATGGGTCTAGCTGAAAGTTGGTTTAAGGATATCCTGCAGGCGGGCAGATTTTCAGGGCGGTGAGGTGGTTTAAAACTCGGTCTAGGTATTGCTTTCCGCAGCAGGGGAGGAAAAAGAAAGGGGCCTAGTGTGAATGAAGATTGAAGGCACTCCACCAGACTTCAAGTAGGTCTCAGGGGACTCCATCTAGTTTGAGTTCGGTGGAATGGGCTGCAGGAGGGTCTGGAGAATGCTCCCGCCGGGTAGGAAAGCAACACCTGCCTGCTTCCTCTTGCCAGCTCACTTATTTGTTCTGTTTGCTCTGCTAGCCACCGTGGGACCAGTCTCCAAATCAGGAACTTCCTCTAATTCTGAGAGACCCTGAAAACAAGACAGGTGTGAAGCAAGCAAACTATAAGGGTGAGAAATGAGGAATCCCAGACAGATGCAGCTTCCTCCTCTCGCATTTTTTTTTTTTCTCGTGTTCCCATAGCCCTTCCAATATTTACGCAGATTTCTAATGCTCTCCCACATTTTTAGCCCCATTTAGATACCCGATTCACTCTTACCCACCACTAGGGGAGAAATGTCCAAAGCCAGAAAACCAACCAGTTTCAGTTTAGGACCCCTTCCTTTCCGGGCTGCCCCATTGTTTTCCCTTAAGTACCATCGACCAGGATAGCCAGTGAAAAAATGAACTGCTAGCTAGCTGCTTCCTCCCTGCCCTCAGTACCTCCTGCAGCTCCTGGTAGTGCAGATTCTGGCTCCAGCAGCATCCTGGCTTCCTCTGGCTCAGCAGGAACAGGGAGTATGCTGAGACCAGCACTCCGCCTAGGGTGAAGGCCTCAGCACTGAGCTCCAGCACCAGCAAACCGGCTAGCTGTAGGTAGATAGGGCTGAGGGTGTGCTGCAGGGTACCCTGCACCTATTTGCCCCTGCCCTTTCCCCTCCTCTGGCCTCCTCATCCCCCCACATTCTCCTTTATTCACTTGTACCTGGGAGGGGACAGTTGGGGCAGACATCAAGGCTGTCTTCGCCACTTCGACCACCAACGCGATGAAGCCCAAGATCAGATTGAAGGTGTTGAACAGCATCATGGCGTGCACCTGCCAGTGAGTTAATTCAGCCCTGCCCAGCCTAGGGGACTCACTGCAACCCCAAGCCCCACCTGTAGCCTAGCTGAAAACAAAACTCAGCTCCTGGGCTTCCCTGGTGGCGCAGTGGTCGAGAGTCCGCCTGCCGATGCAGGGAACACGGGTTTGTGCCCCGGTCCTGCACGTCCGGAGCCTGTGCTCCGCAACGGGAGAGGCCACAACAGTGAGAGGCCCGCGTAACCCAAAAAAAAAAAAAAACAGCTCCTATTCTTCCACCTCCAAACGGGACCATCAGCCCTCTAACTTTCTTGTTTCCCTCCTCAGTCTTTTAGACCAGTCACGGGCAGATAACTAACACAGTTAACAGTTAGAAATCCACTTCCTGGGCTGAGGTGTGTGTGTGTTTTAGGGGGTGGGAGAATAGTACTGCATTCTCTTCCCCTCTCACCTTCCAGAGACGGGGTGCTCTGCGCAGCTCAAGGGTTACAATCCCAGTGAGGAGACCCTGAATGATGAGAAAGGCAAGTGGTGAGCTCTGGCCCATTAGGGAGGGGCCCCCAGGACCTTCTTTCCACCCTCCCGTATGGTAGTTCTTACCATTACGCCAGGCCCAAGTGGCAGTGCTGTGGCCATGTGACAAGCAGAGTTCAGGCAGGCAACTGAGATAGCAAAGGGCACCACAGCCACTGCCAGCCATAGCTGGCTCACCTGGAGGCCGGGTGCAGGGTAGTTGGAGGAGAACTGTTAGGGATTCCCTTCCTTCCTCCCAAGTGGTGGAGAGTAGTCAACCAAGAGCCATAAAAGAAGGGGATATCATTTAATTTTTTCTGCCTCATGTCATAGTTCAGTTACTCAACTATGTGTTTTCCCCACATGATGGAAGCTACTTGGAGATTAAGGGTCTTGCATTGTTTATTCTGTTTCCTCCACCCGCCTCCCACTCAGAGCCTAGCACAATTTCAGACAGATGATAAGTGCTCACTAAACATGGGTGGAATTGAACTGGGGTACAAGTTGGGGTGGGGCAGCCTGGCCTCACCGCCAGCACCAAGAGGTGCCCACTCTGCCTGTGCCTGGCCCAGTGCTGTAGCTTTTCCAGACGAAGGCTGGGTCTGTCTTGAAGGCTGGGTCTGTCTTGCTCTCGCTGACCAGCTCTCTCCTCCATGGCTCCCTTGACCACTAGAGCTCAGTGCTTCCTAGCCTGGGAAAAATTCATTATGGCACCTATCAGGAGACAGGACATACAGCAACATCTCTTTCAGCTGCCCCTCTGCCTGCTTCCAATATCCAGGGAGTTGAGGCTCAGGGCCTCACACTTACCTAGTCTGAAGCAGCTGCTCCAAAGGGATGGGTCCCAGCTGGCCCTGGAGCTCCTGGTAGGGCCTGGTAGCTCAGAGCAGAAGACAAAGTTGTCCTGGCAGAGACAGGCTATCAGGGCTGGGGTGTGGTGGGGCAAAGGTCCCTATGAGGGCCTCAGGATCCAGGGAGTGGTGCTGGGTAGATACCAGCCTCAGTTCACTCCACAAGACACCCAGCCCTAACTCATTCTGTTCCTGTTTCCTACTGACCCCATCTCTGCCCATCCTGGGTTCCTCTTCTGATCACTCACCTCATCCACTCACCTTATACATGGACACTACCACCCTGGGCCCCAATTTCTCCCCCATTTCCATCTAATCTTTCTCCTTTTTTTAGGGGGCTTTCTCCTCAAATTACTTGCTGTTCCCTAGGGAAATCCCACATTACCCTCTGAATTAGTCCCATCATTACTGCTTGAAGATTTGTCCCAAGACCAGCCAAGACCTGGCTTCCTGTCTCTCACTTTCTGGACAGTTTCTCCTCTCTCATTCCTTTCTTGAAGGATTTACTCTGGATCGGACACTGACTAAGTGGATGGAGAGCTCTATTTATAGTAGGGATTGCTTTTGACTCAGTGATAACCTGCAGCTAGACATGTATAGAAGATGGTCCTTAAATGGTCAGTTTTGGGAAGGACACTATTGCAACAATTAATATTTTTGAGGGACAGAAGTTGCCTTGCAGTCAGGCAAGCTCTGCCACTTTCCGACCTGTGTGGCCTTGGATACATTATTCTACCAATTTGAACCTCAGTTTGTTGAAACTGAGTGATTAAAAGGGGGATAATAATATGACTGTGAAGGGTTGTTGACTCAGGGTAGGTGCATAATAACCATTAATGGTGCTGATGAGGTCATACTGATGTACCTCATATACTACAGGGCTTATTCAGAAGCTAAGCTGGGGTCATTTATTCATACAATAAGCAGAATCACATGAGCCCAAATATATATTCTGTACATCAAAAATAGGAAAAGTCCATCTTGGTGCAGAGCCTGAGGTCTGGGGGCAATGAGACCTATGTTCAAAGCCCAGATCTACCTGGGTGACCTTGGGCAAGGTACTTAATCTCGCTGTTTCCTTATCAATAAAGGGAATACCAATCTCAAGAGATTGCCTTAAGTATTAAAAGAGAAAATGCATATGAACCAACTCAGTCCAGCACCTGGCACATACATGCTCAATAAATGTTAGTGGCTATTATTATTATTATTGATGACAGAAGACGACTGAGCCAGAAGACCCCCAGGAGTTAGTACCAGGAGGCAGGGTCCTGGGAGGCAAGTGGCCTTTGTAAGCCACTTCTGCCCTGCTCAGTGCTGGGCCAACACTCACTGGAACACTGTGCCCACTCTTCTTTCCTGGGGAGTGGAAATCACATTTAAAGGGACCCTGAGAGCTGTTGTGTGTCTACCCCCTCCTCGATCCTTATGTACATTAATTTTATTTTGTGGCAATGGCCTGATAGAATGTGAGATGTTGGGCTGAGTATCCCTGAGCTGGTAGGCCAGTGGAAAGCGACTCTTTTAGCCTCATTTCCCTTACCTGTAAATGCAGACCAATTATATTTCACAGTGTTATTAGAAAGATTATATACTATTAAATATGTGGACAGGCATTCGGTAAATATTGATTAAATCTAAGTATCCTACTTACAAATTTGTAGTCCCTGTCTGGATTACAGTCTCCTCCAGAGAGGGTACTACATTCCCCTCATGTGTTCATTCCCCACGGCGCTGAGCATTGGTGCCTGGTACTTAGTAAACACTCAGTAAATATTTGTTGTATTGAAGAGCCATTAAAGTGACTTAAGGAATGGAAAAATAGAATTCGAGAGGAAGGAGCAGGAATTGTTTATCAAGAAGAGAAAGGACCGGAGAGTAACTTTAATAATGTTTCTTATACGGCAGACATTAACTATCTCTATAATCGCCCCTCCTCCTCCCCCAAAAGAGAGACAGAAATTGTAAGGGAGAGGCTTTGAGATAAAACCCCAGGAAGAACTTCCCGAGTCTGTGCATGTTGGGGCAGAAAGAGCGGCAGAGCCAGCTCCTTCCCTGGTATGTCCGGGTTTAGGGTGGGAGGGGCAGTCCGCTTGGAGGCTGGGGGAAGGACGAGATGACCTTTCAAAATCTCTTCCAGTCTCCTGTTGGAATCATCCGTGCGCCCCACCCCCGCTCCCTCCCTCCTTCCCTCCGACAGCGCCCCCAGTCTCCAAACGGCCCGCACCCCGCCCCTGGAGGCCGCCTCTCGCGGCTCCCGGGGTCCCCAGCTCCCTGTCCCCGGAGCCAGAGCCCCGCTCCCGCTCTCGCTCCCGCGCGGCTCCCAGCCCCGCCGCGCCGCCCCCCGCATGCTAATGGCCGGGCCGCCTCCCGCCGCACACAATGCGGGCCAGGGCCGGGGGCGGGGGACCGGGGAGGGGGCGGGGGCCGGGCCGGGGGCGGGGGGGCCGGGGCCCGGCGCATCTCCCCCGGCCCCACGTAACGCTGACGCCCGCGCCGCCGGCCCGCCGCCCGCCCCCCCGCCCCCGCTGGCCTTTCCCCTTTGGTGTCCGCTT